>NW_024344253.1:676757-901764 GCF_902729225.1 Pteropus medius | reverse complement strand
CTCTCATATGGTAACATAACCTATTTAGATTCCCCAATTCAGATCTTACTAAGACAGACAGTAGCTTCGGCTGTGGTGATGATTTATTTGGAATGCTTCATGAGTATGTTCATTTTTCAAACTCTTTTATATAGAAGAAGGCCTCCTCAAGCCTTCATTAATAGACCTGACTCCTCTAAAACAGTCTCCATCTTGGAGTGACAATCTGTTTTATCTCTGGTTGTTCCTCAGGGTCAGTTTGATCTCTATGGAGAGTAGATTTCTTTTGCCTTCAAAGTTCTCCGTTCCAACTAGTTTGTACTTACCTACAAATAAACATACTAATTCAGGTTCTTAACAGTTTATAAAACTTTAGTTGCTCCTTTTACTCTCTTTGCAATTTAACTTGGAACATGGCTTTTCTGTTTTCAGATCAACTAATCAACGCAAACTATTGTGTTGCATATTAATAGACCATATAGACTGACCAAGGTCCCTTCTTCTGTTTGCCACACTATTACAGAAGTTATTATTAATATTTTTTGATCAATAAAGATCATTTTTGGACCTAAGATTTTTCTCACAGTCGATTTGTAGCCAAGGAGAAAGAGATCTTGAGACAACTTTATTCCATGGAAAAGAAGAAAGAAAAAAAAGTAAAGGACTTACCAAAAGTTTTACTTCAAAATCTAGATTTATAATTTATGCCACTGAACTTAAGAACATAAGAAATACATCTTATGTTCTTGTGTCTGCATGAATTAAAAGCTGAAGCCATTCCAAATTGTTTTGAGCCATGTTTTCATGATGTTAATTTATATAAGTTGTTCAGACCTCAACTCAGATCACATCCATCATAATAATGGTAACACTTTTAAATCTAGGACACAATTTGTCATTTAAAACAAATGCATTAAATGCTGTATTTAAGACACCTTATTTTAAATTACAACAAATCTCTAAAGCAAATATCCCCTGCCCTGGAGCTACATTTGTTAATTCTCCATTAAAATGCATCCTTTTCTCCCTGTTCTAATGAGCACACCCGCCCATTTACCATGAAATCATTATTAAATATTGATCAGAACCCTAGCTTCAACCAAAGGTATAGCATGTAGTTAATCATAGCTTCAAAGAGAAGCTTTTGTATTTTAAACACGTTTTGGAACTTTCTAAGCAAATCATGTAAAGATTAGTCCGTAGATTTTAAACTATGCCTTCAAACTTTGCCCTTAGCAAAATGAGATTTATTTAAGCATGATTTATGCTATCAACATATAAAAATGGGACAATCCCAAGAATATATAAAAAGAATTTTTTAAAAATCAAGAATAAAAATTTTTCTCCTTTTACTTGTTAAGGAAAAAATTATTCATGACACTTGTTAAAGATGGGAAGAATTTATTCATAAACAGGGGACTATTGTGATAGTTATAGAGATCAGTGCAAAGGAGTCTCGAAGTAGGGGAGATAGATTGGGTTCAACTCCAAACACAATAATTAAAAGTAAAAATTTATAGTCAAAAGCTGGGACAGGGTAGGGTGATGGGTCAGTGGATGAAAAATTATGAAGAGGAAATATTAGAGGTTTAAGAGATTTTAACTAAAGCAGCCTAACAGTATTTTTGCAGGGTGATCAGGTATGATCAAGGATGGTGCAGAAGGAGGAGCCCAGTTAGGTACTAAGGATGGTAAACTGGATTAGAAGAATTCTAAACTGGATTAAAAGGATTCTTGCCAAAATTGGGCAATATAGAGATGAACACGGAAATTTAGAAGTCAAGGCCTAGTTGAAAAAAAGCTCAGAGGAGACTGATTAGAGCTTGGTCAAGGAGAGAATCTTTGTCAAAATCAGGATAAAATTTGTAAGCATTTGAGATAAAAATTATTGTATTATTTTTCTATTACATCCCATTTTTTTTTACCTCTCTTACTCTGTATAACCTTTCATACTTATCAATTGCTTAGTATGTCTCTCTTCTGTTGGTTTGATTATAAAATCTTTTATCACTACTAAAAAATTAAAACAATTCCAAGATTCACTTTCCAGGAAAAGAGAAATCAGCCTGTTGACTGGAACAGAGAGAGGGGATAAAGCAGCATGTGAGGGTTGTGTGGAGTTTCCTTTATTGGTCCCTGTTGCCCTTCATGTCATGGAATCAAGTCATAGAGTATAGGAAAGAATATACCAATTTGAAAATTATTCTCCTTTCCATTGCTTGTCATGCATTCTAGCTACACAAACACATAAATAAAAAACAACTTGAAATTTCCTCTAAAAAGCAAAATATACTCAGGGACCAGAAAGGAATTTTTCTAGAATATAATTCAGTAGGGAAAGTTTTTTACGCCAATGGAAAACTACGTATTATAGAGTTTTCCAACAAAAAGCTATGTTTATAGACCACCTTTTTCCCTTTCCTGATGTTGGAACTCAGCAGGTATTTTACAACTCTATAAATCTTGGGTAACTGACAGCAATGTAAAATTTTTATCCATGGACATGCAAATTCTGTCCTGTCTGAAGGTTCCCTTATCTTCTCTCCCATCCTGTGGCACAACCAGCTTTATCTCCATCTGCATCTTCATTTCAATATTTTTGATCTAAAACTTTATCTGCTCTTTAGCGTCTCTTTTGAACCAGTTATATCTGTCTGGTTTCCTTATTGAATGAATTAAATAAATTTCTTGACACACATTTATTTTTATACTTGTATTACAATTAGAAATTTTACTGTTTTTTTTTTTAATAAAATTATTTTTTCACAGATCTCAACATGCTTTACTCTGTTTAAACCCATTGGCTGAGGTCCTCCATGGTCCTATTCCTCCTCCTGCTGGTTCTTGCTCAATAGCACTGAACTATTTACAGTTGTTTGAACACTCCATGCTGGTTTGCATCTCTATGACTTTGCACAGGCTGTTCATTTGTTTCAAATACCCGCCCTTCTTTTCTTATGTGTAATTGTCTGCACGAGAAGTTTTATTTATACTTCAAAAGCCTGCTTTTACATTATTATCTCTTTCAGGAAACTCTTGCTTTAACTGATGTGGCACCCCACCCACATCAGCAAGACACATGTTAGGAACTGCAGTCCATTCAAGACAGCTTAAGCAAAGGGCTAGGGGTGGGGAGAAATGCTGGGAGATACGGTTAAAAGGTAACAGGCACTGAGTAATGGATATAGCATGTCCAGTTGAACAAAAGTGGAAGTTCCACTCAACTCTGTAAGAGAAGAAAATTTTTTCCCTCTACCCAGTTTTCCTAGCTGGGGGCATCTAAAATTAGACTGACAAAAGATTAATAAGAGAAAAACAGAAGTTTATTAACATGTTCATCATATATACACATGGGAATATACAGAGATGAGTAACTCAAAAAGGAACTTGGGCTAATACAGCATCTTAACAAAAACCAAAAACAATAAATCATTAGAGAGGTGACAAGCAAAGGAAAAAGACTTTGAGTTTCTAGGGTGGCAAATTGTGGCAAGAAAAATATATGGGGAACTAATGGCAGATAAAGGCTAGTTTTAGCAAGGATTTTATGTAAATTCCTCTGGCACAGTCTCCAGACTGATAAGTATCTCTGGAGATAAACTTCTCTCTTTCTGGTGGAGAGGGGAGCGGGAGACACCTTTACAAATTTATATCTTACATTTAGCTAATTAGGGGGAGGGCAGAGGGCTTTGCTTATATCTTGTTCTCAATTGCCTTTAGCTCAAAAGAATCCTTATGTCAATGGCATTCTTTGGGGTGACACATGGTTTATCTCCAAGTAGGTCAGGAAGCACCTGGAATATGTCCTCCGTTGGGTACATACTTCAAATGACATAGAAAAATCTCTGAAGTAGCAATAGGTTAATGAGGGGCTTAAATACATGCCACAGGAAAAATCAGGAAAATTTCTCTTGAAAAATCAGAAGGAAAAGAGATAGTGCTGGCTCTGGAGCCACATGGCTGGCTTCAACTCTCCTGCGATTTTTAAGCGAAGGCTGCATAGCCACATGACGAAGAGGTTGAGGGGAGAGGAAATGGGTTAAATTGTAAATGCATTCTGATCCTGGACTTCTAAGTTCTACCTCTAGGCAATTGCTATCGTCCAGGGAGCTTTCCTGCTCAGTGTACACGTTTTATGTACTCATGTTTACACCTCCTTCTTCTCTAGTTTGAGTCCTTAATGATGAGATCACCATCAGATTATTTCTCTTTCATTCCCTTTGTAAAGTAAAATGATGAATATACTTCCATTATTATCTAAAATTGTAAGTCTGGAGTTTCACCATTTTCACCCTCTAACTGGCTGGAAAGATGTCGAAAGAAAGGAACGTGAAGGTGGCTGACTCGGCGGAGCATGTAGGAAGATGTAAGAAGCGAGAAGGCGAGTGGGAGACGTTGAGCATATAGTGAACATACTATGAATATGGCCTGATTAATGCATTATGGATTCTGGGGATTCATTCATTCATTCATTCATTCGTTTCTGCAACACATGTTTCACTAAACCCCTTCCATGTATCAGGTGCTCCTGATGAAGAAGACATACAAAGTACCCCCTACACTCATTAACTTACAACCTAGTGGGATAGTGAGTGTGGTAGGGTATACAATTCAGCTCCACTGACATCCGCCTGCCTTTTTGCCACAAGCGAGTAGCCACTAGTGATAGAGTTTAACAAATACATCAGCCTTAAGTAATTATTATAGTAGCCTGACACCTGCTTGTAACGTTACTGAGTCTTTGAAATTCACTACACTATAGCCAAATCATCAAGGTGTCCTAAAACTATGCTCAAAACTTTCCAAACCTGCACTGAATTGTTGAGAGCTTCTCTGAGAGACAGTAAGAACAGTCGTAAAATTATAAGTAGTTTTCTTTATAACCTGTAACTAAATACAGACTGTAACAATGATTAATTTTGTTAATATTCTTAGTGTTTCAGGACTGTTATATTAACAAGAACATCATGCATCACTGTTGGTTTCCAACAGACCGATTAGTCCCTGTGCCAGGTTAGTGTAATTAGAGCCTAATGATTTACACCATTAAAAAAGCACTAAATATTTTACTAAACTGAATACAGTATATAAAAATTAATTTAAATGTCTCCAGGCTTGAAACAATTGAATCAATGATGAGAAAAAATTCTTTCATTTTGAGTAAGAAGCAAAGGCACCAAAGGAGATTAAAAAAAAAAACTGAATTGTAATAAAAATATAAAGATATTTAAAATAAAAATCTGAACAGCATCTTGTCATATTTCGATCCTATCTTTTAAGCAATATTCATTAAGTCAGAGAAAGGACAAAGTTTCTAAACTTTACTGTGGTTTCTAAAACTGCATACTTTAGGATCTTTTTTCTTTTATGTGGGTGTGATAATTCATTTGTGAGAGATTAGAGGAAACATGCATATACTAATGGTAAGATGCACCATATAATATATACTTCACAAACAGACCACAGTATTGGTGGACTTTTAATGGTCTTTTATGGACTTAAATGTCAAATACTTAACAGAAAAATTTCTTAGTATGGGAGGATATAATAATATTCAGTAAGTACAGGTTTATTGATTGGACAGTATGTGTGAGGAAAACAAATAGGGGAGGGGAAGGTCTCACTGTGATATCGAATAAGGCTAATTACAAATTATCTTAGCAATAAATATAATTTTAAAATATAACAACATTTAATACGGCAAAAAATATAGTCAATGCTCATCACACTTACTGGAGTTTATTTAGTTGCCTTGAAGATTCTCTACATCTTTATCAAATACTTGAAAACACTAAGATAGAAATCTTTCTTTCTCTTCCACAAGAAGATTCTGTCCTTAACATCAGTTTTCTTACTACATGAGATGGCTAATGTTATGTATCAGCTTGACTGAGCCAAGTGGTGCTCAGATGAAACATGATTTCTGGTGTGTTTGTGAGAGTATTTGCAGAAGAGATTATCATTTGAATCAGTGGACTCAGTAGATGGCCCTCCCAGTGTGGGTAGGCTTATTCCAATCTGTCAAGGGCCTGAGCAGAACAAAAAGGCAGAGGAAGGAGGAATTTGCCCCCTTTGCTGCCTGCCTGGCTGTTGCGCTAGGACTTCTGTCTTCTTCTGTCCTTGTGCTGGGATTCAGATAATTGTCTCCTCTAGTTCTCAAGCCTCTAAACTGAGACTGAATTATACCCCTGGGTTTCCTGGATCTCCAGCATGCAGACAGCAGATTGTGGGACTTCTCAGCCTCTGTAATTCCTCAGTTATTCTCTTCCTATACATACATCCCATTGGTTCCATTTCTCTAATATACTACAGCCTTGTCACTGGACAGTGGGGTTCCCCTCTCGGTGCCTTGTCCGGGTTCTTGATGTCTCGAACAAAGAATTGAGCAAGACACTGAAATGCAGCAGAAAAGAAGAGCTTTATTAGAGGGGAAAGTAAAGCAACACTACACTTCCAGATGTGGAAGTAGCCGGAGCAAGAGAAGAGCCGCTCAAAAGGCTCAAGGGCTCAAGGGCACAGTAACACAGCCTTTGGGGTTTTTATCCCTATTTGCTGTGGGCGGTTACTTTTCTTAGAGGAGTAGGCTTCCTTGATTGACAACTGAGATTGACAGGACTCAGTGACTTATCATTTGCTTTCTGCACACGTTCGTTCTCAGAATTCATCTGTTATAAAGATGTTAATGAACTTCCGGGCATATGCATCATGTTATGATGATGGCATAATGAGGCTCAGGTGAATTGAAGGTCGTTGGGGTCTTCACTGTGCACATGTAAGTGACTGGCTAAAACTTGTACCCATTTTTCTGCTCACTTGTTTCCTTGTATGAGTCACTTTTAGCCCAAAAATGCCTTCTGACTTGCTCAATGGTGGGAAGACTTGGGTGGACCCTTTCTAAAATAGAATGACCTCAGCATCTTTGCAGGTGGACCCGAAACCCCCTATCTAACTTTCCTGCCTAACCCTTTTCTAGGAGCCATGAACCCCCTTTTTATTAGTATGGATGTTGAGGGATGCGAGGTCTCTTCTTCTGTATCTGCTTCCTGCTGAGGAGGGTCGTAGTGCCTGCCTATTAAGGTTTCATGAAGCTCTCTCTCTCTCTGCCTTAGTCGGGACGGGGCCTTGGGTTTCTTGCCAAAGTGCTGCCTCTGTCCCTAGACATGGAAAAAGATACAAACTTGTTACTTGAATCACATATCTAGTTACATTTCTATTATTGATTTGTCCATCAAGTGGGTAAAAAGAAATCAGCCTTGATTAATATATTTAGTAATATATATTAGGACTCCAAAGGTCCTGTTTCAGCCTTAAGCCATTCTCGCTTTATAATGGGCCAAGGAGAAGGCTGAGTTTCAGTGATTCCTATCAATAGCTAGAGGACCTGAGTTACCAGTTTCAAGGTTATTACCTAAGTTTGAGGAAGAAGGTCTTTCTCCAAAGAAAGGAGAAAACACTTAACTAGGTTTACTAATAAGATTAAGAATTTTGCAAGTGATGGTCTGTATCAGTCTCACCTCATTGAAAATCTGGTTCTCTTATTCTGTAGAGTTTACCAAAGTTAATTTATTAATATTAATTTGTAAATTATATTAATTTGTAAATTAATATATTGCCACCTGTCTGGCTTAGGACATTTCAAATCACAATTCACCTTTAATTATTATTAATTAATTATATATATTAATTAATTTGTAAATTAATTAATTTGTAATCAATATATTAATTTGTAAATTAATATATTGCCACCTGTCTGGCTTAGGACATTTCAAATCACAATTCACCTTTAATTATTATTAATTAATTATATATATTAATTAATTTGTAAATTAATTAATTTGTAATCAATATATTAATTTGTAAATTAATATATTGCCACCTGTCTGGCTTAGGACATTTCAAATCACAATTCACCTTTAATTATTTACTTCGAGGATCATATCTTATTAATGTTTCTGTGAATTCAAAATAGCTCCCATAGTATGAGTGGGTACCAGAAATGACAGACTGCGACTGCCTTTCTTATACCTAATTTAGTTGCTAAAACCCTCTACAGTGGCGGCTCATTCGAAGCAGTATGGTCTTTGCAGCATTAACAAGGAGTTAAAGCTTGTTCTTCAAAGAGGAGTTTCAGCTCCCCAATACAGAGCTGGGAGGAAAGTTCCAGGAATTTTGGGTCCTATCCTGGGCTCTTTAGAGAAAGAACAACCTAAGCTTTTTAGAAGTTAGTATACCGAGAAGCTTATTGAACCATCTTGGTCAACTACAAAAACTCTTTCCAAAGATAGCACGTTATGCAGAGCATCCCTTGTTTTCTTTCAAATCTAATGAAAAAAAGTATACAAGTTGCAGTCTCTACTGGAGCAATGGTGTTGGGTGATAGGGAAAACAATGCCCAGAGCATTCCTACTACCTCGAGCTCTTATACTCACCCTGTTCCTCGCTGGCTGCAAAGCACTGTGGGAACCCCTTAGCTCTGCTGGGTCACCTGTTCAGAGAGAGCTTAGAGGGAGCACTCCCTTAGATGGAGCACTCCGTCCCTCTAACACATTAAAGGATATGAAAAGATGACTCTACTTAAGATCTAATTAAGTTTTTGACTATAATTGTTCAGTTTTATTGTCTTCACTGAAAACCAGTAAACCAAAATGTACTATCATATTTATCACATGTTCTATACTTCTACGTTGTTAAAGCTCAGGATAAATTAGAATGTTGAATTTTTTTTTAATCACTTAATGATCTGAACTTGTTCTTTAAGAATAAATTTGACCTATGCAAAACCAGTTTTTATTAAAGTAGGTCAAAACTCAGATTATTACCATGGAATTGGGATGACAAAGTATAACTTATTCATGTACCCTTTAAGAAAAATATTCAGAGGTCTCGTGGAACCTCACACTACTTCCAGCTCTTTTCTTACCAATTCTTTGTTAGGCTCCCTTCTAAGCAGAGCTGACTGAGAGGGACGTGCATCACTCCTCAAAGCCATCAAGACTGCACTTCATGACTGAGGATGGACCATTCAAGATCAGTATTTGTTGATCAGATTTGAAAGAAACTTATATAATAGATTAGAGAAAGGTGTTTAAACACCTGAATTCACCCTGTATCTTTAAAGCAATAATCTAATTTTTAGCAACAGTAGCTCTTTCACAGGTGTAGGAAGAATGTTTACTTCCATTGAACTAATTTGTTCTAAATTGAGAAAACATTTAGAAACTTAAAAAACATAGATGCTCCTGTTTTCCTAGGACAGGAATAAAAAGGAAAAGGAGAACAAGATTATACCAAGCAGCTTAATATTACAGCCTTCTCTCCATTGAGCTGACTAAATGATGTCGATTTTATTTTTTTTTAAGCAATATTCCCAGGTATGACTAAAATAATATATATATGTATACATGTTTATTTTGCTAACGAGTAATTAAAGATGTCATATGCTGATAAAAACAAATGTACATCTAAAATATAAAGCTTGTTATTTTTGGTTAAAGAAATATTTTTGCATACCTTATTTAGAGAGATGGTTATTATCTTAATACATCAGGAGAAAACTATCTCTGAATTAAGAAAGAACTCGCCTTTCCTCCCAAAGAATTTTAAAGTCACTGCTTCAATTGTTTTTAATAATTTCTCAAAAAAAAAAAACCACTCCATTTTCTTTTTGTATGCAACAGTTCTACAGTAAAAATAAGTGCTATATGTTTAGGCATCTAGTAAAACAACAGCTGAGGCTTACAGGTGACTTTCCATAAAAAAATACATCTTAAAGTGCAGGTTTTGTGCCTAATGATTTAAATCGAAATTTAAATAAAATTCACTGTGTTCACATTTCCTTATCCCTCTCCCCACCTCCCACAATACTTTTCTTCATGTGAAATAACCCAAATCTCTTTAGCTTTTCCTCAAAGGACCCATTTTCTAAACTAATCATTTTTAGTCATTCTCTTTTGATCTATCTCCACGTTTTCTACATCTTGCTTCAAAGAAAGGGCCTCAGATTGGACCCTGTACTCCCATAAAAGCCTGATGAATGCTGATCATAGAAGGAGCACTCATGGTTACTTCTTCTCATAGAAGAAAATAGTCTCGATCTCCCAACTTCCTCAACCATTAGAAGCTAATGCCACCTCTGACTCAGTTATTGGGTGATGAGGTATTAAGACCTAATTTTCTGCCTTTCCATTTAAACTCTTCAGTCATAATAATAGTAAGTGCAGCTATTTCTCAAACACCCTATCTGTGCCAAGCCCTGTGCTATATATTTTAGCTGCTTTTTAAAATAACAAAACATTGTTATTATCCTCGTTAAGCACAAGAGGTTAAATAAGCTCCCTGAAGTCACAGAAGCTATCTGTGGGAGAGTTGGGATTCAATTATAGGTTTAACTGATTCTAAAGTCCAGTTACAACAAATATTCTTCATGGCCTCCAGTTTAGAAACATAAGAATCATACAAGAAGCCCTCACAACTCAAGGCAGGTGCCGACTCTCTCCACAGGGCACTTTTGTTGCGCCTGAGGCCACACATAGCAGGAGCCGCAGAAACACAGAGGCCAAGCACCTGAGCCCTAGTGAGCAGATCCAAGAGCAGGAATGAGCAAACGCTGTCTGGCGCCCTCCTGTGGACAGTGTCATGTGAGGCGACACATACAGGCGGAAGTGTAATCATCATCTAACAGTGACTCACCAAACAGTTCAGATACATGCACAAGAACGCCAGGAGGCAACTTAGCCAAGGACAACCGACTATCTGGGTAACCTGGTCAACAAGTTAGTTTGTTGCTATTTAAGTACACGTTTCTTGTCGTTGCATTTTTTAATAATATGTATTAAAACAATTATAATTAAATTTTTAAAATGTGAAGATTCTCTGAAGCACCTGGAATAAAATTTAGAAATCAAAATTTGCCTCCTTTAAATAAGGCATCTGATCACTATTGACATGTTTTGCTTATCGGTGGCTCATGATATTTTGAGTTGTGTATAATAAAGGTAAAAGATACTGATACAACAAGCATAAGCCAATAGTATTTTAGAAGAGAACTATTGATCACTTAAGTTTACAAACAAGGTAACCTAAGTCATGAGTCATTAGAGAGAATTTACTTTCTTTATTCTTTATTGCTCATTGTATACGCAAATATTTATTCATTCATTTTATTTAGAGATTTAACTCAATAGAAACAACATGATGCCTAAGACACTTTCCAAAGAAATTCGACATAATGAGTACTTTTAATTATATTATAAATGATTTCAGGATTCTCATAAAGCTTTTATCTTCTTTTTCATAGTAACCTAAGTGTTACTGATAACTTAAGCACCTTAGTTCTTTTTTAAAATATCAAATAAACTTCTGGGTAACAGCTGATAAATTTCCAGGTTCTTGTTCCCCTGAATGATAGATGAAACAGCCACTCAGAAATTTAGGACATATCTATCTACTTTTATCTGCAATATCACCACGGTGATGTTTATTTTAATAGAAAAAGGCTAAGAGTGATTCTCCAAACTTGTCTCTCATTCTTAATTTAACATTATATTTTGTGTTCTCTTTTTAAATTCCTAAACTCCTTTGATCCAGAGTCACTGTTTTCATTATCTGAAGTTGACAGAGTTAATGACTCATGATAGAGGCAAAAGCTACTTTCGGTTTCCCTGTTTGGTGCAGGAACTCGACCTGATTTATAAACCATCGAGACGCCGCCATTGCCAGAAGTCTTCTGTTGTACTGCCATTCTCCATTTGGGGATTATTGTTGCCTTCGATCCTCTCACTCTTCAAACCCATTCCTTTGCAGTCCTCTGAACTTCATTTTTCTAAATGGCTACTCTCCACTCTCCAATAATACTCTTTCTCTAAGTTATCGTGGTTCTCTTTCTTTGTGGCAGGAGAGCTTGGTGTTTAAAAGCGGTCCCTGGAAATAATAAAACTGTCTGAACTCGAATTTAGTCTCTACCACTTTCTAACTGTGTAACCTGGAGACATTTCTTTAATCTCTCTTTGCTTCATTTTCTCATTTGAAAATAAAAATAATAATAGTACCCACGTCACATGATCGGGGCAATAACATAAGAATTTCATATGTTTAGTAGAAGAATATTGACATATGCTCATTGTTCAATAATTCTATCCACGATTATATTTCTAATTATTCCTTCTCAAATAATCAAGAAACCAATGGGCCTTTATATAATTACTTTTTTAGTTCATTTTTACTCACACTTCAAATTTCTGTCACCCCAAAATAAGCCCCCAAGGTCCTCTGTGTGGTATGAATTTAAAAACAAACAAACAAAAAATCTTTCAGAACTTTGATTTTTACTTAGATTTTTGAAAAACTACTGAACTGTTTGGGCTTAAGAAAGGGAATATATTATTACCGCAGAGCAAAATGCCCTAAAATTCCTTTCTGTCCAGCTCTGTCATGCACAAGATCATCCCCATGAATGACAGATGTTCTCCTCAGTCTTTTCTCTTTACCATCGTATCCTTCCAATCCTCACAATTCCCTAAGCCTTAAAATACAAATCTGTTGGTTCACTTCACCAGGCCAGCTTTTCTCCATTCCTTTTATTTGTTGTTTTCCTTCAGTTTGTTCAGTTGTTCTGAATAAATATAGGAAAGGTGTGGGGGTGTTTTAAATACTGATTCCTTGGTCCCATCTCAGAAATCCCAAAATGATTGGTCTAGAGCATTGTCTGAGCATTGAGGTTTTACAAAGTTCCCTGGATGATGCCAATGTGCCTCCAGGGCTAAAAGCCACTGGTCACCCTTTTTCTTCTCTCTTCAGTGTGAATCTCCTAGCTTCTCTCTTTCTTCCCACACCAAAGCTCTCACGTGATAAAATAAAGTTCAGGAGCTGGAAGGAAAGAAATGCGATTTGTTCAATGTCAGAAATTCCTTTAGGGGGATTGAGGAGAGAAACATACTCTGGATATTTATTTACATGTGACTCTTGTTGCTCTACTTCTCTTCTCTTCTTCGCTCCCTGAAGACCTCAGCTCTTTATTTTCGTATCTCTGCCACCTCTGTTCATTGGCGGGAGCTTTCGCACAGCCTTTATTAGCTGAAGCATTGTGTGGTTTCCCTTAGGGAAACGTATGCCGGTTGGCTCTATGGATAAGTGACCCGCATTCATAATGATGCTCAGTTATTTTAAAGTCTGTATATGAAACCAAAGTATGTGTTTTGAAAAGTGGCTAAGGTGCAAGGTCGAAGGCTCTGTATTGGAGTGAGGCGAGGATCATGACTCACTGTTTCACTTATTATCCATGTAACCTTGGGTGTCCTCTGTAAAATAGGGTTGATGACGTTTTATCCACTACATCACTGTATGGCAGAGGTAAATTAGATCATCACTTTTGTGTCTTTTTCTGTCTTATTGTGCCTTACTTTATGTCTTCCAAGATAATTTACTGCAAACTTCGATTGGTCTTTACTGTAAAATCACAGATTTGAATTTGCATCAGCCTTTAAAAAAAAAAAAAAAACCTTTTGCTCAAGGTTACAATTACGTAAGTTTCCAACACATTTCTTGAGGAGAATGTGGCCACCAAATGAGATTCCATGCTACTTTAGTCCCTAAGCACTCAGAACAGAGCCCGCCTGGGGAATCAGGAAATGGTGTGGAGTTCCAGAAACATCTGTGTCGTGTCTGTGTCATACTGCCATAATACCCCTCACTACTTCCAATCTTGATATCCTTCCTTGTCCTCTGGGAAATGTGAGACACACAGGGTTTGACTAAATGTCTCCACTGAAATGTCACCTCCTTATAGAGGACTACCGTGATCACCTATCAGAAACAAAAGACCCTTTCACTCTCTATCTCCTTCACTTTATTTTTCTTCGAACACCTTGTTAGCACCTGAGCGTGGATACGATGATCCACGTCCCCCCCCCCCACACCCCCCACCGCGGGGTCCGCGAGGACAGCGGGCGGTGGCTCTGGCTCGCTCCTTACAAAGAGCTGCTGAGTCCCAACGTTAGAGCAGCTTGCCGCATGGCAAGCGCTTGACAAATACTTTTTTTAAATAGAAAAATACCTTAAATTCTAAAGGTAACTATCATTCTAATCGTCTGAGTGCCTTTCGTTCTAAGCAGAAGACTGCGCCTCAGAGAAGTTAAATCGATTTCCCCGAAGCTCCAGCCAGGAGTCCGCAGGGCTGGCGCACACATCGCTCTCCACCAAACTGGCTGTTATTATCTCTTCTTCTTATAGACTGGATCCTAACAGCTATATACGGGTGTCTAAAAGTATTCAAGTCTGAAAATGTATTGCATGGAAATTTTAGCTTTAAAAAAAAATCCCTGAACAAAGTGAAATTAATCTAATTAAAAATCCACAAAACCTAAGGTCAACTACTCAGTCAGCTTGTTGTTCAACTGTTCCTTGACTCAGCTCTTTAGAGAGAGAGAGAGACAGAGACAGAGACAGAGACAGAGAAATTAAGTTGAGCCTGGGTTAAGAGTACATTAAAATACATTTGCTATAATTACAGATGGGGAGATCTCCAAAAGGAAAATGCCTAATACCACTCGTGCCTGTTAAGATAGTCGAGGGTTGGAGGAGTAATAAACAGTGGTAGACTTTACATCAAAATAACTCTGAGGAAAGTGTTTTTGCCTCGAGGAACTTCATGGATTTGGTATTAACAGATGCTATTCCAGTGCAGCGAGTGGCCAGTCCTCCTGACAGGAGCATGCGGAGCACCCTCACCAACACCCACCTCAGGCACAGCTCAGGATGGGGAGTATCACTTGCCCAGCTCTTCAAAGACCAGCCCCTGTGGCAGTCTCATGCCCACCGGGGCAGTGTTGAGGGAATAGAAAGAAAGAGAATAAAAAACAAAAAAGATGTTCTTTCAAAGTCCCCAACACCATTTCTTTAATACCTTTTCAGTTTATGAGATTTGACAAGGAAATAAAGGCATTGCTTCAGGCCATTCCAATCTCACAATGTAAGAATTCTCTTAAAATTGCTACATCTAAAAGAGCTTTTATATTCACGTTATTACTCAAGGAAAATTGTGAGGATATGGGGAAGGATGTGAGGAAAATCTTATTAAAACATTCACACACACACACACACACACACACACACACAGACACACACACTCGCATCTCCTACCTATCCATCACTTATCAAAAATGTCATGAGACATTAAATGATTAGAATACTTTCAAATGCTTCGAAAAAATTATGGTACATAAAGGGAAGGAAAATAGAGCACTTTGCAGTTGTAGTGTTATAGTCATGAAATACATATTGAAATATGAGTATATGATAAACCCATGAGGGTACATAGTTGAGAGAATAGAAAGTGAAGGCATGGGTTTGAGTTAGAATCCTGTCTGAAGCCATGAACGGAAATAGTCTTCTGGAACCAGATGTCACTAAAAGAAAATTTTACCAAACATTTCGTGCTGGTTGACAGAAAAAATTATATGTGTGTGAGCATGTATGCATGTCTGTGTCTATATATCCTTTTGAAGCTCTTTAAGCAAAGTGACATTTAAAAGTACACAAAAACATAAATATCTTTAGAGATCAAACAGTAAAATTATATTAGATAAAAATATTAGGGTGGGAGGTCAGAAGGCAGCAGAAACAAAGCTATTTTAAAAGGAATGTTTATATTGATAATCTTATCAGCAATGATGAGGTAAGGTCTTCAAAACTCTAGGGAAAATGTTTTTGAATTTAGAGTCCATTCTCATTCAAACTGGCAATTAAGGAGAGGGGGTAAAAATAAATATTTTAAGCTAGTCAAGAAATAAGAGATTTTTACCTTCATGTAAATAAAATATTGCCTGAGGGTAGACTCTAACAAAATGAAAAGAAAGAGGAAGTCATAGGGACAATATGCAAGGTAAACAAAACAAAACAAAACAAAACAAAAAACTGTCAGAACAACAAATCCAGAAAACTTCAAACCACAATCCCAGGAGACCTGCCCAACACCTAGAACATGACCAGCGAAATTAGAACAGGCAAGTCACAGACTGTGACCAACATCTCCTTGTGGAGAACATAGTGGAATTCAATCAGCAGATAGTTTGTTTAAAAAGCAAAATCTTAGTGACAATGTGAGAACAGCATATGCTTATTTCGCTGACCAAGAAGAGACAGTTAGAAATTTCAGAAAAAATTTTTGAGCAATAAAATAATTTTCCAAATAGAAAACGAATAGAAATGTAGCATAAATTGAAAAGTTACCTAATGGAGAAAATGACCTTCATTTGACTTTGAGGCTTCAAGAAACTTCTTTAAGGCACAAATTCTCATAAGTAGCTCAGGCTTAACAACTATGACATTTCCTTCTCTAGAGGTCAAACCATTTACCCGAATAAAAATAAATATTACTTACTTAATCATAAGGTCACAAATGCTTTTTATAAGTTTTCCATTTTTAGAATCAACCTCTAGACAACAAACGGAAGACAAACCCATGCCTTCAGATAAACAGAACAGAATTTCACATAAACAGAATAGAAATTCTTTTGACACAGAGCTGGCAGCAGTGTGGAAGCGGGTAGAAAGGGGTAAGGGGGAGGGTAATACACAAGTACTAATTTATTCATTTTGCAAAATGAAAATCAAAAAATGCTGTCTAATATTTATGTTAAAAATAGGTATGCTAGTGTATTTTAAATTCTAGTAGAACTGTTCATTAAGAATTAGTACCTATAAGTTATTAATCAGAAGAACTATAAAAATAACTATGTGAAGTATATGTGCCAAGAAGTAGTTTGCCCTGGAACCTTCATATATTCTAGGCAATGAGCTAAAAATTTAACATTTAATCATTATCATGCTGATAAAGAATTTGAGGCTTGGAAAGCTTAATTAACTTGTCCAAGAAACTATTGAGAAGCCGTAGATCCAGGACTTGAACTCTTGCTTGCCAATAAAGCCCAAGCTCTTAACCATGCTATAAGGCTTTCAGTTTTATTGAGGAATTACTACTAAGTGCCAGGTATTTCTAGGCACTAGGGAACACAAACATTAATAGAGACCCTTCCATTCAGGAGATAGAACTTTGTAAGTATCAGAGTCCTTCAGCGATACTACTTTCCATTCAGTTACCAAGGTTTCAGCAAAACAAGACAATGACTTAAATGTAAGGAGGACTATTTAAGTCATGTATAATTGTCCAGGGTAGAATTTGACTTATTAACACCTTTTCATTTGGCAGTACCATTTATTCTAGAATCTCCAAATGGCTGTTCATGCGTGATTAAGTTGGCTCAATCCTCTAGAAAACCTTCTCTGGTGAATAGTACCAGAGACTGACAGATGAAAGATGCAGCCTTGGGTACCAGGAAACTCAACTGTAAAATGTATACACTTTCCTGAGCAGGGCTGTGGCATCTGGTACTCAGCTACTGAATTACCTCTAGCAGAAGAACGTCATAGAAAGTCACTGAGAAAGCCAGGACAGAAAGTTCTACCATGGACAAATAGTCAATAGTCCCAGCAATGTTCACAGATTCTACCCAGGTAAATTTTCTGCCACGTGACTTGCCCATATCCACTGCTGCTCCACTCAAAACTCTTCTCCACACAATGGCCAGAATGATACTTTTAAATGAGTGTAAATGTGTACTTGGAAATCACTTGCCTAAAATCTTCAGAGGCTTTCTATGTCCTCTATGGATTAAATTTGCAAGACTTTGTTGCAGAAGCAACAAAAGCT
Source organism: Pteropus medius (assembly GCF_902729225.1). NCBI lineage: Eukaryota > Metazoa > Chordata > Mammalia > Chiroptera > Pteropodidae > Pteropus > Pteropus medius. The sequence goes on along the minus strand of NW_024344253.1, from coordinate 884,081 downwards.
CAAAAGCTCAGGACTTGTTCTGAGTGCTTACAATGGGTGTCACTCAGATGGAGCCTTCCTCTCCAGTCTTATCTCAGGTGACCCTTCTCGTTGCTCACCACATTTCTATCCTTCTCTCTTGAAGGGCTTCTGTGCATGTTACTTCTGAATTCATTTTGTCCATCCACCATCCCTAAACAACTAGGCTTGGAGTTGGGGAGAGATTTTACTGCCTCCACATATCAAGTTAAATTGCATAAAATGTTCTCTTGGTGGGGAAATGTCCCTCATGTTTCTAAAGAATCTAAAATCTGCAGCCTCTCTAAGCACTCTGCATCTCTTTCATAACCTTTATCTCAACTGACTGGAATTTAGCAGTCATTCTTGAATTTGTTGAATGTTGGTCTCCCATGATCCATTTTAATTTGATGAGAATAGATAACATATATCTTATTCATTATTAAATTCCCAGTGCCAGGCACAGAGTCAAAAAATTGTTTGTTAAATAAATGAATATTCACTGTAAAAGAATTAAAAAGACTGTGTTGATCCCATATGATCACTTGAAAAGGTACTCTTTCCTCTTGCAACCCCATCACCCCTTGCAGCTTTCTGGGCTCCATTGAGATATTTCCTCCTAAAAGCACTGACTTCAAAATATCTTGAGCTTGAGAACAGAGAGATTTCTCCCGAAGTACAGAGACAGGCATCATCCTCCTCTCTCTAACGGGACTTCACTTGGAGCCTTCTGTATGCCTGGCGCTCGTCTAAGATCTGAGCATTCACAAATGAAAGGCATTTCCTGTCTTCAAAGAGCTTCCTGTTCAATGGGACAAATGGAAAAACTAACCCAATGATAGCCACATGGTGTGGTCATTCTGAGAGAGAACCTCAGAAGAGGGACACCTAGACTACCAGGAAAGGTATAAGAAGAGGTATCAGGACCGCTTCCAAGTAGTAAGGCCAAAAGAAGATTGTGCCAGGAGAACACATGGAAAAAACCATCCAAACAATGGGAGCAATTGGTGTAACATCCAGGAGGGCAGGGGAGAAAATATAGGTCAGCAAAATGCCAGAGTCTTAGAATTGGGTGCTTGGTGATTGACAGACCTGGGCAAGGCACGGAGCACAGAGGATACTTAGGGTCCTATCCTGAAGGTAATGAGAAGCTGTGAAGGCTTTTAAATCTGGAAATGAGAGTAAGGAAATCAGATTTGCATCTTAGAAAGAGGGCATCAAACAGTGCTACGGGTCCAGGAAGGGGAGCTATAAATAAACAAAGATCCAAAAAGGATTTCACAGAATATTTTTATATATTTAGTGGTGAGAGTTAAAATTAAAAAATAATTATTTATGTGAGTTGAAAATGGATCTACTCTCCTAGTATTTGAGAAAATGTTTACATACATCGTTTCCCTTGAAATAAATTAGGAAATGAGGATAATGTTTCTGCAAAACCTAAAGGCTGCTGATGACTCATTATCCCATTAATTGATATGAATAAATTGGGTGAATCAAGCTAAATGAGAGTCAGTCACTGCACACAAGTAGAGAGAAAGCTGAATAAGTGGAGTGTTTTATTTGTTCGTCTGGGTTCTCCCTTTTTTTTTTTCAAAATAATAAGAGCACTCTGTTGGGGAGCACTAAGTGGGGCACGTGCACGGAGCCCCTGACCGTCTGAGATAGGGAGGGCAGGGGATGGTGCAGATGACATGAGCCTTAGAGGTAGAGGTGGTTAGGCGAGGCCATAGAAACCTCTGCCAGGGCCCTGAGACCCACTCACTACTGTATTATTTTTAAAACTTTCTGTATTTCTTATATATTTATAATCCACACCATTAAACAAAAATATACCTATAAATCTTTTCAGAATAGGCCCTTTCTTCCCTCCCTGGGTCGTCATCGTCGTCGTCTTCTTCTTCTTCTTCTTCTTCTTCTTCTTCTTCTTCTTCTTCTTCTTCTTCTTCTTCTAATTAATTAATTTTTTATGGTGACATTGGTTAACAAAATCTGATAAGTTTCAGCTATGCATTTTAACAGTGGTTCTTCTTTGAAGCTGCTGTAGAGCAACGTTCTTGAGATTCTCAGGAGTCCTATTGTTGAATGGAAAGAGGGTACAAGGCATACCCTTAGAAGCCATTTTGTCCCGTGGAAAGAATCTTTAATGTGCTGACTTAAATGTGTCTGAGGTTTTAATAAGGGATTCTACTAGCCATAATCTTGGCTTTATTTTCTCCTGATAACACCCTGGAATTAATTTTTGCCATAGGTTATTTCTTATTTTGAGAACCTTCTGCTAGCTGTAAAGAATATGGAGCCTCTACATGTGTCTTTAATAATAAACTCCTTATCCAAGCTCTTATAATTAGGTGGGAAGAGCCAATTGCTTTATCTGTAAGACCACCAGTTTAATCTAGACCTTATTCTGATTTTGTTTTAAGGAGATTTTGAAATGTTTAGTAAATAGAGACTGGGCAACAGAGTTATTTCCCATTCGTGTTTTTCTTTTATGTTAAATCCCCTGGTTCTGGCTTAAGGCTGTTTAAAGAGAGCAAAAAGTTGAGGTCACTCTGCTTCAGGATCTCTTCTTCAATGCTGTCTAAAGTGTTAAAGAGCCTATTCCCGAAGTCACTGATAGACTCATCCTTCCTTTGCTTGTAGGACAAGATTATAGTGCCATCTATCTTCACAGAGCAGACTTTGAAGATGGCCTCTTGCTCAACGTCTCAGCTTTTCTAACTCCTCTAAATCTCTACAATTCAGGGTCTTTTGGGTCATCCTTAGAGTCTTTGCACATTGACTTTTCCATTCAGCTTTTTGCATCTGAGATTCCTATTAACATGAACCAATTAATTATAAATTTAGGATTCCTAAATTATTGATTCTTAAAACAATTCTAAATTCCTTTGTAAATGTTTCCTCTATCATGTGTGTAGGCTTTAGAAAGTGGTTAACAATGGCTCTTAATTCAAAGGTCGGGTTTTAAAATCAACCACAACAGAAGTTGATTTGTTATGAATTGAATTTAACTTTAAGAAACATTTGAGATTTAGGAATTTCTTGTTGACAAGAAGGGAAAGGAAATGGATGAGTCAAGGTGGAAGAGAGGGTAATGTAGGAGTCTAGGAAGAAAAAAGAGGAATAAAGGAATCAAGCAGTTATATTTAGATTGCATTTCATGAAGATCTAAGAGAGACAGGCTTTAAGTTTTTTACTTTTCTTATTTATCTTGGCTAAGGAATCTTTCGAAGTCATTCATTTTGGAAACCGGATTTCTTTTGGAAGATTTCTTATGCTAATGAAACATGCAGACTATTATTTTTTTCAAAAGTGCCTCTCAAATAATTTTTTTTTTTCAAATTGAAAGTTTGCCAAAATAACCATTGCAATTCTAAATTATCTTTGGTGAAATTATGCCATGTGAATGGATAAATAAATAAATTATAGTGGAAATACATGTTAGAAGCAAAATTCCCAAAGTTCTGCAGAGATCCAAGAGTAAGGTCTTGACTTGAGAAAACTTTCTAGGGTCTCTCTGACTGCAGTGGGGCATGAACTTAGACTGAGACACCACCATGACAGAAATGGTCTTCAAAATATGTTGCTTGTACACTTCATATCTTAGGCTCCTGTATTAGTCAGCTCAGGCTGCCATAACAAAATGCCGTAGACTGGGTGGCTTCAACAACAGAAATATATTTCCTCACAGTTCTGAAGGTTGATAAGTCCAAGATGAAGGTGCCCACCAATTTAGTTCCTGGTGAAAGCTCTCTTCTGGCTGTAGACAGCTGCTTTCTTACTGTGTCCTCACATGACAGACAGAATGAACTCTTTCTTGTCTATTATTATAAGGAAACTAATCCTATTAGATCAAGGTTTCCTCCTTATGAATTTATTTAATCTTAATAACCTCCAAAAAGGGCCTATCTACAAATATAGTCACATTGGGGGTTAGAATTTCAACATGAGAATCTGGGGGTGACACAAACATTCAATCTATTGCAACCCCCACCTTAATCATTAGATGTCTCAAATGCAAGTAGAAGGTTTAGAACAGAGAACTTGCCTTGAACCAGATTCTCATGGATAAATCAAGATAAGTCTGAGGAAAGATCTCATAAGACTTTCACAGGTAACCCATGGTAAGATTTGTCCTATAAGGAACCTGGTATGAGAAGACCTTCTGAATGCCTTAAGAGATGAATGTGTGAGAACTATACCCATCCACCTTTTTTGATTGATTATCTTCTTACATACTTTCAACAGAAAGTGTTTTTAGTCACGAGATCGGTTTTCTCCAAGGAAAAAAGTTTTAAATCTGATCAGATCAATAGAGAGTTTCTAACAAGGATTTATTATTTCTAGGAGGCATTTGGGAACTGAAAATAAAAAAGCACAGCTCTGACCGACTGAAGAGTGTGTTACCCCGCTCAGTGAGAGAGATCCCAAAGAGGAAGTTCAAAGGGTGTGCTATGCTCTTCCAATTTCAATGTCGTAGACACCATATTTTGGTAGACTTTTAAGAATTTTCTACTGCTGAATTTCAAAAAGAACACCAGAAAATTCTCTTGATGAAGCAACTCTAAATTTATTAGATGTAACATAGTAAAGACTATCACTTCGATAGAGTGTTGGTAGTGTCTACTATGAGAAAGAGGGTGTCAGAGAAGAATATTTATAAGATTTATTGAGTGATTTTTAGGGAGGTCTTGCAAGGAGGCATATTAGTTGGAATCTGTGGATTTTATGATATTATAGACTTGGATTGGTGGGCATCGTGAAGTAAGAGTTTTGAAATAGGTCCGGATGAGCAAGCTGTTCTTCTTGATAAGTAATCTCGTTTAGTTGGTTCAAGTCTTATCTTTTAGTAGCAGGTAATCCCTGGAGCAAGTAGTTAAATTATGTTTGCCTAGCCCCAGTATTGTTTGGCATAGAAATAGGAAAAGAAGCTTGGTCAAAGAATTGTTTAGCACAGGGAGGAAGGTAGGTTTGGGCCAGTATTCATTGCTGTGAAGAAAAGTTTTGAAATATTCACATTTGAAGATTCTTTCTTAATAAATTTCTTTAAATTAAATCTAAGCAAAATCTGCAAATCATTTCTTTTTACATTTTTATTTGATAGTGTTAACAAGCTGAGTGGCAAAGTTTAAGCTGTTAAAATAATAATAATAATAATATATAACAAAAGTAGCAAAAAGAAGGCAAGTGCTCTCAACCTTAAGAACACATGATAATGCCGACTTTTTGACTTACAAAGGAAATAAGATCATAATTTTAAAAATCTGTTGATCAAACATATTTTTGATTTGAGAAGCAGACTCCAAGAAAATTGTATATGTGAGAGAGAGTGTATGTATTTGGGTGCATACCTGTATGTTCCTCCTATCACACATGAGAAAATGCAGTGTGTGTGAACACAAACACTTCTCTGCAGATAGAGAGTTGGAGTGAGTGTTCATTTTCTCATTAAACCTTTATAAAGGGCACAGGCTAGAGACCAGGCCCTGTGGCAAACATTCATAATACAGGAGTCCCTGGCCTCAAAGAGCTCACAGTGGAGGGGGAGATTGACCCATGTAAATGGACATGTAGAAGAAAACATGGAAAGTGTAGTGGGAACCCTGAGGAGGGAGTGGCTAAGTCTTGATGGAAGGATCAGAGACTACTGACATTGGGGCCCAGCCTTGAAGGTCAAGGAGGAGAGAGCCAAGCAGAGGACAGGCTGTGTAGGCAGCTGTGACATGACCATGCAGTAGGGATGTGTGGGAACCAATAACCCTCCTCAGGCATTCACAGGGTCCAGGGCAAGAGTACATGTGGAGGCCCCTATATCACATCTAAATATTTAAAAATTATAAGCCAAGCTTAAAAATGCTGAAACAAAATAATTCAGTATCCTCCCTTAAAAATACTTCTTTATAGTTTCCATGTGCATCTGTTGGCCAATAGAAAGAATTGATATCACACTTCACACATGCTACATCTAAGCCTGTGTGTAACAAATTGAGAATAATGTGAATTGTTTAACATTGCAAAATGTTCTTATGCTGCCGTGGATGACTACAGTGAGCACAACACTCCTTCTTGTGAGTGCTTCCAGAACTACACGCTGGAACACAAAGAGAAGCAGGAAAATGGGTGCTCAGAATTCGTGAGCAACAGCACTTCTTATGGAAGACATTACTGCATTTATGCTGTCTGTGAGGACTGATCTGACACATTCAACATGGGAGTTTCTGTAAACAGAGGTCCAAGACACGGGTCCCAGAAGACAGGGCAGTTCTAAGAATCAAATTGCCAAATGAAAGATAATGGCGACCAGATAGCCAAAGGCCTCATGAGCCATGCTCAGGAGAGTCATGACAATGACCTACCACTCAAGGAAGAGGATAAATATATGGCGGCCCTCTTTCATCATCTTTCCTCCTACAGAAGTATCATCAGTCCCTCTCTGAAACAGAAATCTAGTTATCTATTCTAGAGATAATCAAAAGTCCATTTTAGAAGGATTCTGTGGAGCCCTGCACCCTCATGAAAGAGAAAGAAGTCAAAGGATATAAAAGTTTATGTCTTTTAAGAATCTCCTGTATTACAGAAAAAAAAAAAATTACATCTGGGAAAAAAATATACAGACTTACTATAGAACCATACTTCATTTATATTTTACCTCCATGAATGAGTACAGTGTTTAGTATACTGTAAGTGTTAAGTAAATTTAGTTACATGGAATTGAAATTTATTTTCACTTCTAACAGGGAAGGTTAACATACATCAACTCCAGGGCCAGACTGTCTGAGATCGAATCTCAGCACGGCCACTTAATCATCTTGGGAAAGCCACTTGAACTTGTGCCTCAGTTTTCCAATCCATAAAATGGGTCTGAAAATAGGTGTTATCCCATAGATTGTTGTAAAAATTGAATTACTTAATACATGTAAAATGTTTAGAAGTGCTTACATGCTTGGTCAACATTCAATAAATGTTACCTTTATCTTTATTTGAAACGTGTTTCTCAAAATCTTTTTTTTTTTTCAGGACAACTGGAACAAATAAAATAAGTTCTTTTAGTATCTCTTCTCATGTAACAGTGATAAACTTTAGTTTATGGCAAATTTGCGATTATCTTGGCACTCGCCTCTTTTCTAATTGGGCACACATACATAAATCGTGACTTTAGCTGCTTGACTGTTGTGTAACTTAAGGAGTATGTATATTGCCAGTCTGTGCCACTTGGCAGCTAAAAAAAATTTAATTTAATTTAATTTAAAAAGGGAGAAATGCAGTACATGTGAGATAGTACTATGTAAATATGCTTAAATCTATCCCCATATGTTTTGTTCAAAATGTTGTACACTGTTCAGTCAAAAAAGAAAACAGAGCTGATCATATATAATCTCCCTGCTCAAAGTTTTTCTATAGGTCTCAGAATAGTAAGTTGAAATACATCAACAGACCATCAAAAGAAATAAAATGAAGAAGGGCAATGAAACAATAATTAGAAAACACATAGAAAGGAAAAATAATCATATACAAATCAAGGTAATTAGTAATCAAAGAAAATCAAATCAAATCCAAGCTAGATCTTTCATTCACCAAGTAGCAATGTTTAAAAAAATGAATATTCAATGTTGGCAAGAATGCAAAGACATATACACTTCTACAGACCACAACTGGGAGGGCGACTGGGTTCCAGCTCTCAGGCAAAGAAATGAGAAATAGGTGGCAAGACTCTTTAAAAACTTTATACACTATGGACTTAAAATTTCTTTCCTAGAAATCACATGAGGAAATAATCAAAAGTTTTTCAAAAGTTTAGACAAAGTTTTAGTACAGATTTTCATTATGGTGTTACTTACAATAATGAAACATTAGAAATAACCTAATGTTCAGTTACGTTAATTTGCGTTACAACTACACAATGAAATATTATTCATGTACATAAACAATGTTTTAGAAGCATATATGGTAACATTAGAAAATATTTATATTTTATATTGATTATATAAAAGATGGTATATAAATGAATGATATACGTGATATGTAATGCATATGTACATACATGAATATATGTTGTGCACGTGAAAGGAAACACATTAAAATGTTAGCAACAGATCACACATAAGTATTAGGATAAAAAAGCTGATTTGTTGTTGCTATGCTTTTCTTCTAGATTTATGAAATTCTCTACCAGGGCATATGGTATGGTTTCATAATCAGAAAAATAATCCCATCAAAGTTAATAAGAAAATTTTCATGTTGATATTAAAAATTCTCCACAATTCAGCACAACCGATGTCACTATAACACTAAATTCCAGTCAAAAATGAAATCTATTAGAATAACAGGATTGAGAGAGGTGGCCAGGCTTCTTCTTAAGTTCTGCACTTACTTGGCAGAAAATTATTTAGACACTTTGAGTCTGGTTTCCTCAGCTGTAAAAGAGATTAATAATTTCTGCTTATTCCACAAAAGTTATTGTGATTCCTAAATGAAATAGCATACTACATTAGTAAGTGTTCAACCAATATCTGTTAAGTAAATAGAGTGGCTTAATATATTAGAGAGATGTAGAAATATAAGCAGTTACTACAAGTGTTAACCAAAATAATAGATAGTAAAAATTAAGCAGAAATATTAAATATGAAATGAGTGATTCATACTTAGGTCACCAAAACCAGAAGATTTGATCTTCTCACTCTCTTCTGTCCAGTCTATAATAAATGACCACTCTTTGTAAACTTAGTGAACAAAAACTTATAATAACTTTTAGGAAAGCTGAAAATGTCTAACATTGTGTTTTCCAGTAGATCAGGGACATTCCAGGTATCAGATTTTCCCCATGCATGAAGCAAGTACAATTCAAATTTTTTGTTTCAATTTGATCCATATTTTTTTCCTGAAGAGCAAAAATCAAATATTTGCCTTTTTTTTTTAGCATACTTGAATTGGGCCTTTTGATCATTTTTCTCAGTAAGAATACAGTACATTTATTTAGCACCTTTACATATGTCAAAATATTTTCACTTAGAATATCTTAACTGATTCTCACAACCACCCAGAGAGGTGCCGTTAGCAGTTTTCTTTTAATTCAGTGGTTTCCCCAAAAGTCCACTAGAACCAGCTCATACTAGCCGGCTAGAGCCAACTGTAAATTGTTTTAAATTTTGCAAACTGATTGTTAAGCACAGATAATATTAAAAACTAAATTATATAAATTCTATGTATAACCTAGGTATAAACTATATTAAAATTATAAGTACTCAAAATTAATCATTTCCTAATTATTTTATTACATGATAATAAATTATCTATGTTCTTATGTTTATTTATGCCTACTGAATACTTGCAGTGAAACTGCTATGTAATCATGTGCTACCAACTCCACATTCAGTGACACCACATTGGTAACTTAAAATCAGCTATAATGGGAGTATCTACACCACTAAAACTGGCAAATGTTACAAATCATGGCTTGATTTATTGTATTGTCTAGACTTTAAGAAAATTGTGGCAAAAAAGTTAATAATAAAGATTAAACTTAAATGTGTGCTGTGTCTATAGCCATTATGCTGTGAATAGCACGAAACATTGAGGAAATATTCTTCCAGTATTTGAAATCTATTATCCCCTCTAGCGAAGAAATCCTTTGTGTCATTGAAAAATGAGTGAATTTCCAACATGTTTTTATTGTTCCATTTTTGTCTTACTCATTGACATAAACGAAAATATCAACTAACATTTTATGTCATAACTACTTTTATCTATCAATTGCAACCACAGATTGGCTACTCTACAACATTTGGCAGAAAACCAAGAAAGCATTCTGTGAGTATCAGTTGGCTGTATGAAATTAATAATAAAGAGTGTATGTGATTATTATTTGTAAATTATGTGCTACACATTCTTTATGTGAGAAAGATTCGTTATAAAGTCATGTATGTAAAGATATACATACAAATATAGATACATTTTGGAAAAAATTAGTTGATAAATATTTATCAGCACAACACCACCATTTAATAACAATAACATAGAAAACACTTAGATAGAAAAAATAAACAGAAAAACAGTGCGTTGAGTGATGACCTCTATCAATTATGACCTTATTTTTATTTAATGCTTTGTCATGTTGGAAAGCATCCTAAAATATACCCTTCTCGGACTTCAGCCTAAACATCAAATATATCACAATTGTGTGTCTACCACTTTCCATAATGATCACGAGTCCCAGTAGTTTGTCTTAGGTATCAGGGAGAGTATAGGTACAGACTTTGTGTGCTTCTCATATTTCTTCCTCTCTCTCTCAGATCCACCATAATCGTCAGCCACCTATGAGCACATCTCTCCAAATTGAAGCCTCCAATCTGAATGGCTTTTGTGTCCCACATGCCAAACCTATAGATGCTGATTTACCCCTATACTTCTGGATATGTGTGAAATGCCACACCAAATACTGTAGGATCTGGTTTCCTGAGCCATCGCTGAGGGGCTGGATCACTCAACTCAGAACTGAGTTGTCAGTGAACCTTGACCGTAGGAAACAGGAGATGGGATGGAGCCATACCATCTTTTTTCTTTTATCTTTTACCTTTTCACGAACTACCACAAGGATCCTTCTTGAACTCTCTAGAGAAGTCCAAATGTGCGTTGATACACCTGCTGAACAACATGTTATATCTCTTAGCAGCTTGTCACAAGCAGTAGCCAGTATGGTAACAGGTCACATTACATAGTGTCTCATATCGCCTTACCCTTCTTGTACGTCCTATTTGAGCATCCACACTTTAATCCTCACCTTAGGATCTGTTTCCTAGAGAATCCAGGCTAAGACACAAACCTTTAGCTAATTAATAACATCAGAAATCCAAATGTATTCATTTCCTGTGACTGCTTCAACAAATTGCTCCTAACTTATAACAACAGAAATTCGTTCTATCACAGCTCTGGAGGCCAGAAATCCAAAACCGATGTGTCAATAGGGTTGCACTCCCTCCAAAGATTCTTCCTTGCCTCTTCCAGCTTCTGGTGGCTTCAGGAGTTCCTTGGCTTGTAGCCACATCATTCTAATCCCTGCCTCTATGGTCACATTGCCTCCTTCCCTTCAAAAATCCCTCTGCCTCTCTTTTATAAAGATACGTGTGATTGCATTTAGAGTCCTCCCTCATAATTTAGGATAAACTCCTCCTCTCAAGAGCCTTAATTTAATTTTTACTATATAACGTGATAGTCACAGATCCAGAGATTAGGATCTGGATGTGTCCTTTGGAGGTCATCAGTCACCTCACTACACCATGGGGGGAAAATAATTTTGCTCATAGTCACAAATCAATGACACATTAGATAGGAAGTGAAAGTATTTTTCTATACTACATATTTTTTGAAAATTGTGCAGAACATGATACTCATGTGACAGCCTAATTAGATATATACTTATTCAAACAAAATGCAGAAATCAAGCACAAGAGAGTGGCGATTGAACAATGCAAAAGTTTTTATCCTGTGATTCATCTACGAAAGCATTAGGGTCATATCAACTGCTCCAGCATGCACAGAAGACAATGACTGCCTTTGAAATGCAGAATAAGTGTTTTGAAGTGCTACTGGTTTGGAGGGAAAGAATTTCTAATTATTAAAAGAAATCTTGTTTTAAAATAACTGCTTAGGATTTGCCTTCTGCTTTATAGTGTTTTTTTCTTTACACAAAAGGTTTTGGCTTCATTTCTGCCTTTTTTTAAAAATTGAGGGAAACTAGCGTGAAGGGTTACTGGAGGGGAAGGGAAAGGAAAAGGAGGAGGCCGTTCTCTGTAAAGTGAACAGCTGGGGTGTGCCTGATCTGAAGGTGGCTGCTAATATTACATTGTACAAGATCCCAGAGTGAATTCCAGCTGTGATCATGTACTCTGTTCTTCCATCTACAGTGTGTACAAAAGGAATAGTTATCATTTGCATATTTGAATTTCACATGCATTTTTATTCATTTGTGAGTGTCTTCAATTTTTCTTCTCCAATTTGCTTTATAAGAATAGGCTCTCTTCTCTGAGTTGGAAAAAAATCTTGGCACGAAATAATATGATGTGTTTATATTTGAGTTTCTAAATATAATTCATACCATTCTCATCTATCATTGTCTCATTTATCATTTATTCTTTGTACTGTAGTTACAATTACAACATCCAGGAGAAAGGCAGGTTTCTGACACCTTAAATGCCTCTGGGTCTTTCCTTGCTCACTGAGCAGTTGTAAACTAAATACATTTAACTCATGGGGTTGTAGGTTTCTGCAGTGCAATTTTCAGTTTACTGGTAAATCTAGTCATCATTAGAAGCTGATAAAAAACTGTATAAGCAGAGCCTTTTAGGAAAAAAAATGGTTCCATTTTGGCAATCTTTATATTAATTCATAATTCAATAAATATATTTTATGACTTAAGTTTTACCTAAGGTGTGTCATGATATATTTACCTAGATGACTATGATATAAATATCTTACCCTTTCCTAACTCCTAGAACCCAATTCAGCCTTCCTGAATTGCCCTCGTGAATGTTTGGGGTACATGGTTTCCAGGGGAGTGCATCTTGCTGCACAACAATGCACCCTACTTCTTTAGCAAAGGTCATATTTGATTATTACTAGAGTTGTACATTCAAAGAGAGTTCTAGGTGTCTTTGGTGGTATACTGCACTATATATGCTTTGATCTTCTCCAAGAAAACATAAGCCATTGGAAGACGGGGATATAGTCATGCATCAATCACTGGTGGGAATACGTTATCAGAAATGCATCATTAGGTGATTTCGTCATTGCGCAAACATCATAGAGTGCACTTAAACAAACCTAGATGATGTAGCCTACTACTCACCTAGGCTGTACGGTATAGTCTCTTGCTCGTAGGCTGTAGCCGTACAGCATGTTACTGTACCGAATACCATAGACAATTGTAACACATGGCATGTATTTGTGTACATAAACATATGTAAACATAGAGAAGGTACAATAAAAGTATGGTATAAAAGATAAAATATGGTACACCGGTGTAGGGCACTTGCCATAAGTGGAGCTTGCAGGACTGGAGTTGCTCTGGGTGGGTCGGTGAGAGCTCAGGGCCAGGACATTCCTGTGTGCTACTGTAGACTTTGTAGACACTCTCCTGCAGACTCTTCCCCTGCTTCCTTCGAGGTGATCAGAAACAGAACATGGAAGCTGTCAGTACTGCTTTATGAACAGGGATATAGGCTGGATTTATTGGAAATATGGAGGAGAAACTGACTGGGCGAGCTGTAGTCACCATGATAATGACTGTCAGGAGGGTCTGGAACGGGGCTGGAGGATCAGTGAGAAAAAGAAATAAAGGTGGTGAGATAAAGGAACATAAGGGGTTGTCAGATTAAGGACTTTGCAATATTTATATAAAAAGAGTGTGTTTAACACAGAGAAAGTATAGAACTGAGGAATCAATATTTTGACCTGGAAATTTGTTTTTGGTTCCATTGACTCTATCTAGCACAAGATCTCTCTCTAGCATTAAGCCAATGGAAGAAATAAAAGATATCTATGCTTTACATTATTACAACATGAAAGTATTTCCAAAGTACAGGGACAGACTAACTCCATTCCACCGCAGAAAGCTTATACTAAAGTAGTAGTGACACTTAATATTCATTAAGGTAGCTCCTGTGGACCTGTCTCCTTGTACAGGATTTTAGGTCCTCAACAAACAGTTTACAACAATGTACTCTGAAGACCGTCAAGCTAGATCTGGGAGAGCTGTAGTGACCTCTGAATATGTAGCACTAGGGGGTCAGTCTCTTTGCTGAAACAGGTCAGTGACTGATTAATTGAGGTATAATCTATACACTCAAAACTTAGGTGCTATGAGTGAAGAGAGTCATTGCCAAGCCCCACAGATACTGTTCCCATTAGAGGAAAAAAAAAATCCTTCTGAACCACATAGCCTTTCATGTCTTACAGGAAATTCAGCTCTGGTATAATCTTATGGAACCAATGTGTTCCGTCTTTGATCAAAAATGTCGTTATGTGGCACATGACTATACATCATTCAAATGTGAATTTACCATAGTGTTTTCCATACAGTAGAGAGTAAAAGTGTTCGTTAGTGGCCATACAGTTAGGAGACAGGGAAGGTCAATTATGCACAATAACTGCAATGTTCAATTAATTCCTTACAAAAGATATTAGCTAATGAAATCCATATTCACATATCATTGCTGGAAGACAATTCCTGATGATCTTACTCAATCTTAAACTTTTAAAATCTTGATTTAAAAATTACATGCTATAAATGCATTCTAGGAAAGTTAACAGACAATAGCAAAAATACAAATGTAAAAGGATTTCAGTTCATCCACTTCTCCACAGCCTCTTCGGCTTTTGTCATCCCAGTATCTAAACAGTGGAGTGCTCTGGTTCGTGGACCTCTTCCTTATATCCAAGTATGCATCTTCAGTTGTCTCATTCAGTATTATTGCTTGAAATAGCATCCAAATATTGATAACTCACAATTTCCATGGCCAACTTTGATCTCACCCTTGAATTCCAGAGGTGTATATCCAATGACTGCTCCACATCTCCATTTGTGTGTCTAATAGAGATTTTAAACTTAACGTGCCCCCAAATAAAGTCCCTGTTGTCTCTTTCCTTTCAAAACTGCTTTCTTCATAGTTTTCCTCACTTTAGTTAGTGCCAACTTCATTCTTCCAGTTGCTTATGCCGTATATCTTGCTTTAGCTCACATCTGATCTGTCAGGAGATCTGTTGACTCTACTGTCAAATACACTTTTTACCCACAAAATTCTCATCACCTTTCTCTCTAGAATCATCATCTGTCACATGGATTCATACAATAGCTTCCTAACTCACTGTCCTGTTTTCGACATTGCCCCTCCAATCTATTATTAGTACACTGAGTAAACATGTATATATGATCTGTCTTACTTCCTTGACCTGATCTCCTATTCTTCCACTTCCTCAAAACTCCGCTCTGGTCATGCTGGCCGACTAGCTGTTTTTCAAACACGTCAAGAACACTCATTTCAGGAGATTTGCGCTTACTCCAGATATCTACATGGTTTGCTCCCTATTGGCTTCTTTCCTATTTCTCCATCAGGACTTTCATGAAGTCTCTATTTAAAACTGGAGACAGACCCTGGGCCCTCAAAATCCCTAAATATTCCCTCTTCCACCTCCATTTTCATTCCTTCCAAAGCATTTATCAGCTACTAATACATTTTTCAATTTTCTTATTTTATTTATTATTTATGTCTCCCCCTCTAAAATGTGAACTTATTACAGAGATCTTTTTCCGTGTTGTTCACTGCTGTAACCTGGGCACCTTGAAGAGTGGCTCACTGTAGATATTTAATAAATAAGTAAGTAAGTAAGTAAATAAATGAATTGATGTTGACCAAAAAATATGGAATGATATTGTGTTCTTAGTACTATAAATGGATAGATTTATAATTTTAATTCTGTGAAATGATTTTTAAAAAATGGTATGTTTTAAGATTTAAGGATATCACTTATGTAATTGTTAAGTTTTAAATTTTGAATAAAGATGAAGCAAAGTGCCACTGCTGAGTTTAACACCAAAAAGTACAGAACTTTCTAATGGAAGAACCATTGGTCCTCAAACCATTAAGGGCCCAAGCGAGCTTCGCTATAATAAAACAATATGGCTATTCCTGGTGTAGTCAGATGCCAATAACTTTTCCCCCCTTATTTTGAACCTGACATATAAAGTAAAATGTGGCTCTAAGGATTTTTTTCCTTGAGTATATAGCAGATACAAGTACAATAAGACAGAAAGCAGACAGACAGATCACAGTCAAGGGAGATATCTTTGCTTCACAGACTTCATTCTTTTACCTCAAAATTATATCTGTAGGTATACTTTCAATTCTACGACATAAAAAAAAACTTTACAAACAAAAGCACATGTCAATATTCCATAGATTTAATAATTTACACTGTCATAGCTACTAGTAGACCTTCTCATCCACCCTTCATTTAGCTTATTTTAGAAGTCAAAAAATTGACTAATTTGAGTAGGTTGGATTATTTTTTAGAATTTAGATACACATTCATACTTTGCTTAGTCCATCAGACACTTGATGATAATATTTGTATTTGCTGGGGGTGTAGCAGGCAAGATAAAACAGCAAATTTCCTCTTACCTTCCAGGACAAACTTGATCAACACTTCTGATGTCAGTAAGTTGGCCTTAAAATATCTTCTTTGTATCAGAGGGTTTCCTGCTGAGAGTAAACTCTTGTTTATTTGGCTTGTTAAAAAGCTCCTTTCCTCTCTGCCTTAGTATACCTGACTTTAATCTTAAAAATTGTTTAATCAAAATTATTTGCTTGAAATAAATATATCCATCTATTTGAATACATTGAATAAGTTATATTTCTTTTTTTCTTTAACAATTCTTCTTGGACTTTACCTTTTGAACTAATTACCAAGTTTCTTCAATCATCTAGGTTTGTTTAAGTGCCTGGTGATCTGAGGTGGAGCTGAGGCGGTGATGCTAGCACTGGGGAGTGGCTGCCAATACAGCCGAAGCATCACTTGCTCACCTGCCACTCACCTCCTGCTGTGGAGCCTGGTTCTTAACAGGCACTAACTGGTACTGGTCCGCAGCCTGGGGTTTGGGGACTTCTGCCCTAGACGGTTTCACCAATAGAGAGCACTAGACAGAGAACAGAATGCTGGAGGAGAGGTAAAGAAATTTCTTTTTTTCTGTTTTTTTGCTACTCTCATTAGCATTTCCTCAGTAATATACTTTATTCCAGCTGCAGTCTCCTGCTGCAGCTGGAATAAAGTATATTGGTTTCATCACTAGGTTTCATCACTAGGTTTCATCACTAGGTTTCATCACTAGGTCCTTTCAGTAGTCTCAGAACTAGTCCTATATTGCTGCTTCTGAGGTTCCCCCTGGAGCTATGCACATCCCTCCTCAGAGGTCCAAGCTCTAGTTCTTCAAAGCTGTTAGCTCTGGTGAGTCTATTTTCTTTCCTTTGTTACCTCAACCCAAAAAGTTATGCTTCCTATAGCTATCGTCTCTGTCTTTCCTCAGTGTTTCATTCTGCTTTTATTTCTCCAAAACCTTTTTAGCACCCCCTATATTAAATTCCAATTCTTGAAATACTATGGTTTTAGTTTTCAAGACGTGGCTCTTGCTCACGTACCATCTTTGATTTGAAAATTACCTTTACTTGTTTTGCAAGCAAGGAAGGCGGCTACGGAAGTAAAATCCTTGGATGCGTTGTGTCTTTCCAAATTCCAGATTTATTGAGTGGAATGTTTTCAGATAAACCAATCGGGTATCCATGCAGGTTGACAAACAACTCACAGAGCGGGAAAGTACAGCGTCTTACATGACAGAACGGAGCGGAGATGAAGTCCTTAGCGTCTCTATGCCACGCTCTGTTGACTGCTGGTTCGGGTGGGTTTGTGTCTGTCCCAAGCCAGCAACTACAACGGGCAGAAGGTCAGAGTCTCCTGGCTCTCAGAGCACTCATTCATGATGCTCTCAGGTCAGGCCTGAGCATTGTCTGTCTGCAGCGTTCAGCTGATATGGTACTTACAGGAAAGAATCCTTTGGCTTATCGACTGCAGTCGTGGCTGAAATTTCTGTGGTTTGGGGCTTTTGGGTAACAACTTAAGAGTGTTTCTACCAGCTGATATTACTGTCAGGCTCCCCATGGAGTCCATTTTGTAAAGTCCAAAAAAATCCTCCCTTCCTTATGCTCTGTACAACATGTTAGTTATTTTTTTTTTTTTTTACCACAACCAACACTCTTAATAAGAGAAGGATGAAGAGACACTCCCACTACCAACTTCAGAAGACCTGTGAGGGGTCATGATCAGATTCCCCCTCATTAGCACCCATAACATTTATCCATATTTGTTATCCTAAACTATTAACATTTATGACTAACAGGTTCAGATCTCTTGGCACTTCAGCTCTCAATGCCTACTATAGTCAACACAGTTCAATAGGAGACAAAGGAAGGACTAATTTTACTGAGGGGAAGAGTCTACATGTAAATAGATTTTTCCAAAGTTTCAGAGGAATCCAGTAAAAGAGTAAGAAATCTAACTGAAGTTTCTGTAATGCTAGGTTAAACCATATCAAATTGCTTCAAAAGTTAATTCGTAAGAATTTTATAACAAAGTTCAGGGAAACATTTTCCAAGTTTTCTTGAAAATATGGGAACAAATTTCAGTATATATTTTTAGTAACATTAATTTACATAGATACAGTTAATAATACACTTTCTATAGTTAATAAAACACTTTCTCAAGTGTATTGCCATTTACTTAATCTCACAACAGCTCTAGGATGCTGACAATGTAGAATTATAATCTGCATTTATAGAACCTGAGATTACAAGAAGTTAAAGTGACTTACCCAAGATCACTCATCTAAAAAGTGGATAAATGCCAACCCATGTAAAAAGTAAATAGCTCTTTCTACTCCAAGTCCAATAATCTCTCCAGTATATTAAGCTTCCTAGTAATATCATGTATGTTCCCACTGACAACATTAATGCAACTCATTTTATTCTCTGTATATATATATATATATATATATATATATATATATATAAATATATATATATATATATATATATATATATATATATATACCATCAACAATTAGCAAGAGTGATCAGCAATGGATGATATTCTTCACTGAATTATTTCATAGTCAATATTTTAAACTGTCAAAGCAGAAGAGCATCAAAATTGAGTTAAAATTACCACAATGAACAGTAAAAAGTTACTCTGTTATTGTAAAAAATCATTATTAAGCAAAATAAATTATGAAAGCAAGCCAAGTCTACCAAATCTTTTTAGAGAATAACCTTCCTTTGCCAGGACCATATGATATTAGCATCTGAAAGAAATCCAGGATTTTGTTCTAAGCAGGAGATTCAAAGTTAATGTGCAAAGGATACTGCCTCTTTGTAATTCATTCAATAACACAATACTTTATTGAATAAAGAGAGCCATTTAGACTTTACATATTGAGCAATTGTTCATCTGCAAAAATGTCAGAATGCCAAGAAAGCAAAGGAGCAAGTTACAAAGGATTTCCAGTTTCTTAGATAAGACCTTAAAGCAATATACAATATCATTCATATGTATATATTAAAAGCAAAGTCGTACTGTTCCCACTTCAATAGTGAAAGCTAAATCTGGAAGGCACCTCAGTTTTTATTTTCAGAAATTCAGTATAACTGTTTAAGAGTCGATGCAGGTCAAATAGCAGCCATGGTATTTTATTTCAAGACATTGTCTATGATAAGAGTAGCATTAGGAGAGAAAAAATCTTATTATTTTAAACCATATAAATAATTTAAGTAACTGAAAGTCACGATCAACATCTGTAGTAGCTACAGGTACATTAAAGAGTGGGAATTTTTTCTGCCACAATTTATCCTGTGATTAAAAGACAATGCGGACTATGCGTGAAATTTCCAGCCTTGAGTGACTCCAGGGTCCAAAATGGTCCAGGGTCCCTAATTTTGAGCCTTAGCTAGTGCATGTTCAAGCTACTACCACTACATAGCTGACCCCTGAACAATGAGGGGATTGGGAGCTCCAACCCTGGCACAGTTGAAAATCTGTAACTTTGACTCCCAGTCATCTGTCCCCTGGTATGCACAGGAGATTGACTCCAGGACCCCTGAAAGTACCTAAATCCACAGATGCTCAAGTCCCTTATATACAATGACATAGAATAGTACATATATTCTGCCCTCCACATTTGCAGATTCCCAAGCACAGATCAAAAATGCCGTTCTCAATTCATGGCTGGTTGAATCTACAATTGCAAAAAACAGGGATACAGAAGGCTAATTGTATGTTTATTTAAAAAAGTCTACATATAAGTGGACTTGCAGAGTTCAAACCTGTGTTGGTCAAGAGTCAGCTGTATATCTTTCCTTTCCTTGCCACAAGCCCTTTGTAGTATGCCATTGTCCAATCCAGGATGGGGAAGGGGGTCCCCTACCAATAATCACTTTAAGAATGTGGCCATGAGAAATCCCTCTCTTATTCCCCACACAAGCCTTACCTGGAACCTCTGCTGACTGAAAAATTAGAAGCAGCTCTTCCTCTCCAAATTTCGTGGGAGGGGAACACTGCTGGGGAAACTCGGGAAATCTCTCATGAGATTCTACTTGGTGTGGGCTTTGGATAGGAACATAAGTATAATAGTGTTCATTTTCTATTTACGAGAGCAAAACTGTGGGGTGTGGATGTCCGTGGGGCCAGGGAGTGGAGTGCTGCCCTCGGTCTCCTCAGGCCGAGTGGAGAGAATGACATTGGATGGCCCAGGGAAAGCCGTAGCTTACCAGTCTTATTTCTGTGCTGTGACCTCATTTGAGGTGGCAGGGGGGACTTATTGATATTCTTTTCAGAGGGCTCTCCTCACATCCTGAGGGCACTTCAAAAGCTTACCATTGAGGAGTACAGGGAATACTCCATCTCTCTAAGCACATTCTCAAAAACTGGAGCCTTTTCTAAAAATAAATTAATTATTTATAATAATAATAAGTCAATGTGTTGACCCAATTAAAGCTAATGAGAAAGATGATAGAAGAAAGTGAGACCAGGAGATTCATAAAGAAATGAACTAAATGGTACTAAATTTTTTAATTTGCTTACCTCACACCAAATTATAAGACAAATTTTTCCAAACCTGACCTCCCGGATCTCCCATCTGATGTTAGAACCAGGCTAATCCTCCAGAATATACCCAATGGTCAAGGTCTGAGAATAAGGCCCATGTGCGAAGTTCTTAGTGTAGATGTTTGGGTATTGGAGGAAATGAGTAAGGATTAGAGTGGGGAGCAATTTCTCAATTGCTTAGGTTACAAACAAGGTTGTGAGCCAGCCACAACTTTAGAACATCTGCTCACACTAAGCATGTGAGATTCATGGCCCCAAGATTCACAAACTGGACATTTACCTCCCCAGCAGGACGACTGGGTTGGAGTTTTCGTTCTAAAGGTAGATTCTTTTCACAAGTGAAGAATCAAGGTAGCTTTGAATTATTTTCCTGTTTTCAGGCTGGGATATACTAGGGACCATGGGTTTAGAGGTTCTGTGATATGGTCATACCAGCTAGACTTGGGTAGAACAAGAGAAAGAATATGAAAACAAAGGTCTTGGAACTCAGGTGGTCTTTAATAATAATAAGAGAAGCAAAAACATCTAATCTTATTTTTCTTTATCGAGTTCTTATTCTTTTCTAGCCACAATGCCAAATACTTTATGGGTATTTATTTTATAATTTCATTTTCATAACCATGAGGGAAGATTTTTTTTATCTCTATTTCATCTGTAAGGAAACAATGGCACAGATCCTTCAAAATCACATTAATGGGAAGTTGCAGGAACTCCATTCTTTCCAGCCCATGCCCTTAACCTGTACTTCTACTTCAGTACCTATCACCTCTGGGAGACTGACAAGACAAAATTGATGGGGATGGGGGGAGGGCTTGCTAACAAGAAAGTCGAGGTTATAAATTCATAAATTGGGCCTGCTAAAAGTGACATTGACAGTTGTACTTGTAGTAAGTTTATAATCATGGACTGAGATAAAGAAAAAGAGAGCCACACTGAAAATGTTTGTGGTGGGGAAAATACACTGATTTGGCAAAGCTTGGTCTTGAGAGAGGAACTAGCTCCCTTTTCTGCAAAGCCTAATTATGTCCCTATGGTGGGCTCTCAGAAGCTGCCACACTAAATTAGATATTATGAAACAGTTTACAATTACTTAAAATTACTGGTAAAGTTGTTGCTTCCAGAAAGACCCAAATCAGAAAGCAATTTCTAAGTCCCTCCGAAATTAATTCACAAATCATTGTCTTGAGAACCTTTATGAGGGAGATTCTGATTTGTCCCCATTTGTATTTTATAAATGTGCAGGTTGTTAAAATATTCATGGCTCTTTTTGTTCAATCTCTTTGGCTCAATTAAACAACACTAGCTCCTTTTTTGACCAGGTAATTCGTTCTTGCCAGTAATGGTAGCAACTTCCTACTTAGAGGAAATCTTGTGATTTACATGCCGTTACAGGATAAAGTCACTGACTTTTTGTTTGTTTGTTTGTTTGTTTGTTTGCTTGAGATATTTAAATCTTATGGAAGCTGGCAACTTTTTAATATACTGTTTATTTTAACTTTATTTATTACAATTTGCAGATTTGTTTCTCATTCTTCTTGGACTTTACCTTTTGAACTAATTACCAAGTTTCTTACTTCAATCACCCAACCAACTCAAGTACATTTTGGGGTATATTCAACAAGATCGCTACGATTAACACCTGGAATTTTCAAACATTAAACAACATCTATATCAGAAGCCATAGGTATTACAAGTTTCATTCTATCCTTTCTTCTCTGTCAACCACTCCGCCTAAGGCCTTGGGGCTATATACTGTTATGAAGAAGTTCAAGGTATAGACAGCTGCAAGCATCACGTTCAGAATGTGATTCACTCCGGGCGACAGGTACATTTACTCTGGGTATTAATGGTTACAATCCAGAAAAGTAAAAAATTGTTCCACTTTATCTCTCCTTAGATGTAACACACCGAAATGACTGACAAAACTAGCCACTTTGTAATAACAGCATCCAGAGGTCGCAGAGAGGTGAAACTGTCATCATGACAGGCACACTGTGGGGGCAAGGCCACTCTCAAAGGTGCTCGTCTTTTGTTAGTATTAGGATGGAAAAACTGCTAGCCAGCCATATTCCAATTGAAAGCTTCTCCAAAAACACAAATCTCTCTGTGACTTTGAGGAAACACATGGAAACAATGTTACATGTTCCAGAACCACACCTATTAAGAGTAATTTCTTTGGACCACAGTATACTGCTACTAGTCCAATTTAAATTTTCTCTGGCACTGCAGTTAGTTATGCAGTTAACCTGGGTACAACTGAGACAATCACCTATTTGTGCTCTTCCTCTGGAATTGCTCACATGAATATCAGGAAAAAAATGGGTCAGCAACCATCCCCAAGGAGCTCTAAGTCTAGTGTCCACAATACAGTTGTATGCAGGAAGCAGCCTGGTGAACCCAACTTGGAAGGTAGCATTCAGGGTTAGAAACTATGATGATGGTCCACAATCAAAGTTCTCTTAGTTCTGTTTGGACCAGTCATGGGCCAGCATTGCACAGCTGGCTTCATAGCATATAAGAGCAATATGACTTATTGCACAACCTCTTTGTTTTGTGGAGGCAGAAGAATGATACTTGAGTTCCTGTTGGCCTTTGACACTTATGCTGGAAAGGAAGGGGGCTGAAATCACTGAAATCTATCGAGTAGGTTCAGGGCTCTCTAGCTTTGGGGTGAGAAGAAGCTCTGGTGACTCATGTGGTTAAGGCAATAAGCTAATCATTCTGGAATATGGGTCCTGTGCTAGGATGAAACTTTACAAGTGTGAAAGAACATTTTTTCTGGAAATCTCAGTTGTTCATGGAAAATCCTGGCAATAGAGAAGGAAGGGGGTAGAGTATATAGGATGTATAAACCCCAGGCCAATTTCTGGAGTAGGTCTCTACTCTCCTTCACCGCTCCTCCCCCCGAATGGCAGGTGTTACTGCTCTTTTCTGTCTTCTAATCTAAGCCTGTTTCAAAAAATGACTTGGATCTCACTCATAGTTGAAAGTAATATAATGACCTAAGGGGTCTCTTTCTCTCATATACATATATGCCCACTCAAATATGCAGCATTTGTATAGGTAAACCTATAAGCTGAAGCAATAAAACTCTTACAGTAGAAGCTACCGTGATAAAACTTTTATTGTAGAATTAGGTATCGAAAAGAAATAACAGAATTATTGTGTATGTAACATGAAGGCAGTGGAGAGGGAGAAGGGGTGCCAAAATCACGTTATATTACACTCTATCTTTTGGAAAGTTCCTTTCAGCCTTGAATCTTCTTTCTTAGCAAGCATCTCTCTCTGTGGCTATTTCTGTTCTTGCCCTGTGAAATCTGTGAGGACAGCGAAGTGGATCCGTCATTTCCCTACATCCCCAATGATTAAAACAATGTAGAACTAAAACAGGCCATAGTACAGTTCTGTTGAGTAAATGGGCGAATAATCAAATTAAATTTTCTTCCAGAAATTTGATTACCATTAGAAATAATAAGAAGGAAACTTCTCAAACCCAGTAGGTATTAAATGTTATCCTTACACACTCCTTTTGTTTCTCTGTTTTGTTTTGTTTTATTGCAGTGTGTTAAGGTCTAGCTTCTGACCACTCACCATTGTGTACATTGGCCACAAAAAAGGGAAGAGGGCAACGGGGATCAGGGAAAACTCATCCCGTCGCAGATCAGAGATTAGGCCAAGGGGTATGTAAATCTCACTGTTTTGTTCACATGAATATCTCTAGTCTCCCTTCATCTGACAAAACATCATGGTACTCATTCACCCCGCAGCCCATCCTCGACATGAGCACGTTATGTGTGTGTGTGTGTGTACGTTTAAAAATCCAAAGATCGTGTTCACAGCAACATTTGTACCACTATGGTGAGCTGTCTGCATAAACACATTTCTGAAAAACAAAACCATGGCTCAACATGACATCAAATAAGAGTGTCTAGGAGAGAAAAAGAAAAAATAATTTAGAAGCAATTAAGAAACTAATGTTATTGACTTACATTTGAAGAACTTGTTTTGTCTGATTAAAATTAAATAAGGCACTGAAAATCAGGAACATAAGCCCAGTTGCTTCAAGAGTCCCAATTGCCTGCTTTCTTTATTTCAATTCCCACTTCCTCTTCGCAAAGACAAGCTACTGAAAACTTCCATCTTTATTCTCTATGGTTTGAAACACTTCAAAAGCTGTGGGTTTTTGAACCTTCAGTATAAAGTATTGTCATTCCCCAGAACCAAATTCATTTTTTTATATCCTCACAACTGAGTAACGCTGACATAAAATCATTTATATCTGAGCTCATTATCATTTTGCTCTTTTAAAGAGGATTTTAGGCTTTTATTCTGATGCAAACAGTAGCTCTGGCTATCGAGGCAGATGCAACACAGCTCTAGAGATGAGCATTAAGTGCATTCAGCACTTGGCTCTGACATGGAAGGAAGTCAGAAAAAGCAGAAGAGCTTTTTCCTAGGGCAATCTTAACCTCACTCCAGACCTCGGGCACACATTGAAAAACATTGGAGCTAACAGGGCCTGGGCTCTGGACTCAGGAACCAATTCCATCCCCAGAGATCCTTGGTCAGGCAAGCTAAAGAGGAACCAAGAACACCTTTTTGTGCTTGGGGCAAATGAATTTTAACTGTGAAGGGCAATGAGGTTCGGCTGCATCCAAGGAGAAGCTCAGAGACAATCGAACTTCTTAGGTAACATCTCCCCTCTTTGTCTACAGTGTGGTTTATGGATTTAAAATCAGTGCAGAATCTTTGTGAATATGTCATTTCCCTCTCAAACTCATCGAACAGTGGATTTTCTAAACTAACTATGTCCTATGTCAGCCTAGGATTCTGCTGATTTTTACAGAAAATACACAAAGTGGCCTCTATTTTCCTAGACTAGAAATATTCTTTTCAGCCATCATGTATGGCTTAGAGGATCCCAGAGAATTGTCAGAACGAGGAGGGCCAAGCATGTGGGAGTGACATTATCTCAGCTGGTTTCAGAGACTCCTGGTCATAGTCTTAAATCTACCCTGACATGCAAGCTCAAAATGTATTTAAAAATAAAACTGTGTTGACCGAATATAACTTTAGGTATGTTGTTATTTTTTAAGAAAACAGAAAATGATAGCACCATTATTAATGGTGATTATAATGATGATAGAATGATGATGATGGCTACATTTTGGCATGTCTTCGTGATGCACTTAGACTGCACTATGCTCCTTACATGAATTACCTCAATTAGTATAATCAATAAGTCTACAAAATAGTTTCTTTATTACCCTTCCTCATTTGCAATGAAGAAACTGAGACCTAGAGAGGTTTAATGACTTGCCCAAGGTAAACCAGCTGGTAAATGGTAGAGCTGTGTTTCTAACTAGAGCTAGAAATGATCTTAGAGATCACTGCATTCAGGGCTCAGTAAACTTCTCCTGCAAAGGGTCCGATCATAAATATTTCAGGCTTTGTGGTGTAACTACTCAATTCTGTTGGCACAGCCCAAAATGAGCCATAGATAACGCATAGACGAGCGGAAGCTGCTGTGTTCTCAGTAGGTATAAAACACATGGTTGTCTGGATTTGCTGACCCCTAATCTAGTCCACACCACTTCTTTTGTGTATGAGAAAACTGGGGCCCAGGAAGCTGAGGGCATAACTGCTGACCAGCATTAGAAACAAGATGGAAGTTGTCCTGGGCCTCAGTCCTGTAATCTTTTCATTATACCAAATTCGAGAGGTTGTATCAATGAATATGGTAATAAATTTTAATAGCATATATATTAAAACAAAGGTAGATGTACTTGAAACTATGACAGTCCCTTAAAGATCTTTATATCCCATAAAGGCTGATTTTGAACTGAGACTTTCTACTTTATCTGGTTTGTATTGACGTGGTACACACAGCTTTAAGACCAAGCAAAAAAACCCAAAACACATCTTATTACATCAAATCAAAAATTAGGGGAAGGCAGTGTTCAAATTGTTACAGACAAGATGATGAAACTAGCTGAATAGTCTCACTAATACGTATGCAAAAATTCAATTGTGAAGAAAGCAAGACACAGGCCCTTATTCAGTTCTTTACCCCTGCAGCTGCTCTCAAGATTTTCTCCATGGCTTCATGTAAACCTGTTAATACATTCCCTAATTGAAAATGGCATATTTTTCTCCCACTAGCTCTATGGTCAAAATACACGGCCTCCGAAATTTCATTGAAATACAATTCATCACAAATTGAGTAATGATTGTTGCAAGTTCTGACTCTTTGGAACATTTTTCACCAAATTTAACTTAAAATTTTGTTAAATAGTAGAGCCACCAAGAGAAAACAAATATTGTGCCATATCAAAGAGGCAAAAGATTTGATTTTTGACTGATGAAACAATAGACCTTTAACAATAATAACTAATAACTAATTAGCAACTAACATTTATTGAGTATTTATTCTATACCAGGCTCTGTGTTAAGGATTTTATATTTAATCTTCAAAACCACAAATGAGGACACAGAGGCTCAGAGAGGTGAAATAATCTACCCAGCATTGTACAAATTGTAAGTGGCAGGACTAGAATCCAGGCAGCTGTCCTGAGAGCCCAAGCAATTGACCTGTCCCCAGAGCCTAAACCCAGCAGTGAGGTTGCCAGACTCATGCCCTGTGCCTCTCTCCCCTTACTAGCTGGGTGGCTTTGGGCCAGTCAAATTCTCTGAGCCTCAGTTTCCTTATCTGTGAGAGAAGCATTATTATGGCACCTCCTATATAGTGTTTGTGTGTATATTCATGCAAGTGCTGAGCAATGTACCAACTTAAATCTCAAGGATTATTATAATGATCAATATTAAGAAATTTCTTTAAGTATAGAAATAAACTTTTTCCCTAAACAAACCTTTAAGGCTAAACAGACCTGGCTTTAAATTCTAGCTTCACATTTGGCCAACTATGTGATCTTAAGTTAGAAAGTTAAATGTTCTTATCCTCAATTTCCTGAAATCCTTTTTAGTTTCTCTCAGGAATGCTCTGAGAATTAGTAAGAATTAACAAGGCAAGAGAAAATTTTGCAATGCCCAGGGAAAAAGGAAAGCATAAGAAAAAACTCTGAGGCATACAAAGCAGAACATTCAAGAAACTGAGATCAGTTTCAGTATGGCATTTTAGAAAGATTATTCCAGGTATACCCTCTTGGGTTCTATTTCATCATACAATGTTTTCTCCTCACCATAAATAACCAAATTCTAATCATCGGTACCATTTATTTAACATGTAGTCACATATAGTTTATTATTTTAATTTTAAACATTCTCTATATTTTTGTGGTTTACTTCTTTATATCTTTCACAGTTCTCCGCAGACAGTAAAGTTCTCAAAATTGTTCACCTGTCTCATCACTCCCGAAAACCAGGTCTATACCTTATAGTCCTTTTACATCCCCTAGAGTATCTAGCAGAGTTGTACATAATTGAGTAATAATTATGATGTTCTTCTTGTCTTCTTCATTCAAAACTGCCCTCAACCATATTGTTTCTGAGAATTTTAAACATACAATCTAAAAGGGAAATAAGTAAACGGAAAACACATACATTTCTTCATACAAAATACCTTCACTGTCAGCTAAGAGGAACTTCCTACTCAACTATTTATCATCACTATGATTTATGAAATTCATAAAAAATTGAGACTATTAGCCTAGAAAGTCATAAAATAAAGAGGGGAAGGTGTGCCACAGGAAAGCAGGAGGCAGGTGGGCAAGCTCCTTAAGAAAAATAAAGAGTATGATAGATCGTAGTCTGCAAATGATGGAGTTAGCCCTGCTCCGTGCAGAGCAGGCTCCTCTGACAGCTCAGTGAACAAAAAGGCCAATTTCATCACCTATTAGAGAGACACTTCTTGGGAAGGTGGGTGAAAGAGCTGGTCATTTTCCAATGAAAGGGTTAATTAAAACATTCCACAGAGATTGTGACAGCAATTGACATTTAGTTGCTTGTTTGAAAGTATAGAGACAATGCTAAGGAAAAGAATTTGTCCTGTGAGAAAGGCGTGAATTGCCCAATTCTGGTGTCCTAGTGCCATTTCCTAAAGCAGTTCAATGGAGTAAACATAAGTGATGCTTTTGTAAGTCAGCTCTTCAATGAGGTATGAAATTCCTATTTTCCCCTAAATAGTTCTCTGATTTAATAGGTAACTTAAATTTCTCTTCAATGACTCATAACAATGCTAACAGTCAGTCACTCTGAACATAAACTGGAGAGGTAAGAGCCTCAGCTCTGAAAACAGCGTACACCCGCTACAGATGGTGAGCATACAGGCAGACTAGAAACTCATTCAGGTTTTGAGTTGTGAAAGGAAGAAACTCATTAAGCTGCCTCAAACATCACTGTAGCTGTAAAGGACTTAGTATTCTTTAATAAGAGAGGGCCACAAATATTCTATGCAGAACTTCAATGACTCTTCCCCTTAGAAATACATTCCTAGGAGCAATCAACAGTCAGTGAGAAACTTGTGACCATAAATCAAAAACTGTCATTAAAACCATGTTAGTCTCAAAGTGATTGTCCCTGTAATGATAAACCCTGCTGGGATATCTGTTAGTGAATCAGCTTGGGCATTAGGGAGCCCAGAAATGACTTCTGGGAGAGGAAGAACTAACCATGTTAAGAATCTTCATAGATGTCAAGTAATCAAAATACAGGATTCAGTTTTCAGTGACTTAGTAAATGAGAGTGAAAGAGTAGGAGAAAGCTTTGCCTGGTTCAGGTAAGGCTGCCATAGTGAGTGTACCTTTGAATATATATACCTCACACTCTGGCAATGTGCTATTTAATAGAAGCAGAGTTTAAAGGATGAAACATAATGATAATGATACTGATAAGAACTATCACAGTCCTAGCGTTAATTGCTCTTTGGTTCTGTATTCCTTATATACTTATGACTTCTTATTCTCACAAGAACCCTCAGTTTAAATGATATCACCTTCATGGATAACCACAGAGCCCTGGAACCATCAATTATTCTTTCTGACAAATTCTTTTCTAAAAACAAATACTCTAAAAGTGGCAAAGGAATTTGACAGAGCTGGTAGAGACCTAAATAGCTACAGGCAATACCAGGAAGACCTCAGTAACATCTTTTGGGCATTGATTGGTTCTATTTTGATGCTTAACTGGGTAACCTCCCATTTGCATATTAAAGGTCAACATCATAAATTGTTTCCATTCCTCATACAGCAACAAATTGGACACCACTGTTTTATAACGCCTTGTCCATGGTTCAAGGCAGAAGTAAGGTGAGAACTCATCCTAGTACTGTTTGGCCTAAAACAAAAATCATGTTTACTTCCCTTCAAAACTTTAATATTCGAGTATCTCTAAACTTCTGAATAAGCTAAATCCATCAGATGCTCTCATGTGAAGTCGTTCTACTTTAAATCCCACCAGCTTGGTATCTAGCCTTAAATGTCAAGCTTCTTGCCATTTCTTCCTCTCTGGTCATTGATTTTCCTTTTCTTGCCTGCAACCTCGTGGCACATATTATCTATATCTGTTGTCTCCAGTCCATAGCCATCAGCCATATGTGGCTATTGAACACTTGAAATGTGGTTAGTTTGAATTGAGATGCTCTGTAGGTGTAATACATACACTAGATTTTAAAAACTTAAAATGAAAAATGAATGTAAAATATAGCGATAATTTTTATTGCTTGTAGAAAGGATACTTTTTAATACATTAGATTAAATCAAAATAGCACTAAAATTCATTTCACCTATTTTTTTTTTTTACTTCTTTATATGACCACTAGAAAATTTAAAATTACATATGTGGCTCACATTTCTAGTTCAAATTACATTTCTATTGAGTAATGCTGACCAATATCTTTCCAAATCAAAGTGTGGCTCACTGTCCAGCTTTATTTGACCTGAGAACTTGTTACAAATTCAGAATCTCAGGCCCTATTCCTTACCAACTAGTGGTTTTTACCACTAATTTTAACACCTTTAGGACCTATAGCCACAGGTCATCTGCATTATGTACACACATTACATCTCAATAAGATACATTTTGGTGTGAAGACCACAATTTTTATTTCTTGTATAATTTTCATAGTACCTATATAATAGTAGTAGATACCTAGGAGACATTGCATAAATTACTTGATAATTTAAAATTAGTCTTTATGAAGTCAAATGGTGCCACCATTTTCTACATCAATTCTCGCATGTGTTAAATTTAGACCTGTGTTTAAAAATATTTTATAAGATGTTGAATTAAATATTCAAAAAAAAGAAATAAAAATGGAATGGCTTAGTTATCATGTTCATCTTATATACTTCATAGCTTTCAAAATTTACATACTTTATAGATCCCCAAACTTTGGAGAACTGAAGGGATTTCCTAAAATCTCCTAATGTCACAATTGGCTTCTCTATATGGGAAGTCACATTAAGGTACATTAACAAACATAAAGTTATTTTATTCTTCCTTTCTTAGAGTGTCCATCTGAAGTTAAATCTGCTCCCTTCTTATCAATAAGAAAATTATTATAGAAATGTACATTAAAACCTGGAGTAATTGTTAACAGAACTTTAGTTGCTGGTGTACTTGGTGTATATGACGAGAACATAAGTTCAAATCAATGACTTTTAATACAAGGACGTAGGATGTGGTTCCATAGTATAGCGGTTAGCACATCTGCTTTACACACAGAAGGTCCTGGGTTCATACCCCAGTGGAGCCACCATCCATAGTCTATGGCCGTGCCACCCTGAACAAGCCCGATGTCCAATCTCAGAAGCTAAACAGGGTTGAGCCTGGTTAGTACTTGGATGGGAGACCACCTAGGAAGACCAGGTGCTGTAGGCATAAATAAGAATTTTTTAAAAAAGGAAGCAGGAGATGGGGATATATTCAGTGCAATTTCCCACAATGTTTATATACTATTGGACTATAAAGAGGTGTCATAGCCTCATTGACAATCAAATGAGGTAGAAGATGTGAACTTTCTTTGA
Source organism: Pteropus medius (assembly GCF_902729225.1). Taxonomy (NCBI): domain Eukaryota; kingdom Metazoa; phylum Chordata; class Mammalia; order Chiroptera; family Pteropodidae; genus Pteropus; species Pteropus medius. The sequence goes on along the minus strand of NW_024344253.1, from coordinate 852,402 downwards.
AAGGATTAAAAACTACACATCTATGATATCCCTGGTGGAAAATGACATTCAGAGTAATGAGCTTGACAACTTGGCCACAATTAATCATCAAGTAAAGGTAGTCACTAAAGAAAGAAGGTCAATGTTGTAAGTTTGAAATTATAGTAAAAATTGATTCATTTCAATTAAATTGATATTGATGGGAACATCCTTGTTCTCTGAGCATGCTATTTATTTGAGGTTTTCCATCCAAATGTTGTATCTTAGATTCTTCAAGAGATTAGGTAGTCCATAGTCCATGTTTTATATTTAAAGATTTCATGTTATTCTTGTTCTCAAGGGAGCCTTAGCAGCTAACTTCAAAAGTAGTTTTGATGTATAGTTATTATTGCTGTACAATCTCAAAACAACTAAAATTTCCATTAGCTTGTAATGTATCATCATAACTCCTTCATTTATTAATGTAATTTCCTTAGAATATCAAGATAATATAATGAAGATACCCCCAAATTGTTTGTTGAATAGAGACCAAAATGGTTGAGAAATCTTTTACTACCCCATAATTCCCACTACAGCCATGAAGGCAAGCACTGTAATATCTGGAGCCCAGCTTACAAAAGAAGACTTCTTTTGAGGTATGTAAAGCAAAGACCCTTTCCTCCCAGTATAATACCTGTATTTCCTTATCAACACAAGAAAGAGAAAGCAAGAGTTGGAAAGTGGGAGAATTTGGTGATTCTCTTTATAGGCCCCATATATTCTTTCTGTGGCCTACTGGCATCATAGTATTTCACTATAATATGTGCAAATAAATATAATTTCTCTCAAGTCCTTGGTGCCAAGAATACCATTTAAACCTGTATATATTTACACCTGGTAGAGTAAGGTGAGCAATGTAAATTTATACGCCTATTTAGCAAATAGGTATCAGGCAAAGAACCTCATCTTTAACTACCTGACTATGGCCTAATCACAGTGGGCCCTGTGAGAGGGCCCTCCTACTTTGAGACAAAAAGAAATGCAGACCACAACCAGCTGGCTCCGCCTTAGATAGTAGATGTTGAGTGTGAGAGGTGTTATCTGCCACTTTCCACCCAGGGGCACAAAGAAGAGCAAAATGCAAAAGAACCAGTCAGTCAAGTTTAGGCTATCCAATGTCCCAAAGACAACTTCTCTCTTATAATTCACCCCAATTTTACTTTCACATTTCCCAGTTAGAACTGTTCAACAAAATAAAGGATGAATATAAGAAGAAAGAGTTTGGGGAGAATTACTATCTCTGGAATTTGGAAAATGGAATTAGACATATTCCAGTTAGAGAACAGATAAAAGATGGGTGTATTGAAGTAGGAGGAGAGAGATCATGTGTAGGACAATCAGAACTATGGGTTATAAGGGATAGAAAGCAATGCGGGAGTACTAGTGTTCATTCTAGCATTGTACTTTCCTCAAGGCTTTTGGCACATTAAAGCCAACAATTTGAGGCATGTTTTGCAGCTTATAAATACCAATTGCCATTGTGGTAGTAACAGAGGCAGGCAAAGAATTGTGGGCCAACATTATCTGTTTTAATGCTGACTGTAATTCTGGTCTTTGGTAATTATTGCTTTTTTTTTTTTTTCTCTTAAACTGGCTTGTTTTCAGCAGCACTGTGCATAATTTATTGCCTGTGGCATATCAATTGGAAGAAAGCAAAAACTTTAAATACTGGCTAACAAAATGAAAGGCATTTTATTACACAAAGAAAATTAGCAAAAAATAAATACAATTTACAAGGCTAGTCTTCCCTTTTGTATGTTTGTAAACTACTTTCAACAGCTCAGGAAACTCTCCTAGGTTTATAAGACCATTACTCCTTCACCATTTCTATTCCTGACCTTGATAATAATAAGTGATCTATGAGCTTTAGTTTTCTACACAACTAACACCTCCCAAATATATAAGCCTCTAAAATCACAGCCCAGCATGCAGATTGCTTTTCCTACTTTTGATCTATCAAAGCCAATTAAGTAGTTAAAGGCCATTTGCACAGCCAAAATCTTAGCTAAACAAACAGCATTTCCACGGCCCATTTCAGCCAGAATGAGTAAGAAGAAAATGTCCCAAAGATAAATATTCTTTTGCATCTAGTATTATGGATACAAACAAAACAGTGGATGAAATATTTAATGTTTTAGATAGCCTTCTAAACACGTAGATTATGCTGGCCCTCTGGTTCAACACTATAAGATAGGTCACTAGGAAACCCAATTAGTAATCAAAATTTATTTTCTGAGTGTTCCCTTCACATTCTTGCTCTGACCAGAATCTGGCTCTTCCGAGGGACACTGCTTCCCCTAACACTCTCTTAAAGAGTGTAAATGTTATTTCATACAGCTCTTGTCTTATATGTATATATGCATAAATGACCTCTGTGCTTTTCCCTGCTGCTCTGAAACCAGTTTTCCATCCTCTTCTCAGAGAAATCCCTGGCTTTAAATCTCAGCAGACCGTGTCACCCTACGTTTCATTATTCCTGTCCATCCAATGACAATCCCCACCCCTATCCCAACACACATACACCAAGTTCATTTTTCTTCATTTCTAAAAACATTTTAGATCTTGGCTCACACTCACTCACGCCAGTATTTATCCTGCCTTGTTTTTTTGTTTGTTTGTTTGTTTGTTTGGTGCTTATGCAAATGATTTTTCTAATGACATGTCTTCTCAATGCTTTGAATTTCTTTCCTTCGTTGATCTTATACTCAGCCTTACCTAACCACTGTCTTGTGGTCACAGCCTATCAATACACTAACAATAAAATCTCTCTGTAATCCCAGTTTCACGTCTCTCACTCTGCTGACCGTCCTCATTCTCACCAGTTATTTTTCTCCTTTTAGTATTTCAAACTCAATAATTTTCCAACCACATTAGGGCCCTTAATAGTGATGATTCTACAAACTTTCCATGAGTTTCAACTATTAATTTCTTCATTTTCCTCCTTATCCACTTTAAATTCCCTCATCTGCCACTCTGTTGTAAATTGCCTGAACCCCTTTGCTCCTCATTCCTTGCTTTAATATACTCTTCCAACAAAGCCTCAGTCCTGGTTAAAGTCAGCTCTCCCCCTTCTTGACAATGCCTGTACTCGTGTAGTTGAATATTGGTAAGGCAAAATATGCAACTGCTCTGATAGGTCTCAATGTTAATTCATAAATTTCAGTGGTCCCTAAATGCTATATATAAAACATTTATTTATATATGACAATATTGTATATTACATTATGTGTCCTATCACATCATAGATTATATTAAAAATTTGTATATCTCAATCAGGGATAGGGATATTATATATCCCTAGTTCATTCATTCATCTACTCCTCTACATGACTATTTCACACCTTCTTTTCTATCCGGAAATGTAATGTCCTCTTCACCATCCTCATTCTCCGCTGATGGCTCTTGTTTCCTACTTCACTAAAAGTCAAAGCAATCAGAAACAAAGTTTTACAGATTCCCATCACCACATTTTCCTGCCTACCAGAATATGCCTTTGTATCTTGATGAACATCCAAGTTCCTGTCCTAAGCTAATACTTCCATCTACTTTCAGGACTTAAAGAAAATGTTGCAGCAATTCTTTCCATCATCTCCTACATCACTGTGTTATCCTTTTTACAGGACTATTTCCATCAGCATATAAATGTGCCATTATTTTGTCCCATCTTTAAAAAAAAGGAAAGAAAACTTCCTTTATTCCACTTTCCCTAACAACTCCTTGTCCGAAAGCAAAATTCCTTGAAACAATTTTACATATTTTCCTCTATTATTTCTTTTGCCATTCTTTTTTTAAAATTACTCCAGAAAGCGTCTTGTCAAATAGTGGAGTAGATAAACACAGTGCTCACTTCCTCCCACAACCACTTCAAAATTATAACTAAAGTACAAAACAAACATCATTGAAGACCACCTGAAGTCTAGCTGAACAGAAGCCATATAACTAAGGATATAAAGAAGAAGCCAACTCAAGACTGATAGGAAGGGTGGAGACACTGAAGAAACTGGTCCCACACCCATGTGTGGCAGTTAAAAACTGGGATGATATTTCAGCTGCAGCGACCCCCGCTGAGAAGTGAGGGGTTCCAGTCCCATATCAAGCTCCCCAGACCAGTAGCCAGTGCCAGAAAGAGGAGCCCCCACAACATCTGGCCGTGAAAAGCAATGGAGACTGTGGCTGAGTGAGATGGGGTGGAAGTGGGAGGTGGTTGAAGTACCAGGCACTCTTCTTAAATGGCCTACCCATGGACTTACTCACTGACTCATTCACTCTGAGCTCCAGCACTGGGACAGCAGCTTGAAGGACATCTGAGACATATGGAGAGGAACTGAATTCTCTGGCTTCAGGGTGAGGACTGGAGGGGCAACTTTCTTCCAGATAGAAGTGCTAGCAGGAGCCATTTTTCCTTTGGTGAGCCTTCCCTTCATCCAGCCTGAATATACAGGTGGGTGAAATATCTGAGTCTCCATGAACCTGGCTAATATCATTCACCCTGCCCTGGTGATTCCCTGAGACTCTGCCCCATCCAATTTTCAGACCCACCCAAGCCTCTTCCAATGGCTTTTCTATACAATTGGTCTGTCTTGGCTCATGCTGCAGTCTTCCTAAAATCCCTCGAAGGTTCACAAACACCAAACAAGCAGCATCTTGCCTCAGTATGCCCTACACTTCTTGCTAAGCAGTCTCAAGACCAGCACTAGTGGCAGCCAGCCTCAGTTCACAGCTTAGCCTCTCCCAGGCACCTCTAAGCCCAACACAAGTGGCAAACATCTACAGATTACTTTGTAGCTCATATCAAATAGTCCCAAGCAAGGCACAGGCAGTGGCTGATCTTGGCTTGCACCAGGCCCCTCACAAGAGGGCCCAGAACCAACACACCTGGTGGCCAGCTTCAGACTACACCACAGCACTACCCAAACACCTCCACAAACGACACACCCAAAGGGCAGACTTGGCAGACATCAGAACTCTGCTAAAGCAAATCTTGCTCCATCGGGTTAGTACTTGCACAACAGCTCCTCCACTATAGTCACGGCCAGTCCTCACAACCAATCTCCCTGATGGTCAATCCCTTCCATTGATATACCAACAGCAATTAAGGCTCATCCACAACAAGAAGGTGCACGCAACTCACAAAAGAGACACTATTAGATCACCCGGTTCAGGTGACCAGGGAGACTGTGCCACTAGGCCCCACAGGACACCGACTACATAAGGCCTCTCTCTCAAGACTGGGAGACATAGATGCTTTCCTGATACATAGAAACAAACACAGGGAGATAGCCAAAATGAGGAGACAAAGAAACATGACCCAAATGCAAGATCAGAACAAAGCTTCAGAAACAAAACTAAACAAAATGGAGACAAGCAATCTACCATATGCAGAGTCCAAAACACTGGTTATAAGGAAGCTCAACGATCTCAATGAGAACGTCAACAAAGAGATAAGAAATATAAAAATTAAGATAGAAAACATTAAAAAAAAAAACAGGCAGAAAGAAGATTACATTAGAGAGAATCAATAGTAGATTACATGAAGCAGAGGTTTGAATCAGAAATCTGGAAGATAAGGTAAAAGAAAACACTCAGTCAGAACAGCAACAAGAAAAAAGAATCCAAAAAAAATTGAGGTTAGTTTAAGGGGCTTCTGAGACAATATCAAACATACCAACATTCTCATCATAAGAATACCAGAAGGAGAAGAAAGAGAGTAAGGAATTGAAAACCTATTTGAAGAAAAAAATGACAAAAAATTTTTTGAACCTGGTGAAGGAAGAAGACATACAAGATCAGGAAGCACAGAGAATCTCAAACAAGGTGAACCCAAAAAGGCTCACACCAAGACACATCATAATTAAAATGCCTAAAGCTAAAGACAAAGAGAGAATCTTAAGGGAGCTCCTATAAGAAGGTCACCTGATTTCTCAACAGAAACTTTGCAGGACAGAAGGAGTTGGCACAAAATGTTTAAAGTGATGAAATTCAGGGATCTACAACCAAGATTCTCTAGCCAGCAAAGCTATCATTCAGAATCAAAGGACAGATAAAGAGCTTCCCAGACAAGAAAATGCTAAAAGAGTTCTTCAAAAAAATCAAAAATATGAATAATAAAATGGCATAAGTACAGTTTTATTAATAATTACTTTAAATATAAATAGATTAAATGCTCTAATCAAAAGACATAGGGTGGCTAAATGGATAAGAAAACAAGATTCTTACATATGCTGCCTACGAGAGACTCACCGTAGATTGAAAGACATACAGAATGGAAGTAAAGAGATAAAAAAAGATATTTCATGAAAAAGAAAACAACAAAAAAAGCTGAAGTACCAATATTTACACCAGACAAACACACTTTAAAACAAAGGCAAGGACACAATAATTCCACTTCTGGGTATTTATTCAAAAATATACAAAACACTAATTCAAAAAGACATATGTATTCGTGTGTTCACTGAAGCATTATTTATAATAGCAAAGATACAGAAGCAACTTAAGTGTCCATCAATAGATGAATAGATAAAGAAGAAGTGGTACAGATATACAATGGAACATAACTCAGCCATAAAAAAGAATGATACCTTGCCATCTGCAACAACACGGATGGACCTAGAGGATATTATGCTAAGTGAAATAAGTCAGAGAAAGAAAAATATCATATGATTTTACCTATATGTGGAATTAAAAATAAATAAATAAACAAAACTGACACAAACTTATAAAGAGAACATTTCGATGATTGCCAGACGAGAGGGGGTTGAGAGAATGGGTGAAGTGGGAAAGGGATTAAGAGGTACAAAATCGGTAGTTAAAAAATAGTCATGGGGATGTGCAGTGTAGCATAGGGAATATAGTCAATAAAATTATAATAACTGTGTATGGTATCAAATGGGTTCTAGATTTATCGGTATGATCACTTTATATGGTATATAAATGTCTAATCACTATGTCATACACCTGAAAAGAGTATAATACTGTATGTCAACTATACTTGAAAAAATAAAAAAATATTAAAAAATTAAAAGTACTGTTTATATCCTTTTTATGGCAATAAATCAGACTTTATCTGGGTTAAGAAAAGTCACTCCAATCAGCTTTTATCTCTGCCATTTCACCAAAATTGCTTTGTAACAGTCACCAATGTCATCCACATACTTACATGAAATGGTTAATTCTTGTTCTCATTTACTAAATCGATTAAGCAATATTAAAAGAGATGATCACTCCTTCTTCAATACATTCTCCTTACTCAGTTTGTAGGAAACCACATTCTCCTTGGTTTTCCTCCTATCCCACTAGCCGCTGCTTTTTTTGTTTTTTGTTTTTTGTTGTTTTTTTGTTTTGTTTTGTTTTGTTTTGTTTGTCACCTTTACATTTTCTTCTCTTCTCTTGATCTCTTAATGTTGCACTGTCCTGGAGCTCAGCCCTTGGATGTCTTCTATTTTTTTGCGTATTCGCTCCCCTGGCAATTTCATTCGACCTCCCAGCTTGAAGTAAAATTCATTTATCATCAAGTTTCAAAAATATGTCTCTCTTGACTTCCAGACTTATATATTCAACTCTCTCCTCAACTTGAATGTTATTAGCCATCTCAGATTCGGTATATCCAAATCACACTCTGATCATCCCCTAGCCCCCTAAACTGCTCTGAGCAGAATCCTAATCCAGTTGATGACAACTCCATCTTTCTAATCTCTTAGCCCAGAAACCATGACCAACTTTTTCCCTCATACTCAATGTCAAAACGTGCTTCGACTTGTCTGTGCAGGTGAACCCTGAATGCGACCACTCCTCTTCGCTTTCACTTCTTCCACCCAAGTCCGAATCACCATTATCTCTTATGTGGGTTACCAAAGAGACTCATAAGAAGTCTTCCTTAAAAAGTCCAAAGATCAATTAGAGATCCTAATGGGATTGAGAGATGATTAGAAGTCAAGCTACGAAGTAGAGAAGATAGTAAAGGGAGGTTTTACCCCAGGACTCAAGTTTTAGCCCTGTCGACTGGGGCTCCTGGAGCCCTCTTTCAAGCTCATGTGATTGTGGGTGGAATTTATTTCCTTTCAACTGTAAAACTCATGTCAGTTTGCCTCTGCAAGGCCAGCAGGAGGGTGTCTCTATCCTCTAAATGTCTTTTAAAAACATACCTGATTCCATCAGACATACTCAGGATAATCTCTTTGATGAACTCAAAGTCACCTGATGAGGGACCATAATTATGTCTGCAAAATCCCTTCACTAATGTCTCATAACATAATCCTAAAAGTGAAATCCCATCACAGTCACAGGTCTTGCCTACATTCAAGGCGAGGCGCTTACACAGGGAGTGTAGTGTACACCAGGGAGTAGGAATACTGAGGGCCATCTTAGAATTCTGCTGACCTCACTAAATAACTCAATAGATTGAAGAAAAGACCTCTCAGCATTCTAAGATATATGGGGGAAGAAAAACAATGGATGGATAGGGTATAATTTTTTAAAAAAAAACACATATCTGGTTTTTGTTTACATTCCTATCACAAGAGCTTCAAGAACCCTTGGAAATTCCTGAATAACAGGAGTGTCTTTATTGTGGTTCAATAGCCAATGGCCAGTGATTTAATTAGTCATGCCTACTAGTGAAGCCTGGATAGACGCTCTTAAACAACGAAGTCTGGCAAGTTTCTAGGCTGGTGGACATACTGACGTGTTGAGACAGTAGCATGCCCTAAGACGGCACGGAAGCTCTATATCTCAGCCCCTATTTATCTTGCCCTATACATCTCTTCCATTTGGCTGTTTGTCAGCACTGAGCTGATTGAGAAGGGAAGGTTTTGGTGATGAGACGACCAGTTGGAAGAATGCACAAGGGACTAACATGAGAATGAAATGGCAGGCACCGACTTTATTGCAGGGAACACACTTCTATTGTGGGGAACACGCTTCTGCTCCCCAGGGGACTGCATGGTCTCCACACATATCCAAGTTCTATAATGGCATTCAGCCACACATGCGTGATACAATAAGCTGAATCATGCTTACATATGTTAGGCTCAAGTGCTTACTACACTAATGCAACATTCTAAATCCAGGCTCCTATTCCTAGTCGCGAGTCTGGATCACAGCCAGACCTGGGACCAGCCAGGCCTGGGACCCATACTGTTTCTGAGTTGTTTCTTTCCTAATAAAACTGTAATTGCAAGTATAGACTTTTCCTGGGTTCTGTGAGTCATCTTAGTGAATTATCAAACCTGAGAGAGGGTCGTGGGAGCCCCCAAATTTGTAGTCCACTGTAAAGAAGTGTAGTTGCCATGGAGCCACCTAGGAGATTACTTCCAAGTCCTCCCCAGACCTCTGTTTGACCAGCTCCAGGTCGCTTATCAGAGCAGGCTGCGGAGGCGAGTTCATCATACTGACTCATACAGAAAAGACGATCTCCCCACCCCTCCTTGTTAATTCCATGTTGCACTTGCCTTGCCTCCAGGCGGCCTGAGAAACAAGCCAAGGCCAAGAAGACAAAATGTTTGGCCTCCAGGCTGCAGCCCTCTCCCTGGGGCTGTGGGATTTCTCCCCCATCCCTTGACCAGCCCTCTCCTTATAACAACTGCCTGCACTGACCCGGCCAGGTGGCCTTTGTGACAGCAGTCCACAGTCTTCTCAGGGTGCCACCTCTTGAATAAACCTGCTTTCCTGCTACCCAACTCTTGTCTCTCGAGTTATTGGCTTATGAATTATTGGCATATGAGTGGCAAGCAGCCGGACCTGAGTTGGATGACAGCATGACGTTCTGATTTCAGGACATTTCTGTTGCTGTCAACATTGCTTGTAACTTTCATAAAGGCCTGCTTTTGAGAATGCCCTCCACATTTGTGGGTGTCTAACAGAAGCAAATGAAGGAAGGGAGCGGCTATTGTAGAAGTCAGCGCATCACCCCCGAGCCAAGAAAAGAGAGAATTTGAGAGAAGGTATGATCAGTAGTGCCCAAACTGGAAAAGCAAAAGAAAATGACCATTAATTAATTATTACAAAGCCCTTTCAGGAGGCATCATTTTATCAAATCTCTTCTTCAAATGGAGATCTAGACATTAACACTGTATTTCAGAAGCTGTGGGCTCGCTGCAGAGTGTGGGTAGCCAACCTTCAGTGGCCCAGCCGACTACTTCCAATATTTAATCTTAGGACAGGTTACCCAGGTGTTCCCCACCAGAAGCCCCTGTACTCTTCCCAGGAGTCCACCAGGCCATTTCCCAGCAAAGAGAACACAAGTCGAACAATAAGAGATTCTGATTAGATACCACGGTTGCGTAGCCTGGAGAGCAAGAGATCTGAGACTCGGTCGGCCAGAGGTACTGACTTATAATGTAGTCTCCCATTTCAGGTTCAGGTCTCCCAAGATGAGGGAAGTCGCTGAGGCTAAAGTCATCAAGTGGTTTCCAGGCAAGGGGACAAAAGAACAGGAACAAGCCGTGTCGCATAACTGTCTCATGACATACAACTGATATCTTTGACCTTCCTAGTTGGATTTTATAACCTCAGGTCCACTAGATTAGAAAACAGAAGTTAATGATTCTGGGGCTCAATCTACTATTCTGTGTCACTTTGAACAAGATACTTGACCTTTCAGCTGCACATTTTTGCTCCTCTATAAAATGATAGTAATAACATTTTGCCACCTACCTCTTAGCAATTTTGTTATTTCTGATTTTTTTTTTTTTTTTTTGGCATTCCCACAATGTGCTGGTGAGTGTACAATACTGCTCTGTAAAGTTTTGGTTCATAGATGAGCTGGTTACAGGCTTTAGGGTTCATAGGTTCTCCAAGATAAAAATCAAGAGGAAACCCCAGAAAATTTTCCAGACACATTTTATTAAGTTCATGCTCAAGCACAAAGGAAAGGAAGGCCCCCTGGACTGGCTCAGAAGCTGGCTGGGCTTGGCTGCTTTTACAATCTGGGGATGAGGCAGACTGTTTGGAAATGGTGGGCTTTTTAAAAGTGAAGGCTTTCTTTACCAGTTACTTTGCCTGGTAACCATGTCCACACCGGAGGTATAGGGCCAGTCAGCGAATTGCTCATTAACATCACCCCAGGAAGGTGATACAGTGGTCAAACATTGATCCACTAGCTTACAAAATAGTGGTTTTCGACATCTGTATGGAAGTAAATGGTTAGAAGGAAGAGAATAATCAGCTATTTCTGCATTTTAGTATAGGGAGTGATGAGGTGGTGGCATTCTGTGGTCAGCACAGCCAGCATACCTCCTGGGCACCTGGCATTCCTTCCGATGGACCCAAGTCCCTATGCTATCTCAAGCTAACATGCACGGGACGTATACATCATAGTTTTTGTATGGCTGTTCACATCTACAGAGTTATACTGCCAGAGCTACCTTCGTATAGTTCAGTCTGGAGCACAGCAATATATAAATACCACACACACACACACACACACACACACGGCAGTGGTTGCGAAAAGTTATTTATGTACTGCATTTTGTTTTTATTTCAGTTCTTCACATTGAACTAGTCATTCTAGGGAAAAACCTGAACCTAGAAAGCGGTTTAACGAGAAACCTCTCTTTCTCACGTGGCCTTTATGGCCTCATGTGGCCTCATGTGGCCTCATATAGCCTGAGTATTCTCATTTTAGTCTGTTCAGGCTGTCATAACCAAATAGTGGGTGGTTTAAAGAACAGAAATTTACATTCTCCCAGTTCTGGAGGCAAGGAGTCTAAGGTCTGCCGATTCTCTTCCTCCCCTGCAGACCTTCTGCTGTGCTGTGACATAGCCTTTCTACGTGTGTGCTCATGGGAAGGGAGAGAGAGAGCAAGCCTTCTGGTATCTCTTCTTATAACGACATTAATCCTATTGGATCAGGCCATACACTTATTATCTCATTTAATCTTAATTACCTTCTAAAAGCTCCACTTTTGTATTCACTTACAGTGAGGGTGAGGGCCTCAACATATAAATTTGGGGGGAACATAATTCTGTCACAGCAGTTCTATAAGAAGCACACTTTGTGAAAGGTTTGGAATAAAGGGAGAAAAGATCTTCATTTTAGAATAAAAGGAGAAAAATGAAAGGTGAGACTCTAGTCCAGGTATGTTCAATACTGTGAGAAATTAGATTGACTAAACCAAAGACTCTCAAACCTCTTAGAGAAGTAGACTCTTACCTTCAAATTAGATTTCACGAGGAAACTCAATACATTAAACAGATAAAAGTGGAGTAGTTCTTCTCAAAGCTGAGGCGAGAGGCTCTTCACTCCAGAACTTCATCTCCACACTGCCTCTCCAAAGAGAACCACAAGAGGTCCACCAGAGCTCTTCCTGGGAAATAGCCCTAAATATTTGTAATCGTAAATATATTATCCAGCACCAACCAAGCACTCCATCTCTTTTCAATTTCTTTTGGGAAAATACCTAATTTTAACTAAATGCTATTCTCTTATTTAGTTTTTTATGTGTCTATCCTTTTCTCTCGATTATGTTGTGATTTCTTGCCAATAGAAGACAAACCTCAGATCTCTCTTATCTTCAAAATCCTATGCAATATTTTAGATCTGAAATATTGGAGAAGGAAATATCTGATGGATAAAGGCCTTCAACCTGATTATATGCTAGCACAGAATCAAAGAATCTTAGAACAAAACAGGATCTTGGAGCTCACCTAGTTAATTAAATCCACTCGTTTTACAGATAAAACTAAGGCCAAGAGAAAATCTCAACCAGATCAGTACCTGAATGGTGAAGAGAATTCACATCTCCACATTGCCAGATCAACCGTCTTTCAGCCAAGGCCCATGCCCTCTCAGAATTCATCTCCTATAATCCCCAGTTTTCAACACAGAGACTCATACTTGGAAAATTTTGTGAGCTAAATCTTACCGGAAGTCCAGAACCTCAGCAAATTCAAAGTAAACCCCAAATGCTCATCCAATGACTTTCATTAAGCATCTGACATTTATCTTATGGAGGCAAGTTTATCTTACCACCATTTTTCATTGCAGTCATGGGAAAATAGCAGCACTTACAGTGTGAAGGTAAATATTATGGCAAGATAAATATTAACTTTCGAAAGAAACCACTCTAGCTGGTTAAAAATCACAAATGGCATCAGTTGTTTAAGGTTTACGCTCTCACAGTGTCTCCATGGACAGTAGAGTTTCTTGAACTAAATCAGATTTTTTTCATAGATTTAATATTGGGGTAAAGATATTCTACTCAATACAAAGGAATTTCTCAGCAGCAACCGACAGTGTGTGATAGAAAAGCGATTCGCCCAGGGTAGTTGACCTCTCTCTATAAGCTTGTCTTTTCACTAAGCTTACCCCTTTTGGGCCTATATATTTTGAATCTGAGACCTAGAAATCTCCCCTGACTTAATCCCTGACTCAGCAATGTTTAAGACATCCAGAGATTTTCAAACAGTTTTAGTCGGAAGATGATTTGGCAATGACTTCAAAGCATCTAGACTCTGTTTGCTCCTCCTGGTTGCTTGGGGGGGAACAGTCATAACATAGTGAATAATGAGTCTGCCCCTCCTCCTCCACCAGGCCCTGGAGGAAAAAAAATGAGGGAGGTCATGTTATCCTTCAAGGGTAGCTGGAACAGCCTATTAACTCTTAATAGAGGCTTTGTAAGCCATTGCATAATATAGGCTGTTCTAGCTTGTTCTCCAAAAAAAAAAAAAAAAAGTATCTTGTCTTGTCTTCAGGTTACCATTTTATAAAGGGGACCATAAAATGACTTGAAAGTAGAGAATCAATATGCAAAAGCTCCTGAAACAAAAGGAATCCCCAGTGATAAACACCCCCTGGTATTGCTGCTTTCCATGTAGCACTCCGATGGGGGGCTGCAGGGAAAGAACTGTGTGTACATGTGTGTGTTTTCATCTGGACCTACTTCAGGAATGGCTGGTTCATGGAAAACATTTCAAGTGTAACCAAGAAATTAGGTAACCTATAATACCCTAACTGCTGGAAGTGCTCACTGAAAGGTCAAAAATAAAAATGATCAGCCAAGGAAAAAATGTTATATTGCGAATAAATTGTAGTCATATTATTAAATGAATATACAAAGCTTATCTAAATAACTTACACAATTTTAGACCCACGAAGAACCATGAGAGGTAATTCACTTATTCTGGTGATGATCCTATAGGTTAAAATAATTTTGAATCTCCCTTTTTTTAGAACTGCATCTGGAGACAAGGATTCATTCTTTAACTATCCACAACAGTATAGTTCGTCCTTTGATGGCAAGTTTTATTGTTTAAAAATGATCATTTGTAGTCAATTCTTATAACCAAATAATTAATAGAAAAGGATAATAATGTTATTGTCAAACAATGGTAAAAGACTGTAAGTTATGAGTTGATAATTTAAACAACGGCAAAACATCTTCTTGGAAATTGTACACAGACAATTCTTTTGAAATTAAATACAGAAGTTTCAGGAAAAGTTTGAGCAATGGCAGAATTCTTGGAATTGTTACACAGCTTCCAAAAGAATTCTTTTTAAAAGACAACATTCAGTCGTAAGAAAAATGCCTGTTTAACAGGAAAAAGGCCCATAGCTTTATTGTTTTTACCTTATGCAAGTTGAATGAATACCAACCAAAGCAATGATAATTTCACAGACTCTTGAAAGAGCTCTGTTCACAGAAAGACCTTGTGGCAATAATGTTGTAAAATCTTTTGTTTATGTAGGATATTGCCAAGAAATCCAGCTACACAGAAGAAATGCAAAAAGAAGAAAATTGCTTGTCCCTGAGGCGAAGCTGCTGGAAAAGGGGAATGATATGAGACATGAGTCTCCTGAGATTAATGAGTCTAGGAGGGTTCACTTTTGTTACAAACTGCAAACTGGGTCTCCTGTGAGGTAACTTCAAGTTTAGAATTTAGGGTTCCCCAAGGCTTTTTTTCAAAGCACAAACCAACTATGATGACAAATGGTTGAGGGTACTACGTCAAATCATATCTTCATGTGCATGGTTGGGTTTTAAATCACTCTTTCTTGAGGAGAAAAATGACGAATTTTAATTCAATACCACAGGAAATGTTTAAACAGTAATACTAATAAAAATAAAGCAGGCAGAAAAAGAGAAAAGAAAAATACAGTTGCATTCTAGATCAGGGTGTGTGTAAGAAATACAGGACTCTCTTGCATCAAGGAATCCTGTTCAGGAAAGAATTTTGTCAATTTAGGGTTGTGAACATGTTCAAATAATAGCTTTGATGTTAAAACTTCTGTTCCATTGATAAATTCCGCTTTCATGGAAGCGGTTTGAATTTAAACTTAAAGTGACAAAGAATTACCCAGGTATCAGTAGTTCTTAGCAATGAAATGGTGACGTTAACTATAGCTTGACCAGATGAGTGTTAATTTGGCATGTCTGAGCTGAAGGAAGCAGGAGTATGGTTGCCAGCCAGGGCAATGCAAATTATCTAGAGTTTAACCTAGAACACATACAAAGTAACTTTTAAAACACACCTATGTTTTACCATTTAATTCAGTAAGTCAACATATCTAAAGGATTTTATAGACCCTTTTTTCTTAATTTGTAATTAATTTCCAACTCTTTTTAAGATACAGTTATGCAGCATTAGTTGTTTGATTATAGAAGTTTTAAAATATGGCTTATTGATCTTCATCATAAAATAAAATACTGGTGAGCTGAAATCATTTGAAATATTCTGGGAAAGATTGTCTGGGGGAAACTAAAATAACAAAAGAGGATTTTTTTTTTTTTTAAATCATCTCATCTCCCAAAGAAATCAAACTCTTCTGAAATCTTCCCAGTAGGAGCCATGCAAAAATGACAGGGAGCTGCTGGTTGGTTTTTCTTGATGCTAAAACATATGTTGTTGTGTCATGTCCTAAACAGAAAACTGAAGCATCCCTTTCAAACTCCCAGCACTACTGACACTTTCAACAAGTGCTTTCGTATTGGTTTTGGTCTTATCTGTTTCTAACAGACAGCCTCATGCCTTAGAAATTTGACCTGAAATAAAAATTCAGCCCCAAGTATCTGCTGTCAATTGCGCAGAAAATAGGAGATGACAGCAAAGTCACTTTTGCATGCTGAATCAGATCTCTTTCCAACATCTTCTAATGTCATTATTAGCACTCAAATACACTGTGTCAAAATGTGTCTGTGTTGGGAGATGGACCGGGCAACATCGAGTTTCCCTCTGAGTCAACTTGACAAGCTATTTACAATACATACCTCTGCATAGGGAATTATTTAGGAGAGGCACCTGGCCAGTTACAGAGATTTCTAGTTGAAGATATTCTAAATGGACCCACACAGTCAATTCAGTTACAATTAGCTTCTTCCTAATTTAGGGCAAGGCAATTGTAAATTGGGCCTTATGGAATCTATCATTGAAAGAAGTCAGCTCAACCCGGAAATTCTCTGACTTCAACAGCTCAGAAATGACGGTTGATTTTCAGGATCTTTCATGATATTTTCATCAAATATGAAGTTTCCATCTCCCGCGTGAATTTGTTCTGTGTATGTAGGATTATGTTGAAGTAATGAGACATTTTATCATTAGCCGGTGTCCTTAGTTTACCATAGGCACTCTGCATGTGTGGTAATGGGTGAATGAACTTTAAGTTCCCTCTAAATTTCCACTACCTCATCCCCAGAGCTCTACTTGCAATATGTTGATAAAATAAACTTAATGACATTATCTGACAAATTACGTATTACGTAGTTTTGATATGAAGGGGAACGGACTTTGCCAAAATATGTTTAAAATATTATTTTAAGCTGGTTATTTTTAAGAAACAAAAAACTCAGGAAAAACCTTCAAACTTCCCCTAATTGCCTGGAAGAATTTGGATAGAGGACCTATTTTAGGAAAAAAACTATCATCATAGATAACTACAGTTTAATATGGACTAGGTGTGATAGACAGGGAGGGACCTAGCATTGGCACATTTGATCAAAGTCTTCTCTGTGTCCCATTGTTACTGGTGGCCCAGCAAATATTTGTTTACTAAATATTTGCTTTCTCATTTCCATGTGTTTTACCTTCTTGCCCTTTGAAGTCCCACAATGGGCACACACACACACACACACACCCTTCTCCTTTGCTCGAGATGGCACATAAGCCTCCAACGCCCAATGTACCCTCAGATCTCATATCCTGATGGCATCTCTGCATGTACATCCATAATAAATGTTGTCATTTTCTCCTATTAATCTGTCTCATGTTAATTTGATTAATAATCCAGCCAGAAGAATTTAGAAAGTGGGAATAATAAATTACTTTTCCTCCCCACAAACAAGATAACAAGACCCGCTCTCATGACTTAGGAGGAAATCTAGAACGAGCTGACGGAAACATGAAGTCAATGAAATCGAACGCAACATGAAACGGAATATTTTCACATCCACTCGGAGTCTTAGAAAGGTCAAAAAGTTCATTCCAAAAGAAAGCGAGTTTCATTTTATACAAATTAGGCAATTTTTGGATGCTCAAAAGTGGACTGAGCAACAGTAATAGTTCTAGTAATTGAATTCGAATACCCCTTCTTCAACCCTGGGTATCTATGATTCACTTATTCTTTGATTCAAAATAAATCAAGGCCTTTTTTTATTCAAGCAAAGTACTTGTGCCATTTCCAAAATCCCAGAGAAAACATTCTGAAACTATACTTAATTAAGAATTATATGTCTTTCTGGGTACCTGACACTTGTTTGAAATAATAAAAGCATAATCCGATGTCCTCTTTCCAAACTGTCTGATGCCATCAGCTCTCGGCTTCTTGCCTTTGTCCCCTCTTTACTGTCTTGTGTGTGCCACTAGGCCTGACACCTAGAAGTTGTTCCTGATGCTAACTTTAGCTTCAACTGTTTATTACAACATGAGCTCACTGCTTGAGTTATATCTTCTTCCGGCTGCTATGGGGAAACAAACCAATGAATCCATTCTAATGGCCAGGAATTGACCCTACTGCAGTCCATAAAGAGCCAGTGGTTCTCCTAGGCCCATAACTGGACAAGAGAGTAAGAACTTTCATATCTCCTAGTTTATGCAAGATATATTTTAGCAAAAATGTATGTTATAGGTATAAAAAGAATTTTATATAATACTAATGTCCAAATATTTTATATTCTATTTAGCTCTTTCTTAAGCCATACAGAAATGCTGAAGCTCATCTTTATTTTCCTCTCTCTTTCTGGCTTCCCCTACTCAACTACTCTACCTCCACATTCACACAAAGAACCACACACATGCACACAGGCATGCCCGTAGAAAAGCACACATGCACACACGTTAATTAGCAAGAATTATCAATCTCTAGAGACTTGATCAGGCAGAGAATGAAATAGTTCTTCACATAACAAGAGATTGTCAAACGAGCCCCTTGGCCAGGCATGTGTTAGGAGAAGTGAGAGGTGGCAGTTAAGTCAAATACTCATGAAGCCAAGAAATTTTAGTTACCTTTGAGCCAGTTTTCTAAGTGGGGCAGTGGCGGGGGGTGGGTGGTGGCAGATCTGAACAAATTTGTGGAAGGAGTTTCTTGTGGCTTCTAGTAAAGACAACAGAACTTTCCTAACAGAATTTGTGTATTAAATGGGCATAGAAAGAAAAGAAACATTTATTGAATATTTATTATGTGCTATCAATGTCCTAGGCACATTTATATACTTTTCTTCATTTCCATCTCACTATGCCCTATCAATTAGGTATAATAATTCCCATTATTACAAATCAAGTAAAGTATAAAACTCTGAAACTCTTTCCCATTGCTCCTCTTTGCTCAGATTCTTTCCTTCCCTCCTTTCTACCTGCCCTCTCAAACTGAAGTGTTTCAGATTTTCTATTCTCCCTTATCACAAAAGAGAAAAGTGATGCTGAGTCACTTCGGCATAAGTCAGAAGTCACGCGTGTGTGTTACCCATAGGCATGGTGAGTGGAGTTAAGGAAAAAGGTAGTTAATGGAAAAAACTGAGGTCAGAGCAAGAAACTATTGTTCTCTGATGGTGTCTAAGAAGGAGAATTTGAGATAACCACTGAGAGCTGAAATAGCAGAAACAGGTCATGAATACAAGAGCAAAGATTTGCAGGTCAGAATGACTGAAGTGATCATTGGTCCCGTCAAATTCTAGAAATGGGGCCATCACACATGGCTCCTCCAGTACAGCTGTGGTCTTAGCTCTTATTTATTGATTTTGTTCTGAATGGATGGAGGTGTGAAAAACAGACCCCAATATCCTTCAGTTGTCAGTTCCTCTTCAAAAATTCCCTAAGTCCTCCCCACTCCTGTAACCCAGGAAATTATTTACTGCATATCTGGTGTTGCAGCATCTCTTTGTATCTATCTCTATAAACATTTACCTCACCACATTGTAATTGCACATTTCTGTCTGTCAGAGCTCCTGTTTGCATGAAACATCTCTTAACCCACCTCATTATAGCCCTGAAGATTATATACCCAACACTCAGTAAATAATTGTTGAATGAAGAGATGTGTGAACGAAGGAACTTTAAAGTTACTCTGTACGTAAATGTAGTGCATCCTGATGGCTTCTCTATAGCGTATTATACTTCTTCAATTCTTAAGTGGATATTTATGTTAAACATCTTAGTGTTTTTAAATTAGAATATTTAAAACAAAATGATATAGACTTTAACGTAATTGGTTCTCCAGTTCCCTCCCCTGCTACACACACAAAGTGTTATTAAAATAATGACTTGCCTTCTAGATGTTAGAATCAAAGAAATGGTATATTTTTATGAGTGGGGGAAAGAATTTTAGAGAAGAAAAGTCGAACTCCAGAGAACTATCTCTTAATGGTGGAGTCCTTGGGCCTTGTAGCAGTTGGGGAGATATAACTTGAGCCCTTAAAATCCTATTGCCTGGCCACCTGCCTCAAGCAAAGCGGCACTACCAGAGAAGTTACAGGAAGAATTGCTTTTGCACCCTAATCTGCAGACATGCTCCAAGGAGAATCCTCTCATGTGCATTTTGCAAACAAAATGTAAGAAATAATACAAAGCTCTCAGAAAGTAGGCTCTTAGACCACTGGTTAAAGGTCAATTGTACAAATACTAAATGAAAAACGCAGATGCCCCTTATGAGTCCGCAGTCTTCTGTCTGTGCTGCTTTTGTTGACAATAGCAGTTTTCTCCCTATATAGCAATGTTGTTAATATGCCTCATCTCCCATTCCAAGCTGTTTTTCCTAAGGGCTGGGACCATGCCTAATTCCTTCTTATAGCATTGTCAGGTAATTATTAGTGTAGCAGGTAATTATTACATATGAAAACACTGTGCTACGACTTTGCATATTTTATTTCAGTTAATTTAATAAATCTTTACACAGCCTGATTATTATCACCATTTTATAGATGAAGATGCAATTCAGAGGGGACGAGTATCTTGCTCCAAGTTGCAAAACTAGTGGCAGATTCAAGACACAAACTCAGGTTTAACTGACTCAACGAACTCACTTTATTCTAAGAGGTTTAATTCAAGTTTATGTTGTGAAGATACACCCCAAATATTTCTCTGTCTTGAAATATGAGGTGCTGGTGCTTTGTATTTTGTAAGCATCTTTCATTATAGTTAATGTGACATAATTCAAAACATTACTTGAAGAACATATGTGGTATTAGCTCTATGAAGTCAAATTGAATTCCAAACCTGAGTTCATATATATATATGTTAGTAACATATTTTAAAAGTAGCTGGGACCTTAGAGAGCAGTGAGACCAATTCTTGTCATTGTTGCATATTAAAATAAAATACATGTTCTAGTCAAATAGTTAGTAGAAATAACATCCAGGCGTAAGGTCATCTCCCTTACTTTTTATCCGACAGAACACTTGGTTTTCATTCTGGCATCCTGTTGCTTTCCTAAAGAGGTTTCTGTGTATAGAAACCTTTCGTCTCAATGCACAAACGTCTCTGCATTCTGATTTTATAATGTGTTGCTAAAAACAAAAGATGATTACAAATGACTACTTATTCATCACGAAGTATTAGTGGTTGTAAATCATTTGGAAAGTGTAAAATGCAATTAAAATGTGAACTAATACAATGAAACCCATGTTTCACAGTTTTAGGGGCACTAGGAAGAAATGCAGAAAATAATGAAAAAAGTTTAACTCGAGAGGATCTAATAAATTACTTTGTAAAACTTTTGTCATATTTTAATTCTAACAACGATAATGACAAAGAAAGCTGGCAGCATACTGAATACCCTTCCGGCATCCTAGGAGCTTGTTCTGTAACTTTGTTAATGTGCAGATTTCAAAGTTTTTCCACCCCTAAATGCAAAGGACACTTGGCCTTGATCACTCATCAGTGTTATGCCATCTTACATAATTTTGTTTTTTGGTCCTCAAGTTTCAAATGGCTCCTTCATTCTCCCCTCAAAGAGAATACATACCTATTTCCTTTACTGACCCTCTATCATCCTTTGCAGGTGTGTTTTCCAATACCCTCTGTTTCTTTCCTGAACCTTATTTGCTCTAGCTTTTGTTCTGGATTTTTTTCTCTATCTGACATGCCTTTTCATGTAATGCTTGCCATCAATAATTAGCTATATTCCATGTTCACTTAAAACCTACCCTGTCCATTAAGTCATCCAAGATTCCTCAGCTGGAATTAATTTCTCACTCTGCAATATCTTCACAGCATCTTTGAACTTCCATTAGAACTCAGTTACATTATACTTTATATTATTAGAAACATTTTTATCAATAGATGGCTCTTCCATAATGCTGGTGGATATTTTATTACTCTTATTTTTTTATTTTACTTTGATCCTCTACAGCACCTAGATGAGAGAGAGAGAGAGAGAGAAAGAGAGAGAGAGAGAGAGAGAGAGAGAGTTAGTTTTAAGTGGGTGCTCTCTATATGTCTGTTTTATTGAGTAAAGTAATCTTTGGTAAATTTTACATTCTAAGTAACGAAAAAGCTTTTTCAACACTCAGGTTGTTGAGGTTCGCCTCTTCACTCTACCCTTTTAAGTGGGCCTCAGCTCAGAAAGATCTCTAAATTTATTATTGTTTTATAGCAAAATCTCCTCAGCTCAGATGGTGTACAATTAGAACTGAATATGATATTTTCTGTCTCTTTACTATGTCCTTTTATTGAGCACATGAGACATGCCTGCCCAACACATCGCCACTTGGTCACTCAGATGTCACTGCACCTTTTGGAGACCTCCCCCCTCAGAAAGAAGGCTTATTTGATGTTTGGAACAAGAGACTTGATGTTTGGAACAAGAGACTGTAAAGACAGGACTGAATTTGTTTATTCAACAAATATTTCTCAAGTGCCAATAAGTTTTAGGTGCTCAGGGGAATATAGTGCCTGGCTGCCTCTGAATATGTTAAATGTGTGGAATTCGGAGTCAGGTGGACACAGTTCAGATCCTAGTTCTGCTGCCAACTGTGTGTCCGTGGATAGCACTAAAATGATAACAGCGTGGAGAAAGCTCTCACTGCACAGGTACTGG
This sequence comes from Pteropus medius, assembly GCF_902729225.1. Lineage (NCBI taxonomy): Eukaryota > Metazoa > Chordata > Mammalia > Chiroptera > Pteropodidae > Pteropus > Pteropus medius. The sequence continues at coordinate 829,925 of NW_024344253.1, read as the reverse complement.
AGCGACTGGCACTCTTCCCTGTTGTTATGCAGCCACCTCTTGTTACCATTGTCACTTATGTAAATACGGTCGGTGGCTCTGAATTCGTGTATTTTACAATGTTATATTCTCCATGGAAAATAGCAAAGTCTCTGGCATTTGTGAGTACTTTTTTAAAAAGTTTTTTGACTGAACGAACCAGTTGTCAAAATATGAGATAAGAACAGTAAATGTTGAGGAAATTCAGAAGAAGGTTGTTTGCTGTAAGCTGGAAGAAGGGCAGGCAGGGAAGGCTTTGTGTAGGTCAATAGTGTGAGTGGGATTAAAGTGAGCACGGGGAAGTGAATGGATCACAAGCTTGCCGGGGGCAGAACCGTGCCTTTCTGGTTCACTGCATGTGCTCAGCTTCTAGCATACTGCCTGAATACAGTAGATGTTTAATAAATATTGGTTATAGGAGTAATGGCTTCTGAGTGTAGGGGAGATTGTTAATAACAATAAATCAGGATTGACTACAGCATGTATTAAGGAAAAGTGAGACAAGGAGGCAGTCAGATGACCAGCTGGATAGGCGGCAAGGAGACATGGTCAGCAAAGCAAAAGTAAAGCAGGTGTTGGGGAACCTTGACTGTCAAATTAAATGTGAAGAGTGGGAAGCCATCTCAGGTTCATGTCCAAAAGTATTAAATGCAGAACTAGAAAAGGGTCAGGAAACTGGACATTAGGCTGTGAGATGATGAAGAGTGGACTGAGTTGTGGCAGAGAGAATAGAAAGGGAAGGTCATAGGCTCCGTGTCCGATGGGATGAAATGAGGAAGGAAGTCAAAGTGGTGGTATCCTGGAAATGTGAGATATGAGGGTTGTGATGATTTGTGAAGAGGCACGATGTGTTCATAGCTGCACGTTGCATCTGATCTGACGGAGGGGCATCTAGGGGATTTGTTATCTTACTCAACAAATATTTTTTAAGTGCCAATATGTTTGGGGCTCTCTCAGGGAAATACAGAATGAATGTATCAAAAAGGAGGGTGGACTTTAGAGTCAGATGGACACAGTCATAGGTAATGATATTCTTTAGACCTAGAGTCTGAAGTTCAGAATGCGAGTTTCAGATGAGATGTCACAGCGGGATCCCCACTGTGAATTGGATCCAGTTCTCCAAAAAAAAAAAAACAATAGAAGGAAGCAGCAGAGAGGGATGACCAGGAAACAGGACATGGTTTTCCGTAGCCGTGCCTGGCGGGATCATGAGATGATCCTTTGTATATCTCCTTCTCTTCCTTCATGTCTAGCTTAAATTTCCCCTTCCTCCACAGTATTTGCTTTCTCCAGCACGTATGCACTTCCTTCTTATTACAGCATAGAGCACATGAATATGGCATAGTATTCACGTCTTTACTTTGAAAAAGAAAGGTCTTCATCCACCACTATGATTTAGGGCACAGACCATGGGTGTTTTATTGACCATTAAATCTTCAGAACAGTGTGGCCCAATAGACTTTCTGTAATGATGGAGATATTTTGTATCTGTGCTGTCCAATATAGTAGCCACTACCCACAGTGACTATTCAACACTTGAAATGTGGTTAGTGTAAGTGAATTTTAAATTTAATTTATTTTAATTAATTTAAAGTTAAATTTAAATTGCCACATGTGGCTCGTTACTACAATATTGGTCATCATAACTTCTAAATCTACCTTGAAGCCTGTCACATAATAAATATAGATAAACAGTATTTGAATAAAGAAATAAATAAGATACAGAGTAATCTAGCTCAACATTTCATAATGTCATCTCAGCCCTTTCATTGTTATAAAGGCCTTTTAAGGGTAGAATCAGATTACCTTTGCCTTTAACATCAAATAACAGTCCTGGATGGCCGCCTCTTATTTTCTTGCGTTAACATTTGTGGCATTATGCTTGACATCTGTATGTCTCTTGGATCCTTTCTCCACATCTAACACAAATAACTGAGCACTCAGAATTACTAGTTCATGCATAGGAAAATCAATATATCTGTTTAATAGTTACAGAGATGTAGAATACTCCCTGATCATACCTCCCCGACCACCCACTGCACACACTCATACCTCTTAGGGGAGGAGATAAAATAATTTCTGGTTGAAACCAGTTCAACAAACTTCAAGATTTAAAGGACCAGAGTAATAAAAGTCAGCAAAGAGGGTGAGAACCAAGAAAATGTATTTTTGAGCTGTCCAATAACCTAGAGAATATTTTATTATTTTATAAATACCGTATCATCACAGTTAGAACAATAATTGATATGTAAACAATAAATAGAGAATTTTACTCTTTATAACATAGTATAGGTTTTCTGTAGTCAGTGTATACCCTTAACATTCACAGAAAAAAATTATTTCTTTTTAATTTTATTTTATTAGTTTCAAGTATATAAAACATTGGTTAGACATTTACATAGTTTATAAAATGATCCCTCTAATTACTCTTTCTCTCCTCTGGCTCTCCACCTAGCCAATACATTAATGTTAACTGCATTCCCCATGCCGTGCTCCCCATCTCCGTGACCATCTATCAACTACTAATTTGTACTGTTTTAACCCGTCACCCCATTCTCCCAACCCCCAAACCCCCTCCCCTCTGTCTTTCACCAGATTGTCCTCTATATTTGTGAGTCTGTTTTTGATTAGCTTGTTCTTTTTGTTCTTTAGATTCCACATATAAGTGAATTTATCTTTCTCTGACTTATTCCACTCAGCAGAATAACCTCTAGGTCCATCCATGTCATTGCAAATGGTAGGATTTCATTTTTTTAATGGCTGAATAATATTCCATTGTATATATCAACCATAACTTTCTTTATCCAATCATCTGAAAGATTCTGTTGATGAGCATTTAGGTTGCTTCTACATCTTGGCTATTGTAAATTGTGCTGCCATGAATATAGGGGTGTATAGATCTTTACAAATTATTGTTTTGGTTTTCTTTGGATAAATATCCAGAAGTGCAATTGCAATTTTTTGAGAAACCTCCAGACTGTTGTGCATAGCGATAGTGACTGTTCCAAATGGCAATCCCACCAACGATGTATGAGGGTTCCCTTTTCTCCGCATCCTTGCCAAAACTTGTTGTTCTTTGATTTATTGATAATAGCCATTCTGATAGGTGTCAGGTGATATCTCATTGTGATTTTAATTTGCATTTCTCTGATGATTAGTGACCTCAAGCATTTTTGCATATGTCTATTGGCCATCTGTATTTTCCCTTTGGAGAAGTATCTGTTCAGGTATTCTGCCCATTTTTTAATTGGATTATTTGTCTTTTTTGGTGTTGAGTTGTATGAGTTCTTTATATATTTTGGATATTAACCTCTTATCAGATGTATCATTAGCAAATATATTGTTTTCAACTTCATTATTCTAACTTTTCTGTCACAATGCTACTACTCCAAGTCCATAACCCCTTACTGAAAATGCAAATAAATATACCAAGTAAAAATAGGTCAGGAATGATGTTTTCTCTATATTTCTGGTTTCTTTTCTAGAATTGTTCCACGTAGGCCCATGCATGACATGGCTAAAATATTGAGATGTTAAAATAAATTTTATTGTTCAGTCAAGTGTAGACAAAAGGTCCAATAACAGTCAGGAAATGGTTATTCTAAAGAAAATTCACTTAGGATTTTTCTTTCTCATCTCAGGTAATAGTCTATACACTTCACCTAAGAGGATCACTGAATACTTTTGCTATAAATTTAGATGTCTAGCCTTAGAATAGAAAGGGTACTAAAAGGAAAAGAAAAGAAAAGAAAAGAGAAGGAGATACATGATGAATAACTAGGATACACTTGAGTAAAATTTCTACAAATTTTGACCCTGAAAAGGATCAAGTGGACATATAGATGCCTCTGGTCTGCATTCTGGAACGTCAGTCTCCTTATCAAATAGAGCCAGAGTGTCCCAACCAGTTTGCTATGGACTACCACTAACAGTTATATGAGTGCTGAGATCCCACGAGTCCTCTGGGCAGCCAGGCAAGACGTAGAGTAGCCCAAAGTGGTGGGGCAGGAGATGTAGGTAACCAAACAGAGAATCATTTTCTCTGTGGGCTTTGCTATGACCTGGCTTGATGAAAAGATAAAAATGTCATTGAAATGTGCCTATATCCATCAGATTCTGCTAAAGATCTTAAACATCAAGACCTTCCTTGGATATCTTTAAATAAGTTAACTGTTTTGCACATAGTCTAACATCACCAGCATTTTAGGCTGACTGAAAAGAACAAGCCAAACACCTTTCTTTCCCTCGGTGAAAAAATAATGATTGAAAAACTTTTCAGACAGGAAAGAGCAAGAAGAGAATATGACTCAGATATGAAGTACAGTTTAGTTAACATTTCCCTTATCCACATGTGTGTATTTAAGATACTCTCGCTAATCTTATATAAATGATCTTTTAAGATTTAATTTCCTTTTTCTTGTTTAAATATGTATCAAACTCTACAATGGACTTACCATAAAAATAAATCAAGCCACATAATGTCAGAAAATAACACTTTATGTATATGAATCTCCAATGCCATGGAAATCGTAATATAAACCCTCAGTGTAATACCTGTTTTATCAGCCCAATGAGATTTAAAATCACGACCTTCTTTTACCTGAAGGATTCAGAATTATTCTGAATAAATACTGAACCAAAAGGAAAGCATTGGAAATTGTCCTGAGTGTAGGTGAACCATTGAAATTCTCCGAGCTTTATTTTCTACATTTGTGAAATGGGGAAAATATATATTTGGTTGGCCTGTTGGAGGGTAAAATGTAAGAATGTTAATAAATTTCTTGACACAAGGGCAGACAGCATGTCAGAAGTACTCAAAAATAACATATATACAATAGAATATTATTCAGCCATTAAAAAATAATTTGAAAAATCCTCTTGATCTATTAAAACTGTTGTTATACTTAGATAAATGGGAAGTAGAAATTAATTTTAAAAATTCACTCATGGTTAAAATTTTAACAAAACACATCAATGTGAAAATTTCGTTTTCCTTTGAATTTAATGAATGAGATATGACTTTGTCACCATGAAGTTGTTTATGAATCTTTCAGTGATGACTAAAGCATTCATACACATCAAACCAAAGTACATTGCCACCTTAAAATAAATTGCCATCGAAGGTACTTGGACTTCAGCCTTCATAGGAACTGCTTTTTTTTATTATTTGTTTTGGCTGTTTGAATTTATGTAGAGTTCTGTCTATGATAGGAGATATAAGCTTGCTGCAAAAAAAAAAAAAAAATCCAAAATAAAGCACACTACAAAGAACTTTAATGGGAAACTTAAAGTGTTAGCAACACAATGTGATCTATATCTCAAAAAAAAAAATTAACACCACACACTTTCAGGACATATAGACAGAGATCAATGAAAAGATGTTCTTGCAAATGGAATATTGAAAGGCAAGCAATTGTACATTTCTGCCTTCAGCATCTTTCCGATGAAAAGCAAGTTCAATACAGCGAAGGAGGCATTTCCTTTCCTTTTTTTCCCCTTAACATAGAGCAAGTTCAACTTCCAGGTTCTACGTGAACCTCTCTTTAAAAATATTCCCATTAGTAATTATACCTATGAATACAATGATTTTTTAAAAAAAGAGTTTGCCTACAGCTTGCCCATTCTAAAAATGGAAGGAAATAATTATTCTCACCCCAAAACACCCTCTCTCACTTCTCTTTGTGTGTGTCTGTGTGCAAGCACACATGTATGCTCGTGTTCATATGTATATCAAGCTCTCTGTAAGAGGAAAATTGTTTCCCTGGGGTGGGGTTCGGGGAGGGGAGGGCGTGGTTCTGCTGCTTTTCCATCTGAAGACGAATGAAGTGTGCTGCTGAGCCAGGACGGATGGAGGTGGGTAAAAGAGGTGAAGGACAGAGGCTCCTGCCTCATATACTGTTTTTTTAAGCCCGATCATGCTACGAAGGGAATTAATTTATGTCTCAAATCAATTCATTATATGTATTTGTGTCCTTTTTCTGTCATTTGAAGAAGCATTATGCAATTTAGAAGATTCATAGGGATGTTGGTTTTTCATCAGAACGCAGGCAGTGCTGTGCCCCATGCCTGCTTTGTTGTGGAAAACGGGATCTCCTCACAGCGGTTTCTGGATGTGCTGCTGGTGAAGCAGCTGAACATAAGAAAACCTGGAAACCAAGGGAAATAAATAGGTGTAGCGACAGGGATGATCTTTCCGACAATGCAACATGTCTCTGGTCTGCTTTCTTGATCTCTTCTATTAGTAAAAATTTGTGTTCGTGTGAAATAAATTCTTTTAAAAAATTAAACCACCATCCAATTCGCTTAAAAGGAAAAAAAAAAAGAGAACCACTGAACAAATTGATAAATCACACTATTCTAAAAATCCAAATTGCCTTTTGATTTGTTTTCTGGTAATTGCACTGGGTAATCAGAAGCTTTCAGCACATTTTTTCTCCTGTCAAACACAAAACAAAACTACAAAATGAAAGCACCCTTATAAGCAGTTTCAGGATTTTTTAAGTCAATTATAATTAAAGGGTTTGTGGCTGCTGTTACCTTGCCCAGGTCATTATCAACACATCAGTTTTGTGGATACCCCTCACCACGTGGGTTTTTTTTTTTCACCCCCAATCGTCAGGATAAATGTTCATTTGTGGTGCCGATAAGTGATATACCTTCAGAAGAAAAAAAGTTTATGAATCAAATGAAGCTAAATCTTTATTATGCTCATTGTGAAAACTGTCTCTTTTCTTATCCAATTTCTCCATGAACACATCTGTCCTTGGGGCATTGTCCTATTTTCTCTCACTTTATACTCAGCCAACATCCAAAGTACCTTTAATTACAGAAGATTATTATAGAAATCATTTTTTTTCTGGTTCTAGACACCATTCAAATTTTCCAACTTATAAGGCCTCTTCTATGAAAGTCTCCTGATGATACTTTGATATACTCTCTATGTACTGAAAGGTGAGTCATCTTTTCATCTCCCTGGGGCATGCATGCACTTTTGACTGTACTTGATGTCAACCTAGATGAAGTCTGTAAATGTAGTGTTAGTTTTCTTTTTCCAATAATAATAATAATAAGCATGAGCAGAGAGATTAGTTAATTGCTTAAATCCCCCAGCAGGCTGTTAGACATGCAGCAATGGTGTTTCCAACTTCTGAGTTAAGTTCTGCACTTCACAGTGATGAGTTTGAAGTGATAATGGAAGATGAGAAACGGATTTGTGATTACCGGGATAAAGCGCTAATCTGCACCACAGAACCTGCTGCCTCCATCCCTAACATTTACTCTAAAATGCTTTCAGCTTCTAAATCCACCCTCCAAAATTAGTAGGGGGCTAAAGTAGAACCCATTGGGAGGTTGCATTTATTTAATATTCAGTCCTTTCTTGGATGAAATATTGCAGTCTATCCTCATAGGTATTTGTCAAACCATTAGAGTAATGGTTTATAGCTATTAAATGAAATTGCAGTTCTGTTTGTAAGTTCCATTTACACAGGATAAGCAAAGTGCCTTCATTTAGATTTAAAATACCTGAAATCTTAGCAGCAGCCCATGAAGATTATGGAGACCATTAACTAATTCATCACCATGATGTGAGCACATCACAGATGAACCTGCTCCAGGTGTCTGTGGCACACAAAACCGCAACCAGCGTCACGTCATCATGTGCCGTGCTGTTCATTTCTTTGGGGTGGAGAAGCTGGCCCTGGTTGATTTCTTTGTAAGCTTACACTCCTGTTTTATAGGATCAAATGAAAATGTGCTTTTAATCATTGTTTCCAGCACAGGAATATTTGATATAGTTCCCTCTGATAATAAATGGAGAATCATGCCTAGAGTTAAAACAAAGCTTTCCTCAGAAACCTCTGTGTGCCTTTCCCCATGCTTTTCACTCTATAAGTGATTTGCACAGACACTGCTGAGTACAAAGGAACTGAGATAAATGAAGTCTTTGGAACTTCACTCTTCTCACTAGGTGATGAGTTTGATTGCTTTCAATAGAAGAGATACTCTTATATTCAAATGATTAATTACCAAAACTCACATTTTGGGTTGTAAGGGATCCACAAGACCCTGCCTTTCCTCCAGAGAATAAGTTAATGCTATGTTAATGGGCCTCCTAGTTTACAGTGTCAGTTTCCAATGGATTCTCATCGGAGAACCCCACTCCTACTCACTATTTGAGGCACACGTATGTACACATACATACTACTACCCTTAAAGGTTCTACGTTTTAAAGTGCCTTTGCCAGACATCGCCTCCTCCCCTGCAGATACACCTTTGTGTGAATTAGACAAAGGTGCCCTTCCAGGTGTATCTGCTCCATAGGGGCACAGCTTACCACATCTCTTGTGCAGGGCCCAGTCTGCACAATTGTCCAAGGCAGCTCTGACCTATCCTAAATAACGACAGAAAGAATTGTAGTGCCCATGAAAATATACTGCTCAGATTTCATCCTTCAGGAAGCATAGTTGATTGACAGCCCCAGGTACTGCCCCTTTGGATCCACCATCACATTTGTGCCAAGGCCATTCTTCCCCTGGTTTCCCCTGGGAATAACGAAGCTTGGCAGGGTACTCACCCTGATTCATTCCTTTAAGCATCTTGTAAGATTCTATAGAAAAAAACACCTTATAGGAAAGCACCCCTCCAAAGAACAAGTTAGGCTTAGAGATTCCCCATTAGCCTGGCCGAAACTTCCTTAGAACTGTACAGCCATCTGAAACTCTTCCTGCCCAATCCCTTCCTCCCTACCCTCATTTCTCAGGTGTCAGATGAGTTCTCTCTGCCTTCGCTTGCTTCCTCCCCACTATTCTTCACAGGCATATGTCCCGATTGACCTCTTGCTCATCTAATCCCATCTTGATGTCTGCTTCTCCAAACACCCAATGCAACATCTAAAACTTAAGCATCTTCCCAAGTATCAGACATCAAATTAAATGCTTTACCTTTGATTTCTTATATAACCCTCCCCACAATACAGTGAAGGAGATGGTCTTTGCACTCTCTTCACTTTGTGGATGATGAAGTGGATGGAGGTTTACAGAGGGTAAACAACATTTCATGTCACGCAAGTTATGTGAAGTAGAGCTAGGATTTGATGACAGATTTGTTTTTTTTTTTTCAATCCATTGTTATGAATTACTCTACTGCCTTTCTTTATTTTTTAACTTTGATGGAGCTGATGGAAACCTAGGAAAAGTCATTTTAGAGTTGGAGGTAATTTTTTGGTCACAAAAAAAGGGAAAAGCCAAATATTCCCTTTGTCCCAAGAAAATCACCTACATGGCCCATTTAGAAACCCCAAGGTAACACAATATATACTTATTATTCTAGGAGAAAACTTTATAGTAACAATTAACTAGAATTCAGATGCTTTTAGACTAAGAAACTGAGTGTTTTGATTGGTAATAATTATTATTTGAGAAGTTGCTGATTTAGAGCAGAAAACTAGCCATGTAAGGATGATCTGTCCCTAAAGTCTAGCAGAGGACCCTGTCATCTACCAATTCTGGCTGCCAGAAAAGACAAGAAGGTTGCCCAGTTCCCATGTTTTAGATATCTGGCTTTTACTCAAACATACACACACATACACACACACACACACACACACACACACACACACACATTACAGAAGAAAATTGTATCACCTTTTGAATGATGATCTTCATGGGTATTGGGAAAGCCTGGGACAATCATGACCTTGGAAAGGAATAAACCACTGGCCTTCTGGACTTCTTAGATTGTGGCAGATCAGTAACAAACTGTACATAGCATAAAGAAATGAGGACTTTTAGGATGTTATGAAGTGGATCCCATGGGAGCCGTGGCAGTAATGTCAACATGCATATTATGGAAACGCCTTTTGGGTGTAACTGGAACACCCAAAACCACAGAAACACCAGCCCCCACCTGCAGGAGCCGATAAGCATGAGGATCCTATCTCGTAAGGTCCACATAAGCTGACCACCTTAGACAGACGATGCTCAAGCCTGGCCAGATAGCATAAGGGACCAGTGTGCTAGAGCGAAAGACTCTGACCTTCTGACCCGTCATGGCCACTGGCTTTGGACCGAAGTGCAGCTCTCCATGTCACCAGTCAACAGAGCTCACTTCAGAGACACTCAGGACTTCCATCCCTTCGCTCCGTCACATAAGACTCTGTACTTCCCCTCTCTGTGTGCTGTGTGTTAACCTGTGTGAGTACCTGATGTCTGAGAAAGTTCCACCCAATAAACCTGGCATCGTGGAAAGACACAAAGACGTCCAAGAGTGTTACTTCAGTGGCCGCTTTTCTTGCTCGCGACGCTTTCTTTTCTGGAGGTAGACTAGGACACATGAGGTGCAGCCCACACTGTATGGACATCCAGTGACAATAACAACCACCATCTGTTGAAAGCTTATTGTTACCAGCGTAGGAGTTCCTGGGTTCCCCAAGATAAAAATTGAGAGAAATTTCCAGATAGATTTCATAAAGCTTATACTCAAGCACAAGGCAAATAGCACGGAGGAAAGGAAGGTCCTCTGAACTGGCTCGGGGGCTGGCTCTGCTTGGCGGCTTTTATAATGTGGGGACAGAGCAGGCTTCTGAAAGTGGCTTTCTATCTGCTTACATCGCCTGGTAACCATGTTCACACTTGCACTTGGGTGGAATGGCTGGCTGCGCATTATCGCCCCCCAGCAAGGTTGTAGAGCAGACAAACCTTCATCACTGAGCACGCAGAATAGTGGTTCCTACATCCATGTGAAAGTAAATGGTTCAAAGGAAGATAAAATCAGCTACTTTTGCATTTCTGTGTAGGGAGCAATGGGGTGGCCTTCCTTCCAGGCCAAAATGCTTATGCAGTCTCATTATCATGCATCAAACAATGAATTAGGTGCTTTGCTCACATTAAACATGCAGTGTAGAATTTAACCCTTTCTGTGGTCCTGTAAGGTGAGTATTTTGATTGTCATCCCAGTGTCAAAATTTAGGAAACTGAGGCTTGGAAATTTTAAACCATTTACACACGGTTATACAATGAGTAGGAGGTAAATAGGACTCAAAGCAGGGTTTTTCTGATTCTGGGCTCCAACTTAATCACTGGGAGATACTTCCGCTGGAATTCAGACTGTCAGAGACTCATTTCTTCTCAAGCAACATGTTCAGAAATTCTGTGCTCAAGGAACCCGAGTGGTATTGTAATAACATCATCCAAAATGAGAAAGAAATCATATGCAATAGAGTTTTCCCCAATGATTCCTACTGTGCCAAGCAATATTCTTCAGTTTTAAGAAGTGCAAAAAACATTTAGAATAAAATGAGGTTCCGTTGAGCATCCACGGTACTCAGACTGGAGTGTGTGTCATAGTCGCTTTATGGGCTCGTGAAAGTACAGGTGGCCGCACTCAGGCCCAGATCTCTTCTTCAGGAAGTCTGAACATTTGCGTTTACAAGGTCCCGGATAATGCTGATGAACTTACTTTAAAAACCACTGATCCAGAATCTCCCTTCGCTTCCTGCCACCTAAGGTTTAGTGTTAGAAAAATGACAAAATAACTCAGATTCCTGAACTAATGACAATGATGAGGCAGCCGTTAACTGAACAAAGATTGGAACCCATCCCTGGGGTAGGGCTAGTCCTGAGGAAGGCTGGGGTTTGTGTAAATAATAACATTGTTTTGAGCAAGTAAGACATTGAGATAATAAGAAAGGTATGCTCATGAAGCAATTTATGGTATTTTCATTCTCTTTGCCTTGAGAAAATTTCAGCCAGGTCCAGAAGATTCTATGGACACTTGGCTATTAAGATCTTCACTGAACGTGTTGACTTCCAGGACATCTCCTATCAATAATTAAATGACCAAGTATCATGTAATATGCCAAGCTCGGCGTTGCATTTAGATTTCAAATTTCTCCCCATTTCTCCAGCTCAGGTCTGCTTCAGCTTGAAGGCCAAAGTGAAGGGAGGGGCACAAGTGACTTCCCTATTTCCCTGCCTAGAAAGTCCTCTAGTGGCATATCCAGGATTGAAGGGGTCATGAGAGCAGGAGGGGAGATGTGGTGCAGGAAATATTACTTTACTGACACCCGTGTAATCTGCGTTGGTTTCTTCAGGCCGCGGCAGACATTCGAAGCCCTCTCTCTGACACACTCAGGTGGAACACATGATGTGGGCAGTGTCTCTCCTTTGGCTTCTGCACCTGAACAGACACAGCAGCCAGTGTTGGCTTATGTTCCCTCAGTCCTTGCCAGAAGCTCTCTTGGGCTCCATTTATAAATGATCCTAGGCAGATATTTCTACTATAGATTCCTTATCTGGTCCCTGGGAAATGGGAACTCCTGATCTGCTGTCAGGGGAAGGTAGTCCCTTCTCAAAGCAGCCCCCTGCTCTGCTGCTGCCACAGGTCACTTTAGCTAGTCTCCAATCTATAGATTTTTTTCAAGTTTGAATCAAATATACCAGGCTCTCAGATACCAGGAACCACTTATAAAGCTCTCTAAGTAGGGTGTTTGAATCCTTCGCGCGCTCTCTCTCTCTCGCTCTCTCTCTCTCTCTCTCTCTCTCTCTCTTTCTCTCTTGCTCTGGACTTAAAAAAACAGAAAAAAAAAAGGTATTTAAACGTAGTGTTACACGGCCACACAAATCGAAGCTGTCTCATAGGCTACTACAAAAGCCCTCCCTTTGCTAAACTGACAAAATTACTTGTAAGTCACGGTCAGTGAAGCTATCCTTGAAGTAGCTCACTAAGACGGCAGGTGTGAGAGGACAGAGCATTTTAGCAAATGGAATCTGTAAGACAAAGGGACACAATGATTTTCCGGAGTTTACTCCTGAGGGACTGGTGCTATCCTGAAATATCAAGTAAGTATAGAAAACAACAGTTTCCTATTTTTCCAGTAGTTAAAGCAATTTTACTTTTCTTCAGTGGCTGTGGAGCAACCTTAATAAATAATAGTTTTCTTGGGTTTTAAAGGACATGAACTAGACCACAGAGAGAATAGTTTTCTTCTTCATGATAGCTGACTAAACACACGTTTACTCTCCCCTCTTGTAAAATTCCAATAAATTCACAAAATAAATATGAAAACAAATCCCAAATGGCAATGGAAAGCTAAGGAATATGTGGGACAGAACAAGAGAAGGAGTCAAAAAATAGGAATTTGTAGAAGATATGAGAAATAAAAGAAGTGGGAACAAACTGACAACAAAACCCACATAGACAAAGGAGAGGATGATGGAGAGTCTGCCAGAAAACCGGATATTTGAAAGATTCCAGGCAGTACAGGCAGAAGATTAACTGTGTCCTGTAGCTACAGTGAAAGGTTGAACAGTGCTGGCCACGTCCTTGCTCTCACAGCAACAGATCCCATTTGGTCTTCTAAAGTGTGGCTTCTGACACCGAAGACTGACAGAGAAGATTCTGTGACCGGAAGCCAGTGTCCCTGTTGTGGCTATCATAAGGAAGTAATAGGGAGTTCCTGCACCCAGAAGACCAACTTCCATCACACCCCATAGAAAAGCCCACCCAAGAGCACATCAGCTCTTTCTCTAAACAAATTGTGGGTTAAAGAGGAAATCTAAATTAAAAATAGAGAAAATTTAGACATCAATAACAACACTACATAGCAACATCCATGGGTGCTTCTGTGCCTTATCCTAAAATTAGTACATGGGATTTGTCCCGAGTTGATGCTGGAGCCCAGTTTGTATTTCTTTGACATACAAAGGAGTTAGATCTCAAATTTAGCCCTAAGATGAGGTATCTCTGCAGATCACAGGACTACAAGTTCCACTCCCCACTCTGAAATCTCTTCATTTCTGGCACTAGAGATGTCCTTTTTTGTTATTGTGTTCACAAAGGTATTTTAGGATGTGAGGTCAATCTGGCTGTGATATCTGTTGCCCCATTGATCACCAGGGTTGATTTCCTGGTCTGCTGGCTAAGTAGGTGACCACTTTCTCCCTCATGGCTGCATGTACATCCCTCCCAAAGCTGGCGCTCAGTCAAAAAGGACAATTTCCCTGATACAGAAGGATTGTTCTTTGGTCCAGGGTTTACAAGTAGCTCTGCTCCTCTGCTAGAACCTCCAAACAAGTCTCAAGAAAGTACTTTTAAAAACACTACATTTATTTACCTTGGATTGGGAACTTTCCATATATCATCTCATCCTGCCCTCTTAAAAAGAATCTCTGAATTTATTTCCATTCAAAAATGTACCTAAATATGCTTTTATTATTTACTTCACCATGCCTAATTTCTCATTGCAAACACTCCAACTGTATTGTTATTTCCCAAATCATATTTTTATTTTTTGTGTCATTTCTCTATTCTTTACATATGGAAATTATATATTCATCTTTCACAATACCGTTCAAGTATCCCCTTTCCTTTGAAGCCTCTCTGGGATTCGTCAGGAGCTGGCAACTCCCTCTTCTGTGCCCCCAACCCAGATCCATCATCGCTGTATGACAGCACTTCTCCTTTCATCTGTAATAACTTACGTGCCTGCGTTCTCTTTAGGCTATGAGCTCCTTTTGGGGATGGACGAGATCTCTATCTTTTGTTGTTGTTCTTACCACCAGCACCCAGCATGGTATAAAATGTAGGTAGCCACAAACCCGTGTAGAATGAATAAATGACTCTCTAGGTAGGAGTAACTAGCTACATAAAGGAAAAGTATGCCTTGTCCACTTGACAGGAGGAAAAATTACTAGCAAATAACAAAAATTGGTTGGAAAAAACTCGAATGCCTAGGGTCAAATCCACAGTGTATCAAGATGTCATTGCAATAATTTAGTCAAAGTAGAGCTTGGTAATACAGTTTCTTATAGAAACATTTAAAATTAATTGGAAGGAAGAAAAGGCTAAAGGTTAAAGGGGTCAGTGAGGAGGAAATAAAAAAATGCAGAGTCCCAAAGGAAGAGGTATAGGAAAACTCATGGTTAATAAACTTTAATAATCCTTCTGACCTCCTCCTACAAGCTCCACAGGATACAATTACCTTTCTGCTGGTTCTACCTGGAATCTTTGAAATATCCCCCGTTTGCCCATGGGCTGTCAGGTTTTGAAGTGTAGCAATGACTTATAAAATCATCCAAGAACAGTTATTAAGTGTGGATCTTCTTTCTTTCAAGGCATACCTGCCTTCTTCATGATTTTCCCCATACTGCTCTTGGCTTGCCATTCCGAATGATATTTATTGGAAATTCCTAATAAATAGAGATGTTTTCCCCATCAATACAAATAATATTGCATTCTAGAAAAATAATTACCTAACTGCTGCTCTAAATATAGCACTTAATTCATTGTTCTTTACCTTTTAGATGTCAACATTTGAAAACTACCTCTAGCTAACATAGTTATATGTAGGTGCTTGGTAAATGTCTGTTGAATTAATGACTTATTAATATATTTCAGTGGTGTTAGATGGTCTCAAATTTCAGCTTAAAATATTCTGAACTACATACCCTATTCATACTTTAATATAATCCATGCACAATAAATATTCAACCTCTAAGAAAGTTTCTTCCAGCTATAAACAATCAGTTTAATCAATAATTATAAATTCTAATTTTAAAATACTTAAAAATCATTTATCTTACTTCATATTCAAGTGAATTAGCAAGGTCAGAAGTATCATATATAGAGTCCCTGAGGGACTAAAAATAGATTATGAAAACATACATGTTAAATGATTCCATGAGCAAAATAATTCAACAATCTTTATCATCTTCAAAGTTATAAATAACATGCATTAACCTATAAAATATTCCTACACTAAAATTTGCATTTCCAGACTCTTTGAGAACTAGAATTTCTAGTTCATCGGCTATTCTAATTAATGAAAAGAACTATACCTGCACCATAACATAAGAAAGAGAATAAAATGCACTTATGCTTGGCTTAAAATAATTTGATCTCTAGATGCAGATGTCACTTTAGTACTCATGGTACCTCAAGTCTGTCAATATAAACTTTAGTTATCAAAAAAGTTGTATTAAAGAAAAACCTTGATCTCTTAGTATTTCAGGATGAATGGTATTTTATTATTTATTGGCCCAAGTGAGACTTCTCCCCAAATACAGTCTGACAGCCAACTAAAATTTGGGAGCCATAAACATGCATATTCAGGAACTTAAAAGAAAATGAAGTGATTGAAGATTTTTTTTAGAAAACAAAAGTCTAAAATGGAGGTGCACGTTCAGCAGACACAAAGTGATTTCAGAAGATGTACTATATCTCTGACAATAGATGACTTAACATGTGCATAGAGCAGACTTCCCAGGGTCACCATAATGCTGAAAGTCAACTCTACTTGAACCTGATGTTTCTAATCTTATTTTCTTGGTATTTTCTGCCTGGTTCTGTCTTTCTACTTCCATGATTGGCTTTTATCTTCTTCTGGTTTCTCCTACTGGGTGGTAAACAAATCCCTGCTGAGTGGTAAACAAACTCCAGCACAAGCAGGACCTCTGGGAGTCGCAGCTGTCACAGTTATAAAAAGAAGTCTAAACTCTAAAAGAGATAAAAAAAAACCTTTAAAGGAAATGGGGAGCAAAGCCTTGAAGTTTTTCTACAGTTTCACCATTTGTACTAAAGGTAGCTGAAAAGTAGTCAATAGGAGGGAGAGATAGCTACAGGCAATGGAACATGGAGAAGAGCTATTCAAAGCAATGATCTTCAAAACTTTTTTTTTTTTGAAAGAAATAACAAGGCCCTAAGTCAAATATTATTTTATTGGCAACCACCACAGTTTCTGGTATTGTAATAATACTTTCTTATATTTCTATAGTGCTTTGAAGTTTACAAAGCTCTTTTCCACGTATTTTCTCATTTGCTGATCATAACATGCCCCACACTGCCTTGTCAACTCTCTTCTCTACCCAGGGGCGATCACCTCTTCCTAGAGCCAGCTCAGGATCCTCTGAACAGACCCTACACAGTACTGTCTTTAAACGTTCACTGTGCTCCTGTTTATGCAGTGCAAATTTCCTCTTCCCATTGGCTTATCGAAACCTTATTTGGCATTTAAGAACAAGCTCAAAATACTACTTCCCCTGAAAACACCTTCTATGGGAATCCACCTGGAGTAATTTCACCTTCTTTCGTACAATGACAATCAATGTCCATGCACGCCACTTTATAACAGTCATGATTTGTGTATCATTGATCTGTTCTCATTATTCTAGTTTCGAAATTGCCTATTATTTCAAATTTTTTCCATCAGGTCTTACCTTCTTAACTAAACTACAAATCTCTTGAAACCAGATATGAGAACCTGAATAATTAACTTTGAACAAACTGGGCCTGATAAAGGATGTTTAGCCAACTGTAGTTAGTTTTGGGGACCCACAGGGAGCAGTAAAGAGCTCTCCCCACAGTGTAAGCCCTAGTCCCAGAGGAGTAGGAAATGCAGCTGATTCGTGGACAATTGGTGTCTAGGGGCAGTAGGGATCCAAATAGAGAGTTTGTGCATTTCTCTGCCATATCTGTTGCTCTCCTTAATTACAAAGACCCTGCTTTATTTATAAGATATATTTCAATAAATTAAACCAGAAATGAGAGAACTAAGGAGGAAGGAGTTCAAGTGGTAATTAAGAAACTAGAGTAGATAGTAGAGTATGCCAACAGTAAATACCAGGAAGACAAGACTGAGTGAACGAGGGAAAGAAATTTTGGAAACCAAAAAAAAAGTATTCCTGTGACAGGACAACTAACGTAATGCTTGAAGAAAATCTTCAAACAAATGGCTTCAGACCTAAGTGGGAAGAACTTAGAGATCTAAGAGTAAATTGAATGACAGAGGGTTTCAAGTAGGAGGGATTTGAATGTTTCCATTCAGGATTGCTTGTCATATTCTTAAAGGTCCTAGAACTGAATGGGCCAAGAAGCAGAATCCGTGTCTTCTGTTAATTGAAATTCACAGCAGACTGAATTGTATACAGCAGAGGCTCAATAAATATGCACTCAGTGAGACACACATTATTTGTGTGTGTATACATATATATTGCTTCTTATAGATTCTCTATTCTAAAATTGACTGGTCAACCTGATCCAGGCAGAAAAAGCTTCTGTCAGTGTGAGAAAAGTCCAATTTAGGAAGAAGTAGATGATACTCACCACATCCTATCCTCCCTATATCATAATGCTTGGGAAAGTCCATCAATTGTGCTTCCTCCTTCTCAAACTCACATGTCAGAAATTCACCTCTCTGTTCAACACTCTGTTCTCTCTAATGACTCCTAAAGTCAAGATTACATTCTGATGGTTATTAAAATGTTGAGGCAAATATATTTGCATATATTAAGTGGCAGGTCGATGTCAGCAGACCGATGGAAGATTTTGATCCTAGCAACTAATGTACTAAAAGCAATGATTACATTTGTTGGTAACAAAATATTTAATTGCAGAAACTGATTAAAAAATAAGTGTACTGTTACAATCTACATTGTCTGATGCCCAAAGTTACTCTCATCCTTAGCATGGTTTTATAAAATTTTGTGCAAGTGAGAAACCTATTTTGTGCAGGCAAATTACCCCAACAATTAGCAGCTTAGAAAAGTACAGTGAAAGTCCTCACTTAACATCATCAATAGATTCTGTGACTTTGAACAAAATGAACAAAATGAAATCAATTTTACTGTATTCTAATTGGTATAAACAAAAATTAAGTTCCTATGGTATCTCATCAATGTCATAAGAAAACAACATTAAACAAATGATGTTCTTCAAAGACCTGCTATATATATTTATTATCTCTTAGAGTTTCTGTGAGTCAGGAATCTGAGCATGGCTTAGCCAAGTTGTCTGGTTCTGGGTCTTCTGTGAGGTTATGGTCAGGATGTTGGCCAGGGCAGCAGTCATCAGAAGTTGATGGGGCTAAAGGATTCACTTCTAAAATGTCTCATTCTCATGGCTGGCAAATTGGCACTGGCTGTTGTCAGAAGCCTCACTCAGTTCATTGCCACACAGACTTTTCCATAGGGATACTTGAGTGTCCTCAGGACAAGGTAAATGATCCAAGAGAACAAGGCAGAAGTGGCAATGCCTTACACGATCCAGCCTCAGAAGACACACACCATCACTTCTGCTACATACTGTCGATCACAAAGGCCAACCCTAATACAACGCAAGTGAGTATTACAAAAAACAAACAAACAAAAAATCTCAATACAAGTTGCGGAAGATCATTGGATCCTGTGTTGGAGGCTGGCTACCAAATTGTGATATAAACTGTCCCAATGCATTGGCTTTTGGCATGATATTTTCAGAAACGTCAAGTGAAATATAATGTCATACATATTCATAGATAACCAATATAGTGCTATTATTATCATATATTCAGAAGTAAACAAATTAAAACAAGTAATTCTTAAGTCATATAATTCTTTAAAAAATTATTTGAGGAGAACAAATGGAGGTGGACGATGAGGTTTTCACCGTGAAATGTGATGGGAAAATGCCGCTTTTCATAGGCATACCAAGAGATTTGGAGAGCATTAAAAATAATGGTTAAAACCAACATCAGTCCATCACAAAGTAGCCTTAGTCAGAGCAAAACAGTATCCTGTGATTCATGAGTCTTTGTTGGAAGAAATGGAAATCTTTTTCCTTTCTTTAAAAAAAATGGAAATTTGAGATTCTGTAACATAAATCTCCATCCATTTATAGTAAATATAGTTACTTTGAATTGACTAAACTTCCAACAAAATATTCCTTCATTATACGGAACATTATAGCTGAGATGGGTTGAGCTCAGAGTGAACCAGAATCCCAGGGGTTAAAAATATTTAGTATTCAATTGCTAGTTCACTTCTTGCCCTCTGATAACCAGGAACAAAATTGCTTTTCTGTTGCATAAAGTATCTTTCAAATTCAATTGCTTATCTCCTCATTCATTCAAGAAAGAGAGACCTCAGATTTACAGGAACCAGAGCCCGTAATACAAATATAGTATATTAAACATACAGCAGACATCTTCTGAAAAATAACCAAAACACAGTCTATTGATTTTAACCTTCTATATCAAGGTATTCTCCAGTGGTCTCAACTGGATGCTAGCTATGAGAAATTCCAATTATTTGAATTTCTATATATAGGATAAGCATTTAGTTATCAACACACACCATAAAACATATTTTCATCTGTTATTAAAGCACTATTACTATGTGAAATTGAATGTATTTCTACTGTGAACTCAACTGCCAGTGAAGCGAGGGAGCCAGCGTTTTCTGTAGGACTTTCCCTCTGCAGACCTGTTTTATGAGCACTGTCCTGTAGCAATCTTTGGATTTGCCTTTGGATAATGAATAAAATAAAACCTCGCAGAGAGATTTTTCAGATTCATTCTTCTTCTTTCAGTCCTTTTTCACCTCTCCTTAAGTGAAATTATTCATAGCCTTGGTTTTAATAAACTGATTTGTTGTTTAATAAATGGATTTGTTCTGTAGTCGTCACTATGCCCGATGCCTGCAAGCTTGTAGAAACCCTTCTAGCGCAGAGCAGTGGGGCTGAGGCATACATGTCTTCTTATCGCACTGATCCCAATTTTGATTAAAACAAGTCTGCAGACTAAGAAATGGAGCCAAATGAAATGTATTTCTAGAACGACATGGAAGTTGGTGATATCAGTGTTTGCTAGAATGTCCTAAAGAGCATCACTGCTCTTCATGGTTCAGAGACTAGCAGAACCAGAGCAGAATGCAGAGGAGAAGTGAGAGAGAGAGCTAGAGAAGAGAAGAGAGCTAGTTTCAGTAGGAAGGTAAAAAAAAAAAAAAATCGAATTCCATACCCTCTTTCTGCGAGAACTGAGCAGTCAATTTCTGAGAAAGTTCGGTGGTTTTCCTTTGTGCTTCTAGGGATGATTAGCCCAAAGTTGAGTAGCCATAGAAAAGCAAAGAAAGCAAGTTTGGGGCTTTAATCGGTTTTACTTTTGTCTTACTGTAAAACTTTATAACTCTTGTGATTTATTTCAGATTATAAAAAGAGAAAGGAGAAAGGCAGAAAATAAAGTTTAAAAAGAATAAAATAAAAGTCGTCCACAATCCCAGAAAAACCACTATTATCAATTCGGTATATATTTCTCCATGGTTTTCCATTCACATATTATTTGCATGGATGAAATTATTCTAGCTACATAATTCTATATTCTATAATATTCACTAATGTTAACTTATGATTAATATTTCTTCATTACATAGCAGTTATTTAATATTGTTAGCTATGAAATATTTTGTCATATATATGTGTCATAATTTCTTAACTATTTTAGTTTCATTTAATGTTTTACCCTTAAATATAACATCAAACACTTCAGTAAACAACGTCACATATACATGGTGGTCTGTACTTCTAATCGTTTACTCAGAAAAGATTTCTAGATTAGGTATCTGTAGTAGTAATGTATTAAGGTAAAGACACTCTTCCATATGATCATTTGATCAACAAACAATTTAAAGAAAGAAAATGAAAGCTAATCAGGCTCAAAAAAAAGCCTGTATCCAAATTTGTGGTAAAGTCCTTTCTGTACTTGCTTTCATTTATTTTTTTAACTCTTTCTTTCCTTCAAGAATAATTTACATACAATGGAATGCTCTGGTTTGAAGTTTGATGAGTTTTGACAAATGAAAACACCCATATAACTGTAGCCACATATATACCCATCTAATCATACTCCTACCAATATATAGAATATTTCTTTCACCCTAGAAAGTTCCCAGTGTCCTTTCTCTATCAGCATGCACACACAGAAGAAATTAATATTGTGATATTTTTCACTATAGATTAGTTTTGTCTGTTCTAGATCTTCATACACAATGTATTCTCATGTGTACAAGCTTCTTTTCTTCAGCATAATGCTTTTGAGACTCATCCATGTTGCTATATATGTCAGTATTTAATTCACTTTTATTGTTATGCAGTACTGTACGAATACACTAAAATTGGTCTGTCCATTCTCCTATTGGTGGAAATTTGTGTTGTTTCGGTTTGGGGCCTAATGTAAATAAAGCTGCTATGAGTTGTCTTTTTAGACATATTATTTCATTTCTATTGGATAAATACCAAGGAGTATAATTTCTGGGTCGTAAGATGGGTTATGTGTAACTTTATAAAAAATTGTCAGATGATATTCTAGATGGTTGCAGCGCTTCACATTCCCTCCAGCAATTTGTGACTTTCTGTTGCTCTGTCTCTTCACCAACATTTATTGTTCATAGTATTTTTAATGTTAACCATTCTCATGAATGTGAAGTGGTATTTTTTCAAATAAAACTCATCCTTTTCTTCCAATTAATCCAATATTGTCTCCCAATTGACACCATTTCACTTATCCTATCTTACCTTGGAGCAAGATAGTTCTACCTCTTAGCAAGTTCTACTTCTTAGCAGCTGCAGTAATTTCAAAATTTCCAAAAAATTCAAAATTTCAGTGTGACTTTAGCCAATTTATTTCCCTGCTCTTGAGTCTCTGGCCCTACTACTAAAACGATGTCAATTTCCTTGCCATTCCTTACACATACTAGACTCATTTATTTCTGTTGTTGTTTTTTTACACATTTTAAAGACGTAATTTACATAACATAAAATTCACCAACTTTAAGTTTATAATTCATTGATTTTTAGTAAGTTTACCAAATTCTGTCACCATCACCATAACGTAAGCTTAGATTATTTTCATCACCCCACAAAAGTCCTTCATGCTCATTTATAGTTAATCTCATTCCTACCTGCAGCCTTATTTTTTGTCTCCATAGATTTGCCTTGTCCAGATATTTCATATAAGTGGAATCATGAAATATGTGGTCTTTCGTGCTCGGCTTCTTTCACTTCATGTAATGGACCAGACTCATTCCTGCTTTCATTCTTCGCACACGTAAGTTCTCTATCCTACCTTCTCCCTTCCTTTCCACCTACCTCAATTCTTTTCTTCTGCTGTTGATGTTGTTGTCTTGAGGTACAATTTCAGTGCTTTTATAACATTATCTTATATTCATGTCAATCCATTTCTATCGTCTTTACTCTGAATCTCCATGGGAACTCTGGTTTTGAGTTTTTCCTTCGTTGCTCCACACAGTTATTTTAATTTTTTTTTTTTTTTTTTTTTTTTTTTTTGCTGAAAAAGATAACTCTTTATGAAAAGTGTTAGGCACATTTGAGAACAAAATAAATATTCCTTGAAAAAAAGTAATGAATTGAGTGTGCCCACTTATACTTCCCTTTACCAAGAACAGCTTCCAAGAACCATACTGAGGTGGGACTCACTTTAAGAGATAATTTGATTCGGCTGTGAGAGAGAAAGATCTGGATGCATGACCTGTTGATTTTTGTGCATCTTATGCCAAATAGCTACTGACAGACTGGGTGCATATGGCTTATGGCTTTTAGAGACCCCTTCTCCTCCTAACGTCAGTTCCCCAACAAACTTCAGAATTTCAGGAATTGTCAGTTTTTTGAGGATAGGCTCACTGCCTGCTGATTAATCATTGTTCCTACCTCAGTACGTAGCTATTATCTTGCATGTAGGGTGTAAAATAAATATGTGTTCAATAAATAAATACATGAGTGCACACACAAGTGAGATTTCAAGTGTGCAAGCAGGACCTGGTCACAGCAATCTCAGGAATACCTACACAGTCAGAAGTTGGTATTAACTTTAGTTAAAATTTTTAGTTTGGATATTGCAAAGGCTAAGTAAAGATTCATATTTATTGCACATCAATTTGTCAGAAACAGAAATTAAAATGTAAGAACTTAGCCATGGAGATGTCGTGGGAATATGATAAGCAAGTGAAAAGTGAATCTCTCACATCCAAAAAATCGAATTTTCCTTCTTTCTTAGACTAGCTCACTAATGTTTTAGGTGCTGTTCATATGTCACTTTCACTGGTTAGCATTCATTTATAGTCCAAATTTCGTTATATTCCTATTTTTCTCTTATCCCATTTAACCTTTTGAAAAATATTTATCAAATACCTACAGGCATTGTTCAAGGGGCTTGTTGTGATACAGTGAACAAAAACAGAAAAAAATACCACCAAGCATTTATGGAGCTTCCATACCAGTGGACGGCATGTCATCATGTTTCCTATTCCAGCGTCTGTGTGCTACATCCCCAAGGGCAGAAATCAATCCTGCTATAGCCACAACATCAAGACAATGCCTAAACATAGTGGACAAGTAATGTGTATTGATCAAATAAGTGAATAAATAAGCCACTATTGATTGGACATATCAATATCTCATTTAATCCTCACAATTGTCCTAAAAGGAACATATATACCTAGCCTTGTATCAATATCTTTTTGCTGCTCTGGTTCAGAGAGGTCAGTTAACTTGGCCAAGGCCATAAAGCTAATAAATGAAAGATCCAGAGTTCAAATGAAGCTATATAACCCTAAAGCTATGTTCTTACCTGCTACACTGCCCCGCTTTAACAAAACAAAAGGATAATATGATTAAGATTAGGATCCAGTTTAACTGGATTTGCTTAGACCAGATGAAAACTCCATGTTAGTCAAAGCATTTGGAAGTTAATGCGAGAGCAACCATGTAGACTAAAAAAGGATAAAGTACAAATTAGGAAGCCAGTAACTAAAGAATAACATTTCTGTTGTTTCTCTGTGACAGCTAATCAGATGGCACCTCAAAAATCATTCACCGTTACATCTACCTAAACTGGTACATTTTCCTGAAATGTTTTTGTTTCTCCAGTCCTAAGAATAAAAGTAGTAGAAAAAAAAATTAATAAATAACAGCTACATATTTTGCACCCCAAAAAACAAAAAGTTGGAGTTATCTTACATGAACAATTTATTTTGATAATTTATAGTGTTATATTATCTTCTAATTATACATATGTCTAAACTTTACTGCCTCCAGCTTGCAGAAAATGCAAGGTCCCCAGAGCATAAATTTCTTTTATGCTCCACAGCACCTAACATGATGCTGAGTATAGACTTAGCTCACAGTCTAAGGAATGGAGATAAATTTAGAAAATCTGGTTCAGAGCTGACTGTTTTTCTTGTCAAATTCTGCCTCTAAGATTTTATCCTGCTAATCCATGTCATTGAGGAAAACGCCAGCTTTTGTGATATGCCCACATCACTCCAAAAGGCCACATCAGTAGTGATTCAACTCATCACATAAGAGGGAGAAAAGCTGATTTTCTGTCAAAATTAGCTTTGCTCCATTTCGTGAATTTGTTAAAAAATGTGCCTAAATTCACATTAATGGTAGGATGAAGCTGCGCATGTGAAAGAGAGAGAGAAAGAAGGCAAGTGTGTGTGCACACACTTGCGGGTGGGTGAGCGTCTTCATAAAGCCCTCAGCTACTCTGGAGATGCTTACAGTACATGCCATGGAAACGGTGGTTACCATGGAAAGAATGCGCCATGGTGACGAGCGGAAGAAATGCCTGTGTAAAGCCATCTTACCATGTAACATTATACTTTCCAGCATTTTTAAAAATATGACAGGATTATAGCACGGTACTCTAGGGAGTCTCAGCCCTCTCAGTGATCTTCCGAAACAATCTAGAAAGCGAGATGATGAACTGCAGGGCGTTGTGTACCTTGCTAAAGGGCTTGACAAGCAGTTAGGTAGAGAAATTGCCAACATCGTTTATCTATGGACTGCACTGCACACTATTAAATATTTTCTGTTAAAACCCACAAAGTATTACAAATGAAGAGAAAACATGGATAAAATTAACTTAAAGCGAATGGTTTCCCAACTTACTGAGATCAGATTGATGTGTTTCATCTAACTTATCTGTTAATAGGCTTTCTTGATGCCCTCGTGTTACCATAATCTCCAAAGCACTGGACAAACCAGTACATTTGTTTATCTTTATCACTCTTTGCTTACTAAAGAACTTGCTTTTATTAAAGAGATCAATCACCTGGACACAGCATAATAGCCTGTGCGGTACACACAAGGTAAAAAAAAAAAAGGAAGAAAGGGTAAAGGGTGAGAGCCCTGTTTTAAACAAAGCCCAAAAAGCATTAAAGAGGCAATAAAATAAGCTTTCATTATATATATATATAACTTCAACTATATATATATAAAATCTTAGAGGTAGAATACTTGATATCAAAATTAATAATCTAAAACATTTTTAAATGAGAAAGTGAAGGCTTAGAAGCAATCAGTGCCTCTAGTCTGCATTCAATTTCGTCTGGTTACTTCAATAAGTAGCCAAATGACATTAAGACAAAAGACGTAAAGAACATGACGTGTCTCATATCTGGTTCCTCTTACCGACTTTCATGGGGAAACCAGACGTGTGTGTCTCATGATCCAGACGTGAAACCAGAAACCCGCCTCGTTCGAGGACATGGCGTGTGGGGGCCACTGTTCTAAACGGGGCACGAGAGGCGTTGAAACGCTGGCACACAGCTCGCCGTCCACGTGGACCGTGCGGGGGATCCGGAGGCAGCTTTGCTCCTGAAACCGCTCTCTTCCCCACACTGAAAAACAACCCTCTCCACAATCTCTCAGTGCAAGGAACGAATATCATATTTTATCTAGTCTTCTGGGATTAAAAATATTGATTGAAATTTTCATTGGAAGCTTTTCTTAAAAGTCACTTTTCCTCCAAACCTCTTCTTTCTACTCCATTGCAAGTCAGCTATTTTTCTTGCCAAAATGCAGGAAAGCAATTAGGCTCAAGGGTTTTAGAAGCTGCACCAGTTCAGAGCAAATCTATTGAACTCTGCTGAGAAATTCTTGTTCATATACTGTGAAAATGTTGATGGTTTTATCCTCTTTCTTGATAACCACTTAGTTTAGAAACCGATGTAACGTGTGTACCACTGGATTTAGAGAGGCCATCTTAATTAAAGTGCTATAGTGTTATACAGGAAGGTACTAAACATACTCCTTTAATAACTGCAATTTCAAGCTCAAATATACATTGGAAATACAATGAGAATTTAGTAGAAACAGTGATGGCTAAGAGAAAACGTTAAGCTGATCTGAAAAGGACCTCGCAGGTTTTGAGAATAAAGCAGGAGGAAGGGAAGAGCCAAGCCTTCGTCTCCTATCAGCTGTTCCTGTGGCTGGAGATTGTGGCCGTATTTCACAGAGAACATATGGCCATGTTTATAGCCATCAGGCAGCATCTCACAGAGCCACGATACCATGTGTCCACCAACCAGCCTTCCTGATGCAGTTAATTAGAGAGGAGGTGGGAGGCATTTTAAAAATAATACTAAGGCAGAAGGAGGCTTGAAGTTTCCAGGCCTGTGTACGAGACCAGGTGACAAGAGACTGATATTAAAATTTTAAGAAGCCAAGAGAAGTGGACATTTGCCTCAAGTCTTTTCCTAAGAAATGAGCCTAACACAACGACAAACAAAGGAAAAGAAAGCATGTGAACACTAAGACAGGAAAACAGCACAGCACAACACACCACATAAGGTGTTACTTGGGAAACCTGCTAAAGCAAGAAAATACCTGAACTTCCCTAAAGCACCTTTTCAAGGGAAGGATTCCAAATCAAAACTACCATTACAACATCTCTGAGAGTCACTAAATAGTTAGCAAATCCAAGATGTAGTGTGTTCAATATAAAAATATGTATGGGCCTATTACGTGTCACTGAATATACATGCTCTCACCCAAATTTGTGGTCTACCAATGCCGTTCTTTCTTTTTAGTCTCAAAATAAAATATAAGGCAATATATGTCACGAGGTAAATACCTCTCATGATTTAAGGGTCTCATCTTTTCAAAACATCTTCTTTTGAATTGGCAAAATTTCTTTCATAAGCCCCTGGAAAACAGACTTGATTGCAGAGGGCTCCAGAGAGAGTAAGCTGGGCTCACATCCAAATGAAACCTTACTTTAGTAATTCTCTTCCTCCTATAGTTTATAAACATCTCCTCTGAAGGGGTGGCTGGCTGTGTGTGTGCATGCGAGCATGCGTGCGAGTGTGTGTATGTGTGTGTGTACCATTCCATCTATTACAGACACTTCTTCCTTCAGGCTCTTTAGAAAGTCTGAGAACACATACATGGGTGATTGTGTCATTTTTTCTCTATTTTTCTGCCTTCTTGGAGCTGGACTATAATGATATTAGATAGGTCTCATGATGGCAATTTAATGGCTTGAACTCAATCCACAGGTATATCCTGTGGTTGCCTTGGGATCTGTTCTCCTTGCTGTAGCATGACAGAAAATACCAGCAGAGCCAGAACGGATAGCCAACTGCACTGGTGGAGACAATGTGTCAGTGGGTGTAGAAGACACTGACTAGGGCACCCCAGCGGCAGCCCAGCAGCTGTGGTCACCCTCACCACAGTCTCACTGTCCCCTACCCCTGCTATTAACAGGGAGCACTTCGCACAACAGGCATTTATCACACTCTCTGCTCTACACTTAGGATACGAAGACAAATAGAACACACACAGGCCTGGCCCTCAAGTGGCTTATTGTTTCTTAAGGGAAGACATATAAGCATTTAAAAAAAGCAAATGCACTAAAACACCACTATGATAGTCTCAAGTACATAGTATAATGGTAGCAAATAATAGCAGTGGAGCTGAGCTGCCTTTAAAAGTCCAATAAGGTTAGAAGGGGAGATGAGGAAGGGATTTAAGGTCTAGAAATTTAAAAGTCCAACAGTAAATCCAAAGTTTATGCAGTATTTTCAAAGGCTCACGTGAATAACTAGATGGATTCTGGACTCCC
This sequence comes from Pteropus medius, assembly GCF_902729225.1. NCBI lineage: Eukaryota > Metazoa > Chordata > Mammalia > Chiroptera > Pteropodidae > Pteropus > Pteropus medius. Next base: position 801,235 of record NW_024344253.1, on the reverse strand, counting down.
TCGAAAAACAAATATGGAGATTAAAGTTAAGAAATTCTCTGAGCACATTGGGAAGAAAAAAAAGTATAAATTCAAAGCATTATAGTGATTATACAACTAACTACATATAATATGCAGGGCCCTGGTGAACACTTTCCTTTCTTACATGAAACATAGCATGACATTCTTAATTTTTTTTAGGAAACCACAGAATAGTGATAATCTCTTTTTCAGGTTTGTTAAAATCAGAAGAGATGTTTTTGTGTGTGTACATATACATAACATATTTTATATTATACGTAAACATATTTATATTAAATATAAAAATACAATATAAATTTATATTAAAATCTTTTATAGAATCTAGAGCACCATATGAATATTAGTTGATTTCGTGGTTGTATTGCTTTTAATCTTGTTTTTTTGTGGCTAACTCTAAAACAGAGGTCAGCAAATTATGACTGTGGGCACAGAGCGAGGCACAGAGAGCCAAATCTCTTATATCCAGTCCAAGGCTTTTGTTAGGCAGAGACGACATGGCTCCCAAGGCCAAAAATATGTACTATGTGGCCCTTGATAGAAAGCTTTGCTGATCCCCACACTAAAATAATCACATATCAATCACATATCAATCTCTCTCTTTTTTTTTTTGGCATTTAGTTTTTTTTGGCACAAAACTGATTCCTGGACAAGAAGTTTTGTGATCAGATAAGTGGAAAATACTACATACTGTATCTCCTCCGGGACATTTATGCATATTAAAGGCTTTAAAAGGCCCTACATAAAAGAAATCTATTTAGATTTACTTCCCAAACTTAATTAACTGTTTTTTTTTCCTCCATGATCATGTATTAACAAATTTTGCAAATGCGGTAGATTGGCTACCCAAGAGCAGCTCAGAGTCACTTCTCCTATACCTTCTGTGGTGCAAAGGCTGGAGCATTAAATTCGTATAGCTCAGTCTGCCTCATGTCTCACCTTGGCCATATGTCATAGATATGGCCAGTAAGAGGTAGAACTCCTTGAAGCAGGTGCCGTTCCAGGATAATCAAGCAAGGGCTCACTTTGATCCTTTCCTGGTTGCCTTTGCCCTTCTTCTTGGCCAGAAGTCAGTGGTGCAGCAGCTATCTTGTGCTTCTGAGGCCATGAAGGAAGGCAAAGCTCTATGTGCCAAGGATGGTGAAGCAAAAAGACAGCCAATTGCATCACTGAGACACTGCACTAGACCGGAACTACCTACTCCTGGACTTCCTATTGCATTAAATAAATACCTTCTCTTTATGGCAGTGTAGTCGGTAGGGAAGTTCTCTCAGACTTTAATATGTATACGAATCACATACAACACACACTGTGATTCATTAAATCTGAGCTGGGAGCCCTACCCGCCTCCCAAGAGACGCAGATGCTGGTCTATGAATCACACGCTGAGTAGCAAGGTAATAGGTTTTTGTTGTTGTTCTTTGCAGCAAAGCGCCATCATAACTGATAGATCCTCTGGAATCCATCTTTTAGGAAACAGACTTTAGGAAATTCTGAGGATTCTCACTCTCATGGTCCCTATTACCACAAACCATTTAAAAGGTAGGCCCCACCTAGGGTTCCTTCTTACATCCTTTCTCATATGACATATTTCTTATTAAGACCTGTGAGGCAGTGCAAAGCTACAGTGAACCACTGTGCACGAAGAGGTGATGTTTTCTACACATGTCCTCAGTATAGCTACAAATGATAATTAAGAGATTATTCTTTTAACACTGCAGAATGATAGATTCTTTAAAGATTTACCCAACCCATTATTTATTGGTAAGGAATCTAAGGGCAGAAGAGGCCAACTTATTCACAGTCCCACAGGAAATAGAGGGTGGAGGGCAGAACTGAGCTGAATTCTACCTGCGTGCCCAGGTCTCTCTCAATGCATGATCCATCCACTATTATCTCTCGCTTTGCACAGAATACATTTCAAAAGAAAATATGTACTTCTCAGTAAAAGTGTGCCTCTTATATCGCATATATATGACATAGCAATAGGAAAATATCATGTGCACGCTTCCAAACTCTCCTTGCTGCCTGTGTATGAAGTGATAGCAGAATCAGCTATTTCCCTTCTCATCCTGATTAACCCAGAGTGTTAGCAAGTTGCCTATCTAGTTAAGGATGCAGATCAGTGAAGAACGTTTTCCAAATTCTTTCTTTAAAATATAGTTCCACTTGACCTAATTAGGGTTTTAGGAGATTCCAAATCTTATTTTTTACATCTTTCCAAGTTAATCTATAAGTTTGACAGTGGCCGGGGTGATATTGCTGAAGAAGTTTATACAATCTATTAATTAAAGGAAAAGGATTCATCTTAAAGTGTTGAGGATTTTAAGAGCAAATGAAAAGTAGAGAGAATGCAGGAAGGGCTAAAATAGCTGAAATGTTCCATATTTTCTTTTTAATAATCGGTGCTAAAAAAGGAATACGGGCTTTGGGTTTTAAATGCTGACATTGAAGGGAAGAAGCTAACTCCTAAGTGTTTTGACCTGCAGGGGAGGGGCTCAGTGGCTAGCCGGCAATCATTTTGTCCTATTTCTGTGTTTCATTGTACGCCCACATCTATGCTCTCCAGTCAGCTTTTCCTTTTGTTTTGTCTTTTATTTTTTTCAATTACGGTTAGCATACAACATTATATTAGCTTCAGATGTACAACATAGTAATGAGACATTTATATAGCTTACAAAGTAATCACCCCAGTAAATCTAGTACCCATCTGACACTATATATAGTTATTACAATATTATTGACTATATTCCTTATGCTATACTTCACATCCTCATTACTATAACTGCCAATTTGTACTTCTTGAGTCTTGTTCCTTCCTTCTGTGACTCTCTCTGACTACTTGGTTTGTTAGGACCCTTTAATTAGTCACCAGCCAATCTCATTTTAAGTTGTATGATCCTCTTTAAAGGCTCAGGTAACTAAGGTCAAATTTAAAAGGTGGTTATATAAAGCCAGGCCATGACATTCTCCAAAACTAGTCCCTGAAACTTCTAAATTTTTGTCCTTATCAATGTTTCTAACACAATTTCTGTAAATTTGACCCAAGGATGCTTCCATGTGATACTAGAATAAGCACTTACCTACTCATGTAAGTTGCATAGGCCAGAAAGTTCACAGCTGGATTCTAGACTCAGACATTCACTGAGAACTCAAGCAAGCCCATTATGTTCTGGGGTGCTTAGCTTTATCATCTGTAACTTACAGTGATATAGTAGACTAAATAGGGTTCCCTCAAAGATGTTGATGTCCTAATCACTGGAACCTATGATTACCTCCCATGGTGTCATGGGTTGAATTGTGTCCCCCCAAAAAAGACATGTTGAAGTCAGACCACCCCCTATCCCTAGGAACATGATCTTATTAGGAAATAGGGTCTTTGAAAATATAATCAAATTAAGATGAAGTAATTAGGGTTGACCCTAATCTAGTATGACCGGAATCTTCATGAAAAGAAAGTGCCATGTAAAGACAGAGAAACACAGAGAGAAGACCAATGTGACCACTGAGGTAGAGATCAGAGTGATGCAACTACAAACCAAGAAATGCCAAGAATTACAGCCACCTCCAGAAGCTAGAAAGAGGTAAAGAAGAATTCTATCAAGAGTCTCAAAAGGAACATGGCCTTATTGACACCTTGGTTTTGGACTTTTAGCCTCTAGAACTATAAGACAATAAGTTTCTGTTGTTTTAAGCCACCAGGTTTGCGGTACTTCATTACAGCAGTCCTAAGAGACTAATATACATAGCAAAAGTTCCTTTTTTGCAGATGTGATTACCCTGGGTTAATCTGGGTGCATCCAGTGTAATTACATGAGTCCCAAGCGTCCTTATAATAGGTATATTTTATAAGAGGAAGATCAGAGTCATAAAAGGAAGGAGATATGACAATGGAACTGAGGGCCAGATCCAAAGAGAGATTTATCAGAAATTTGAAGATGTTTTGCTGCCAGCATTAAAGATGGAGGAAGAGGCCATAATACAAGCCATGCAGTAGGCCTCTAGAAGCTAGAAAGGTAAGGAAACAGAGTCCAAATTTGAGATTACAAAGTTTCCATGGCCTGGTTGACACCTTGCTTTTGGCCCAGTGAAACCCATTTTGGACAATGACCTTCAGAACTGTAAGATAATAAACGTGTGCTATTTTAAGTCATTAAATTTGTGACAACTTGTTATAGCAGCAACGGGAAATACTTAAGATAATGTTTTCCTTGGTTAAGCCCTAGGCTTGATGTACTAAAGACAAAACATTGTCATGATTCTAATTAATATTAAAGATATACTAGCCACTCAATACCAAAATTTTTAATGAATGGATAAACGAATGAATCAAAATTCATTTCAACTATACAAAGACATGTAGACCAAATTGTATTTAATAGTAATTCTTTTTAAAATTTTTATTAAATTTATTGGGGTAACGTTGGTTAATAACATTATATAAATTTCAGGTATACAACTTTATAACACAATATTTATATGCTCTGTTGTATGCTCTCCACCTGAAGCCTAGCCTCCTTCCGTCACCATGTATTGACCCCCTTTACCGTAATTCTTTAAGGGGATCTAATGATAATAGTCTCTCCAATAAATAGCATGACTGCTTCTCTATAACAAGCCTTCTTTAATATTCCTTACTTCATTAATCAAAACATGAAGAAAGTCCTTGGAAACCCACATAATCACTGGATTTGAAAGAAGGCAAGAGAAAGGCACCCAATAAATTCTTCATAGAGTCTGCCAATACCCCTGCAAACCTCACTCATTGAAAATTTCACTGAGTTCACAGAATGTAGCCAGTTTCCTCTGGGGTAACTTTACTTCTTTGGATCATTCCTGGTGACTAATTAGCTGCCAGACGTGTCCTTATAGATAGCCACATTTTTCTGCACATAAGGGCATTTCTCCTTACAGTACTGGAGACAGATGTTTAAAGGATGATCCTCACTGACAAAGCAACATCTGGCATTTAGTCTCTTGCTGGGACTGATTGTGTGATATATCACCCCAAAGTGAGGTGCAGCAGAGCCCTAGAATGCGTAATGATTCCTGCAGTGCCAGTGCTCCCAGTGAGATGGGAAACGCTGAAAGTGGAAACTTCATATGGTGGACCAGAGTTGAGAAAGAAAAAGGAAATTATAGTAAAACATGATCAATTTCATAACTCCAGAAACCAAACCTCAATAAGCATCAAAAAGATTACATGGAAGCCATTCAACATACAGAAAATGTAAAAGGCTTACATTAAAATATGGTGTTTTCCAGGATTGTTTTTTCTAAAAATAAATACAGTAGTCTGACAGACTGGTCAAAACTATAGGTTTGAGAATACAAAAGGCAAAGAGTCTGTGTCCCAGTATATCCCACCAATAGGAATATGATGTTGGAAAGAGATGTAACCTTGGGCAAAGTATTTAATCTGTAATTTAGTGTCCGACTGTGCAAAAATGGGTTCATTGCTACCTTATTAGATAGTCATGAGGATTTTTGAAATAATATAGTGGCTGGCACAGAGTTATGTTCTTAAATAGTGACCATTTATTGAACAGTTACCAATGGTGGGCACTGTGCTAAGTGAGCTAGTTACTTTACTGATGGCAACAGAGTGTAGTCGTTCCAAGTACAGACTGCTTGGATTCGTAGCCCAGCTCCACACTCTCTCTACACAATAATCTTGGGAAAGTTACTCAATTTCCCAATCTCTAAAAGCAGATAGTACTATTACCGCTGGGGTGGTGTGAAATCTGACGTTGCCCAGCAGCATGGGGAGGGTATCCTCAGGCCTTCCCCAGCAAGGCAGTAAAAAAAATTATAGGTCAATGACTTCCTGGCCAAAGATTACTAATCGTATTGTAGCAAGTCCAAATTTTAGCCCCCAAGCTCAAGTAGAAGGAGATGGGCCATGCTAAGGAAGGCTGCAGCCCTGTGGAATTTAGGACATGAAAAGATAAAAGAGTACGCTCCAAGGCAGGAGCAGGTTTTCGGCAGAAGTAGTAAGTGCAGAAGTAGGAAGATCTGTTTATATTTGGGCCATGATGGGAGGTCTTAGATGATCCATATGTGAAGTTACCTTGACTGACAGTTGGCTGCCACTTAACCCTTTGCCTACTGTGCATGTGCTTACCCAGAATTCAGTCTGTTATAATTAGATTCATGATCTATAATTAGATTCACGAACTTCCAGGCATAATATTATAATGATGGTATAATGAGGCTGCGGTTATGGGCAGGTTAGGGTAGTACTTTCTGTGTACATGTTTATGGCTGGTTTAGCCAGCATCTTTTATGGCGTTTGTGCTCTAGGATTTGGGGTAATTTATAACCCTAAAAGGGAGGTGTTTCTGGGAGGTCCTTAAGGAAAGTCTTCAAGGGAGATTTCTATGCTTACAGAGTTGGGCCTTCGCTCCTGTCACTCATGCCTGCCTAATTACCTAACAATATTATTGACTCACAGATTTGCCATCAGAAATAAATAAGCATATATGTTCAATGAACTTAGAAACAGTCTCTGGCGCATTGCAATGCTAGATAAGTGTTAATTAATGTTATTATTTTCCCTTTAATCTTCATGACCCTTTGCCATACATGATGTTATTAGATCCGTTTTGTCAACAAAGAATTAAGTAGATCCAGGATTGAAGTACAGGTAGTCTGTCTGGTACTTGGTCCAAAATTGGATTAAGTTTGATGATGCTGGAAGCCAGAGCCCATTGATCTATTTTAATCTTTCACCCACCCTTTCTGAAATGAACTGGCTTTAAGACAGGGAAATTTCTTGACCACCCCACATCTCATTTGCGTAATGGAGAAAACAGTACTGACCGCTGATCAATTAATGAAATGACACAATAAATTCCCTATCACAGAGCTTGGCACAGAGAAAGCCTTCAAAATATGTTAGCGACCATAATAACCATCATCAGTAAAATCTTCAATGACACAATCATTTAGTGCTATACCCCCTTTTGAAAAAAAATGAGACCATGAGTTAATTCTTGTCTAGGAGCTTATCTAGGATATTTCCTCCTCATTTGGTGACACTGTCCTAGGACTTTCCTGAATTAGCAGTCCTGGAGAAATATTTGGTCATGGGAAACAGTCTTTGTGTTTTGCAATGATAGACAGTGCCTGGGCTTTCTCTACAGCTTACTCCGGACTGGATTTGATGATGAGCAAAGGGCTAGCTGGTCTAGGCATAGATAACTGCAGCTGAGGGTGTGCGGGGAAACAATGACTTTGCTGGCCCTGAAGTATTCAACTAAATGGTGTACAGAAACAAAAAGGTAATGAGTAACATCCTGGCACTGGAACACTGGTTGGGAAAGAAAAATTGTTCAGGATCTTCTAGTATGGGGTGAGAACTACCCGTGATAAAGCAATAGAACTTCCACCAGGGCGAAAAGTATTTACTGAACCATTAGTAAAACTGTACTTCTCAACGCAGTGCTTAAAATGACAGTGGGATCATTGATTTTGCATCAGCAATTTTGAGTATAGTATATAAGAAATATTACAAGTCCTAGTTACTTGCCAAAGCAAACTTAAACTAATAAGAAAGCATATTCTTTTTCTAAGTAGTATAAGGCCCTTTATGTCCCAGATGCTGTGGTATAGGCAAAACCCCTCCACACAGGTTAGCTAGACCCTATCAGTTCCATTGTTGGCAGTGCCCTCCCAAGTATTGGATTCATCAGGTTTGGAAAGAATACCCAAAGCTGGGGATGGGGAAGTTGACCTAAATAAACATGCTTGGCTAATATGGTGTCTGACTGTATCTGTGTGACAGTTCCTTGTGCCAAGCATCCAGAGACACCTTTGTGAATTGTCAGAAATGGACACCCCTAGAGCCACTGTGCAGGGTGAACTGAGTGAGGCAAGTCTCACCAATGACTAGTGGGGAGGAGGCATACCTCCGACTACTCAACAATCATAAAAATAAACACCAAGCTCAAAGAAAGCAGACAGTTGGCCTCGAAAGACATTTCCTTTTCTTTCTAGTCCCCTTTTTATGAGAGATTCAATATTTCCATAGGACCCTGTACAAGTGAAAGTCCTATTTGTGAGTCCAGGTGACATGTATTCTCTTTATCTAGTGTTAGGAGAAGCAGTGGCTAAGAACATGGCTAGAAACAGGCTACAGATTAATTAAAATGCTATAAATCAAGAAGGACCAATGCAAAGGAAAATTCAACACAGAAACAGGTAAACACAAGTGAAAGAGTAAGAGCTGCTGATCTTGGTCTTATCAGAAGACAAATATGTCAACAAAGGCCATGAAATGCTGTGACTTTTCTCCAGAAAGGCATATTTCTAACAAACAAACAAACAAACAAAAGCAAACAAACAAAAGCAATAAAAACAATAGTTTCAGTAATGACAATGTAAGTGCTTTAAGTTAATCATGAAAACAAACTGAACCACATGGAAAGAATCGAGATTTTGTGGAGCTTGTACTCACTCTTTGTGCTCACTCTTCGAGAAAATGATAAAATGACTAATGCACTATTTCTAGGACACCTCCTAGATAGCCAGATAAAATATTGGATTCTTGGTTAAGTCTGAATTTCAGATAAACAATGAATAATTTTTAGTACAAATATGTCTAATGCAAAATTTTGGACATACTTATACTAATATATATATACATATAGTTTAATTATCTGAAATTCAAATCTAATTAAGTGTCATGTATTTTTGAACTTGCTAAATCTAGCAACCTTACTTCTGGGGCCTTGAAGGAGGCTCAGAGGACTTGAGAGAAGCCCAAAAGTGAGGTGACGGTCATTTCACAATTTGCCCATGAATAGGTATTGTAAATGGTTGCATTTGACAGATGCACAAATTGAGGCCATGCATAGGCTTCTGTATTGAATTTGGGGAACCACACATTTAAAAGGTTACAACAGTAACAAATTCTTTTAAATGTGTAGTTGTGTGAAACAGGAGTGTGTAAAAGGTGACTGAAAATAACTTGTACATCATATGAGACAAAGTGAAAGGAATTTGAGTTGTTTTGCCAAAATAAGAAAAGAATAAGAAAAACATTGATTACTGATTTCATGAATCCAAAATTTATAACATCTCAGAATTGAGAGGCACTTTAAAACTTAACTAGCCCGGCAAGGCTTCAATATTTGAACCTGCTCAATGACTTCCTGGCCAAAGATTACTAATCGTATTGTAGCAAGTCCAAATTTTAGCCCCCAAGCTCGAGTATGTGTCCAAGAAATCCCTTTTTTTTTTTTTCTTTAAGTTAAATAAACTAACTCTGAGCCTCATGCTTGTTTGGCTGCCCTAGGGATATACAATAATATGACTGTGATAGAAACTGAAAGGCAAGGGCCGAGGAGGTTTCCAGGGGGTGGTTTTTCACACCAGAAGAACATGAGCCAAGATGAGCACCTGGGGAATGGGACGGGGCTTGCTCTTGCGTGTCCTCACCTCCCCGTCTCTGCTTGTCCTCACAAGGCAGGGCAGGGACCACACCGCCCTGCTCTGATGTCAGGCAGATAAGAGCCACAGGGCAGGAGCACAATCCCAGAAGCACTTTGAAAAACAGAGGAAAGGAGGAGCATGGTGATAAGGGAAACTGGAATTCTAAAGACGAGGACGAATTAACTCCCTCTGAAGGAACCACCTCAACCAATCTGCTACCAGACTTTGTTTACAGAGACAGACCCCCTTGCTTAAAGGTAGAACAAGGCCAGATTTGCCAAAGGGACCTGTATGGGCTCCAAGCCCTCTAAGCCCTTCCTAGCCACACTCAGAAAATAAACTTTAGGAAGAAAATTTTACTTGGAATAATTGGATATTTTTGTCTTGCTTACCTAAGCTATCACAAGTGGCTATGTAAAAATAACATGAGTGTTGATTTAGAAATATAAAAAATTGTTTAGAAATTCCAATTAGGCAAATATCTTTTTTTTTCTTTTCTTTAAAAAAAATAAAATAAAATTCCTAAGGTCTTTTTGTAAAAAGATAATTAAACCTATATGAACTAGGCCCAGAATGAGTTATTCAATTCTCTTGGGGGCTTTTACTCTTGGCTGTGGCTAGAAAAGAAGATTCGCAGTAAAGGGGCCTGTGGGGATGACTGCCATTTACCCCCACGTTTTCATAAACAGAGGCAGCCAGGCAGAGAGCGCAGCTGTCACCGTTTCCCAAACAGGCATTGGAGGTGGGAGCTACTCCAGCACAGGCCAGTGTGACCAGTAGATTTCTTCACACAGAAAACCTAAAATTTTATTAGCAACCATTTGAACTGTTCAGGAAAGTTCAATGCCTTGTGCATATGTATAAAACTAGATCTGTTCATTATCCTGCATTGGCCTTGGCTGTTTCTTGGTCCTAAACTAACCTGTAATATGCCCATGGGTCCCTAAGATTCGAAATGGTCAGTGATCAACAGAAGACTGGAGCAGACCAGATATGAAATGAAAGATTCACCAGATAGACCAGAATGAAAGATTCACCTGAAGCAGAAATCTGGAAAGGTTAGCTTAGTCTTTCTCCCGCGAGCAGCTTCGTGCTGCAGATTCCAACTGGAGTGGAAATGCCAGGTTGCTCAGGGAGAAGGTTGTCCTTGTCATGTGTCTTGGCCAATTGGAAATTGGCACCACTCACACTCTCTTGGAACATCTTCTTGCCAAGCTTCTAGGACATTTCCCAAGACCAAATGAATGGGCCAACTGGACAACGTTTCACTAAGCACACAAACTTTTCACAGTGCAATCCAGACTTTTCAAAACTCTTTGTTGTCAGCAAAGTGGGAAAAAAAATGATAGAGCATCACTATTCTCCATTTGGGTTTTTCCAAATGTCACCCTCACTAGAAGTGAAAAATAATACACATTTGCTCTAAGGTAAGGCTAATTAAGGAACATACATTTAGAGGAAAAACAAAAACACAGATGAAATCACTTTTAACAGATTAACCAAAAATTCAATTGTGGTCCTTCTAAGAACTTAACCTTTTGATCAGGATCAGTTATAACATAATTAACTTTATCCAAAGAAATATATTTATCCTGGGCACAGAAAAGAAAAGGTCAGGAACTAGACTCCAAAACTTTAAAAGAGAAAGATATATCTCTAAATTACTAAGTGAATTCAACCTTTCAGAAAACATTTTGTATTCAATAAGAACCTTTTTACTGTAGGGAGAAAAATTACTAAATCCTTGGCTAAGGACCAATGGTGAGAATTAGGTGAATGCCCACTTCACTCGCCCTTCTAAAATTATGGTGTTGATTTGTGTGTAATTAAAAACACCCTCGGAAAATATTCTACAGCCTGCGATGGGGGTCATTCAATAAATTAGACTAATTATGATTTTACAAATGCAATTGCAAATTTAATAAAGTATCAAAAACAAATCCAATCACAGATGTTTGAAAGAGTTTGTCGTGTAAAAACTTCACTTATCACCAAATAATATAATTAAGCAATTACCAAGTGACAGCTGAGTGATGATTATAGCATCAAAGCAAAAGGGCAGAAGTCTTCAACTCCCAGAAAAGTCACTCACAGACAGATCACAATTAACCAAAGACAGTATTTCTCGCAAATGTTGTCTGACTTTCCAGTTGGCAATAGGTCAGCAATAGCTTTTTGCCAATTGGTGCCTAGGCCCATAACAAACGTATGCATTAGGTGCAGCAGCCAGGACCTCCAGTACTTACAAGAGCTTATGAAAATGCTTTCATTTTTCTTTAAAGCATAAGAAAAAATTAAGTTTTAGGTCAGAGAAAATGTTTTAATATGTAATATTAATATATTTATCTATATGCCATGGAGGTCATAAAATACAACTTTAATTTTTATTGGTAACGGAGGAAACGGCCCACACTGCAAAACATCTAGGACTCATGAATTTATTATGTGGCCCTACCTAGGCCCTTCCCGCAGGACCACAAGCTGCCTTGATGAGTGGCAGCAGCCAGCTGGGTGTCTGAGGAACAATGACAGAAAAAGGCAGGTTGCATGGGGCAGTAGCATGGAGTGAGGTGTGTTTTCAGGGCCAGCGGGGTGGGAGACTGAGCTTGTAGACCACATAAAGAGCTCTATTTCCCAAGAGGGCTGAGGTGGTATGAATAAAGTCAACAGCTCTGTTTTCTTCACCGCTGTATCCTAAGTTTAGTTCTGACACCTGACTCAATATTTGGTAAAGAAAAATGATTCTATGGTGTGATATGGAAACTACGGGCAGAAGCAAGAAAAAGATTCCTGCCATGCAATCCTTTGCCTCACCCTGTGGCTACTAACATCAGCCTGTGCTGATTCCTCAACAACACGCTCACTTCTTCTATGTCCAACTATACCAGTTCTTTCTGCCACCGAGAATAAATTCCCACTAAGACAGCCTGGTAGTGGCTAGAGCATGGATCTTGGCTTAAATCCTGACCCTTTCACTAACCTGCACTGTAACTTTGAGAAAGTTCTTTACCCTCTCCGGACCTCAGTTGCCTCATGTATAACGTGGAGACGACGTTCCTACATCAGGTGGTCATGAGGATGAAAGGAGATGACGTCACATACTAAGCCTAATTAGTGCTACACAGGCTCTAAGGAAATAAAACTTCCTTTTGTGTCCATTACATGTTACCTAGTACATGGCTACACATAGTAATACTTTTACTAATGTTTCTGAAATCTACCCCTAAATATTTGCAGTTAACTCATTTTCCACACAATTCGTTACTATAGGCATTGCTAAGTTCAAGAGTGAGGATAGCTGGAAGACATACAGCTGCTTCGTAACCCAATTGATAGTGGGCCCTGCAACATCACTGGAGGGAAAATGAGGTGGAAGGGATAATGAGGCTTGTGGCTGGCAGACGTTTTAATAAGCTACGTAGAATGAGAGGCAGGGAGACGCGAGGAGGAGGTGAGAACACAGAGCGGCCTCTTTAAGCTGTTGGGAGGTGGTGGGTCCACAGAGCCCATATTTTATGGAGATCTAAGTCTGGGGCCAGAGCTGAGCAACAGAAGACACCTGAAGGCTGCCACCGAGTTCTTTTCTTCTCTGTCCTTCCACGGGCATGGTTTCCAAGTAGACATTAAACACGTCTTTTAAAAATTTGATTTGAAGGAGTAACAAAAATGTCTTATCGGAGACAGTTTCAGCCTAGACCCACCTGGAGGTAAAAATGCATTACAACCCCCACTATTTGCCGCACTCATCAGCTTTTCTCCCAGCCTTGCTTTCTTCAGTATTAAACGAATAATTATTTCCCTTTCTTCTTGAATCTCTCTTGACCATCTTTTATGTCTCCTTTAATTTTTTATCTTCAATAAATTATTTCAAACACATTAAAATGTTTGAGCATCTATTATTTAATAGCATATAATAGCAGGAGATACTTTGCTTGACAGAAATAAAAGTGATGCGCTCTACTTTTAAAACAAGGTTTAATCCTCTACCTGACAAGATAGCTAAGACCCTAATGTAAAAGCATGGAAGCCTTTGTTCCACTCTGAGATCTGATGACAGCTGTCTAATTCATTAACTCAGTCATTGATGCAAAAAACATTTATTGCACACCTACTAAGTGCTAGCTACTGCTTTAGGCTCTACACCAAAAAAGACAAAGTCTTGTGGAAGAGGAGACAATAATGAATAAAGAGCTACACATATAATGATATCAGGTGGAAGTCAGTGCAATGAGGAGAAGGACATTACATAGTGTGGGGAGGGCCAGAATTCATAGGACAGGAACTTCTCCGCGAATCACCAACCTTCCCATTTTTTCTTATCTCTCTTTGCTTTTTTCCTCTGATTTTCTTCCATGATTAAAGTTGAGTCAATCTCGCACATCATGTAAGATGGCCCCATCACTAGTTGTAAGGAAGTGTTGTGTGGATTAGCTTCCAGTTTGGATAGGAGGGGAAGAATAAGAAGTTCAGTGACGTGTAGTCTAGGACCTGTGAGCTCAAGACATGGCTAAAGTTGTTTCAGGGATCCTGGAAAGAATAAAAATGCTTGACTCTTCAATCAGGAATGCAATGGACATCATCATTGAGCCTTTTGCCCCTTTGGAGCAACAAGTCACAATTCAGTGAAAAGACTACTTAGAAGAGAGACCAGTAATTGTTTACATTAAGTTTTTATAAATATTTATTCACCTAAAAGTTAATAATGTTGAAAATTTCAAATGTTCTATAGCAGTATAGTCATTAAACTCTTCTATTGTATTCCGAAGTATCGAGTGCTTTCTCTCCCATCTCTCAATATTCCAATGTGAATAGCGTTTAAATATTAAATAGTCATCAGTTTAAGTGCAAAGCTTTCATCAACCATTTTTAGTATTAAATTCTATCTCTTTAATCTGAAATTTTTCTAGAAACATTCCTAAAGTAAATAAATAGATAGATAGATAGATAGATAGATAGATAGATAGATAGATAGATAGATAGATAGATAAATGGAAGGGAAAATGCTACCCAGTGCCAAGGGGTTCACAAATATAACATGGAGTTGGTTCAATATACTGCAGATACAAATGATCTCATAGATTCAAATGAACATTATGCAATTAAAATGACACCTATTGGTTCCAAAAGCCTTATGTCTTCTAGCTCCTATTTAGACAGAGATTATTTCTACTGATTATAATAAGCAAATGGAAAATGTGATTTTCAGGACTTGTAAGTCACATTTTAGTTAGTTTCAAATTCTTCCAGTTAATGTATGAAATTATGGAAAACTTATTCATTTTAGAAAATGTTCTGGTTATTCCGTGTCCATTTAAATTAAGCCAATTAAGTGCTATTTGCATTATTATACCTATTATTGCCATATGATTGAATTTTATCAATTTCTTCTCTAACAGTTAAATCATATATTTACTTATTAGTCTTAAAATCATACTTTCCCTTTCCTTATCCTACCTTAGCCTCTCCCTGGACTTTCCCAAGTATTAGTAACAATTACTTTCAAAAATATAGATGAGGAAATTTTCATCAACATTCCAATAATGTTTTTACTTTGGTGAGTTTATAAATAATCTTTTTCTAGCTTGCATATATATTCCAGATATTTAACCCATAAATTAATGGGGTTTATTCTAGTCATTTTCACAAGTATCTCAATCTTCGTAATACAGAATTCATACCTTAAAAGACAATTTTCATGATCACATGACTGGTCACTTCATTTGCAAATAAAAACTTCAGAGTTCTTATTTTGCTTAATAATTAACAAAGAACATACATGTGAATTTAATTTCTATTAAATTCTATTAATTTCCGTCTGGCAGAAAATTCCAGAAAATTTAGACAGTGCATCAAGCAGAAGCAGTTTCATCAGGATATACTGGTTATTTTCTCAAGTCATTTAACGCTGTTTGGCCTTCTCCTCCAGCTGTAATTCTCTTTAAATCCTTTCTTACTTTCACCCTTGTCCTTTTTTTCTTTCCTCCATTGTGGCCCCTGAGCCTTCACTCTGTCTTTGTTATTTCTCCAGGGCAAATTCTGTTAGGTTTCCCTGGTCTCTAAGCCTTATTTGGGGCTGCCTCCCTGTGTCTAGAATCATCTCCTACCCTGAGTACCTCACTCCACTTCAAAGAGCTTCTGAAAACCCATTTCAGCTGGGAGCTTTATTATGTTGATTTTCCCATCAACTGCATTCTGCAGGACTCATTCTCCTGTGTGCTGTCCTGGCCAAATCCTAGTGCCAGCACTTTAGGAGAAACACATTATTTCCATTTCTTTCCAAAGCACTGTGTTTGGCTCAGAAAATAATATCCCTTGTCGAAATAATAATCCTGAACTCAGTGTCAGAACCCATCACCCAAGCTATGGTCAGATATGCCAAGATCGCTTTTATTGTTCCTTCAGGCATTTCTTTCAAGTTTTCTAGAAGTTCTAGGGCCAGAATCCCCCCAGAAGGTGAAAAGGATGGAGAGAAATTTCTTATAATAAAAGGATAAGAAAATCCATTGCACACGTGGCGTGGGTCATTTTGTGCCAGCAGCAAAAAGGCCGGTTATCCTTAAAATATGACAATGAAAAGATGGGTGATTTAATGAGTTCGCTGGTCTTATCTCCCATCCCGTTTATTTTCAGAGATCTTTCCAAGGAAGTTCACACAATAATAACAATCCATCATCAGTTTGGTGCTCTGAAAGCTCAAGATGGTCAAAAGTTTTTCTACTGACACTTCATTTTTAAGAAGAGTTATTACTAAAATTATTCCCCAAATTTCTGATCGTTCTACAGTATGTACACAAAGCCAAAGTGGTATTATTCGTGTGTGTGTGTGTGTGTGTGTGTGTGTGTGTGTGTGTGTGTGTGTGTGTGTGTATAGAGAGAGGAGTTTCCAACCTGATTTTCATTCCATTTATGTTTCTATTCAGGAAGAAAAATGTTTGTGTAGTATTTTGTCTTTATTCAAACATTAGAAAGAAGGAGCCAATTACGAAAGACTTCATCGAGTGTTGATTGCCTTAAAATACAAATTGCTGCTCACACTAAAGAAAGAAAAACACCACCTAATTCCAGATAGCTTGTGATGTATGAACCACCAGACGGAAAATCATTGAGTCTCCAGGGCAAGAAAGGACCTTAAGTGGAAACAAGGAAATCAAACTGGTCAGTAACGAAGATCAAAAATAGAAACATTCTTTCCTGAATAACCCTTTTTTGAAGTTTTACATTTGCCCTTTTTATTGACTCTTTGTTCTGAGTCTACATACATCTGATCAGAATCTTCCTGTTCGTTTCTATTGCTTTTCCTGACCCAGCTGACTCTTACGGTGCTTTGTTTACCAGGCAACGGTAGGGCTTTTCCCAAAGAGTCTGTCCCACGGAGGCACACTTTAAAATGAACACCAACCAACCCAGAGCCTACACCCAACCACCTCTTCTGTTGGGCTCTTGCACCCAGGGCCGCTATCCACTTGACCTAATCATTCTAGGACCAGGGACCAGACAACCAGGGGCAGCCGCTGTGCCCCAGAGCCTGCATAACCGTTCAGACAAGCCAGGCCTAAACCCGCCTAGGCTTCCTCGCTCATTCCTTCCTGCAGAAACCACCATAAAAGGTCGTACCCACAGGTCCTTCCTCTCCCTCTCCCTCATGACCCGTCCTAGGGTTTCTCCTGTGACCCCCATCACATCCTGTGCCTCTTTCTCCTGGCAACTGGCAGTAGGAATCTGTCTGTTCAATAGCATTGTTCCTTTGACTTTTGACCTCAAATTTCCTGTTAATATGCCGCAGAGGAAAGAACATGCAGCGTCACTTCTTAGCCTTTGAATGTTTCCACTCAGACGAGTTTCTGCCTATGCGCATGGGGATGGGGAGGTGCTGTCCTCCCTGTGCGTGTGCGGACACGAAGAGAGCGGGAAACGTGGGCGAACAGTACAAATGCTTACCACAGGCAGGTGTGCAGCCAGCGTAAGAGTAAGAAACAGTGAGACTGTGCATGATGTGGGATGGGGATGGAAATAAGTGCGCGTCTGACCAGAGCCCTTAGAGGCCCACAATTGATACACTGAGCAAGTTAGCCATACATTTATTATTTAGCCATTTTATTAGTTTAAGAGTTTACCTTAGCAGCAAGGAAGCCCACCAAATCCACAGATTTCCTGTGATCTACTTTAACATATTTTTGTCACACTGAAAAAATAAAATTGAGTGCCTTTCCCTTTTCAAATTCTTAGAACCTAATAGCCTTCCATGAGGTTTCAAAAATAGTTGCCAGCCAACTTGCACAACCTCCGTTTCCTGCTTTGAGCTCTGCGGTGATTTTCCTACCCTGAATGTTCTGCAACACTTTGCTTCTTTCCTCACTGACTACTATTACCTTAAGTATTCTTTTTTTTGTTATTACCCTTTGTCACCAAGCCTGGCTCATAAGACAGGCCGAGCCTTCCTTCCTTTCTCTGTAATTTCCTATTTGCTCTTGCTCTCTAGTAAGAAATCAGTCCACCTTTTTTCTTTGTCATCTTTTTATTTTCTTTCTTGCAGACCTTCAAAGTGTTATTTTTGTCTCATATGGCTTTTTTCCCTTTACTAATGGCATCTATTTCATTCACTTGCCTTTACCAACTCTGTCTTTACCTATCTTGCATCCTTCTTTGCCATAGTGATTTTTCATGAACATCTTTTCCATGGTCCACTTTCCATTTTTATGTCTTTTAAAACATCACCCCTGTCTCTACTTAGGCTTTTATTAGAAATTATTACAGCATTAGGTCATTAAAATTTGTATTACTTAGCTATGTCATTTTACTGCCACCCTGTCAGAGACCTTTGGCTATAATAATATAATGGAAAATGACTCTCGTGCACACAGTAAAAAGGAGAGTGAGGAAAGCGACAGGAAGAGAAAACGGAGACAGAACATAAAAGTCAATCACAAAGGGTCTGCATAAAGCGAGAAGAAGAAAGGGACCATCGATCAATAAATTTCTTCGATGCAAATGGTCAGTTCAAATCATCCTGTTAGGAAAAAAAGGAGGGAGGGAAGGAGAGAGGGAGGAAAGATGGAGGAGGGAAGAAGGACAAGAAGGGAGGAAAGTGAGCTAAACCAATCTCATTCCTTTTTTTCTCCTAATGTCATTTTCTTCCTGAATTATTTGTCTCAATTTATCCTATGTTTATTCATTTATTTAATAAATAGCTATTGCATATTTGCTGTGTGCTGGGTGTAAATGAGACATACTCTCCCTTTGCACAAGCTCCAAAAACCCTGGGGTTTGCTCTTGGCCCTGGCAATGAGGTTCAGAATTTTATTTGATTGAAATGTCCAAAACTGATTTCCCACTAGGAAAGCTGTGAGACAAGGAGAACTGCATCTCTCAATTGGCTCCAGGTGCCTCCCTCAGTAGGGAATCAGGAGGTCCGCCCTGGTGGGGTCAGGTGGAATGTGGCTTCCAGGGTCCGTCACCCCTGCTCCCCCAGCCTGGTCAGACCAGCCCTGGTACGAGACCTCACAGCGCTCCCTCAGCATCTGCAGGAGGATGCTTAACCCATGTACGAGGGGTTTCTGGAAGACTTTTAGAGAGAGTGATAGGATGAAAACAGAGAAGTATGCAGAGTAGCAGCTGCAGTCCATAAGAAATATGCTAAGAAAAGTGGAAAGAAAAAATGACTTTAGCCATGTAGTAAGAACACACTTTCTTTTGTGCCATTTCCTTAAAAGACTGAAAAAAGATTCAAAATACACGTAACCACTTTTGGTCTCTATAGGTTATGTTTCTTTGGATGGGACAACATACAAATATTGGATCACACGGGGTCCCAGAATTTATTTGGATTACGTTTGGATTATCTATGACCTTAAACAGGTCACTCACAACCCTTAGAAAAAGTGTTCTCATCTTGAGAAATAGGTGATGAGATGACATGTAAAAACTCTGAGAAGTGATCATTTAATCCACAGATGGTAAAAGGACCTAGAGGCCGATACCACAGCTCATACAGGGAGTAGTTTGGGATGGGCTGATGTATTCAGCTCACTGGCCAGGCTCCATGCTGTGCAGCTTATTAAATATTTTTAATATCACCCCTGCCTCTGATGATTCGTACAAGTAGTTACCCAAACAAGGCGAACTGTTGACCCTGTTCAGGTAACTACACCTAAACTCAGAGTCAAGGACTGTGGTAGGAAATCTGTATAAAGCAGACCTTTGACATAATCATCACAGATGATTTTGGTTGGAGCATTACACATTACAAATACAATGGAAATATCTGCCATTGTGGTTATCATCCCTGGAAGTCGCTTGAATTTTAGGCGTGTGGCCAGACAGCCCACAAAATAGGAAAAAAATAGATAAAATTGTGTCCAGAGCTGCAGATGTGTTCTCCAGTGGGTGTTTTCCTGAATGCTTTACTCTGACACCCCAGCTGTGGAAACTTTAATCGCAGCTAGAAGTGGAACCTAGCATATGGGATAAGTCTGAGAGACCAACAGACAGAGCTGAAAGGAAAGTTATCACGTGCCCTTAGCCATCAAAATATCCTGAGCAAGATCGACAGGCTAAGTAGCGCTATGAATTTTAGCCTTTCTCACAAGAGGGTAGATATAAGTTTTCATCCCTCCTCCCAGGTCACTGAAGGCAGAAGTTACCTGCCAATGCCCTTCCCCAACTTGGTCTTTGTCTCTGGTTGTCTCAAGGTTTGCTTTGTGAAGAAAGGGCTTAAGAAACTGATACCAAGGCTGAATGACCTCTGTAGAGAAAAAGGGTGGATTTTATCCTAAATTGAAGAAAACATCTTGCTTTCAAGTTGACACTAAACTGCAAATTGTGCTGAGATGCTTGAAGGTGAGGGTGTCCGGATCCCCACTGGTACTTTAAGTGGCCAGCAGAGGACTCTTATAAGGCACAAGTAACTCCTTCAAGTCCAGAGTGATCTTGGCTGTGTAAAGCCTTTGTTGACTTCCATACAGCCCTTACAATAGATTCGAGCTTTCCATATATCCCACCACTTTTACCCACCAGGTAAAAAGGTCTTTCCCAGACAGCCAAGTCAGGCTAATGTTACTGCCACTTGCTTTCAGGAGCACAACAATTTGCAGAAATAGGTATTTCGGTACTATTTCCCATTGCCAAATATTAGAAAAATCAAATGGCCTTAGTAAATGTTCTCAAAGTATCTGGCCAGATTCAGTTATTCACTTATTCGACTCATTTATTTATTCAACAAATATTCGTGGAGCTAGACACTCACTAAGAACTTGAGATTCATCAATGAACACAATAAACAACAAACATAATAACAGTAAACACCATAAACATAAATATTATAGTATGGTAATTGTTAAGTACTATAGAAGAAAGAAATAGGGTAAGACAAGATAACGTGATTAGGAGGGCAGGCAGCAATATTAATAGGATTAAATTGAGATTAAATCTTGAATAGGAAAGAAAGTGAGATTGCACTCTAACCAACATCTCTTTTTCAAATATGAGATTTGATTTGGATTACAAAGAGGTTCATATACACCAGAAATATGTAGGTGCTGATCACTGTGGAAAATTTAGTCTGAGGCTTGTGTTTCTAGCATGAGTTACACCTTTACTGTGGCCATTTCCCCAGCACCCATCCATTCTTGTCTTGGTAATTTGCCCAAATTTTACATTGCTATTTGTACCTCTGCCATGTAGCCCATATCCTTTGGAGGAGACTCAATCAACCATGGCCCGGGAATGGAACATATACCTCAGCCAATCAACACAGCCAGTTATTAACTCATGGGTGTGCCCTTGACCCAATCAGAACAATAGAGCTGAAGAAGCTATTTGATAAGAAGTCCTGGAAAAGATCTCCTCATTTTCTTGCTTTTGTGTGGCAGGCTGATACAACCTGGGTAACCATTCAGGCATTTCACTACAGTGAAAACTATGTCAGCATACGGAGGTCAGAGCTAAGAAAATCCTAAAGAATCAGACCCAGAGCCCTGATCAAACCTTGCCTCTGGACCCTTTGGTGACATAAACCAATGAATCCACTTTCATACATAGATCAATCAAAGTTCAGTTTTTCATTACTTGCAACCAAAAGCATCTTAGCTAATAAACCAAACAGCAGAAGGCAGCTATGAACAAGAGACCCACCTTGCAACCTTATGTGAAACATCTTATTCTAGCTACGTCACCCTAAATGTAACCTTGTTTTATTAAAGACATAGCTGATAGACAAAATCAACATTTTTTGTAAGTCACAGAGAAACAACTTCTTAAATCGGTAAAAGAGGTACTTCTAGAAAACTAAAAATAGTAGAACACATTGAATTAGAAATGAAAGGTACAGATGTTAAGGCAGGCTCAGGAGGATCAATTCTAAGGTAATTTGGGGGAAGGAAATGGCAGACGCTCTCCACCTCCAGCATTGTAGATTGTTTCTTGATTCCCTCTTAATGAAAACATTGCGTATTCTCTTTTCTGCAATATAGTCGATGGATTTTCTTGCCCTATTTTTTTACTTTCACTTTTTGCATAGATTTGGTATTTTTATTTTTAATAAAAGTGGAGGTGCTTCTAAGCATTTCTATTGCAACAGCAGGGCTTGAACTTCAGGTCAGCTGAAAGGAAGAGTGTGTGCCGTTTCCATGGAAACCATAGCAGTATAATGTCAGGTACTAAGAGACATCAAGAATGAAGGGATAAAATCTCTGCATCATTTTAATAAACACGTCCTGCTTACCATTATTTAACCACAGTCTGCATATATGTGCTCTATCTCTTAATAGCCACTCTTCATCAATTTCTTTTGACCATGTCTAACCTTTCTAAGTTGGTCTTGATTATGCTGCTAAGTAAATAAAGATGAAAAGAATGCCCTTCATTAGATTATTACAAATGCCTTATTATTCTGAAAACTCACTACATATATATATATTTTTTTTTTTAATTAGAAAATAATACTATGGGGATTCAATAATAAGAGTTAACTTCAACCTACCAAGACAAAAAGGTAAATTAAGCAAGGCTTATATTTTGTCCTTAGTGTCTCATCTTATTACTGGCCCCTTCTGGGTTATTCGTAGTAGAAAAAAAATAAATAAATGAACAGTTTGTACCCAAACCCTAGCTGTTACTAATGTGTCTCTTCTCAAGTTTGTATTCCAAAAGTATCATGTCTGTGGAAGCAAGGAAGCCCTTCCGAACCTCCCTGTCTCCCAAGCAGCAAGGGATGCCGAACACTTAGCAGCCCCACCTTGGGAGACAGGGAGTCATCTCCCAGAGGCAGCCTTGGGAAGTAAATGTCTTCAATACTTCTTTGAACCTTCTCGATCTGCACCCTCCCCTGCCGAGGGGCCCATTCTCAACTGTTTCCTCAAAGTCTTGCCTCCACACATCTAGCAGCAATCAAGAGGGAAGAATGAGAGAAGGAAGAAAAGAAATGAGGGAGAGAAAGGAAGAAAATGAAGGGGGAAAAGAGAGAGAGGGAAGGAAAAAAGATGGACAGAGCCATAAATCACCTCGAGGAAAGAAAGGTTCGGGTGTTTTCTACTCCACTAAGGACCTTGTAAAAGACACTGTTTGGGAGGAACAATTTGTGTCTAGTATTATATGGGTGTACCTTGTTTTATGACACTTCACTTTATTGCACTTTGCAGATATTGCATTTTTACAAACTGAAGGGTTGTGGCAACTCTGTATCAAGCAAATCTATCAGTGCCATTTTCCAACAGACTCAGATGCTGGTGAGCATTTTGTAGCAATAAAGTATTTTTAATTAAGGTATGTACATTTTTTTTTTAGATATAATGCTATTACACACTTAATAGACTACAGCATGGCATAACCATAACTTTTATATGCACTGGGAAACCAAAAAATTCCATTGACACACTTTCTTGCAATTTCGCTTTATTGTAGTGGTCAGGAACTGAACCCACAATATCTCCAATGTCTGCCTGGACAAAATCCCTTTATTTGTCTCCCAAATCCAGTTAAGGGGAATTGTGCCAAATTCCAAATAAACTGAACTAATACTCCACTAAGGCCAATGGATAGAACCCAGTGAGCGAGATCTCTTTGTACTGTGGCCTAAGAAATTGTAAACACTAAAAGGGAAAGAAAGGAGCCTCTTCTCCCTTCAGTAGGTGATAAATGAAATAGAAAGTAGTAAATCCCTGGTAGTCGGTGACTTCACAAAGCCACTTGGGTTGAATTGCCACAGCCAGAGGGCTGAAGGCCTTGAGATAATCAGTGAGCCATAGAATGAGGGGCTGGTGTGCCAGAGGGAGCGGAAACTCCACGACAGCAAGCCTAACAGTAACGGTTACTTTATCCTCACGAGAACTCCCTAGGAATGTCTGAGCCAGAAAAAGGTTACGTGGACCTATGGACCAGTAAGTCCATGATTAAGGAATATGAGCCAGACCAAGATTTGGATCTCCTTTTCTTAAGTGTATCCCACCTGTTGGGTTCTGAAATAACCCAGAAAGGAACAGTGGGCACATCACTAAATCACAACCAAGTCTAAGAGAACCAAAAGACTGAGAAGCACAATCCTGCCTCCAGGAGTTCACAGTCTAGATGTTAATAGAGGAATTCCTTGTCTGATCTGGTCACCATCATCAACACACACACACACACACACACACCACTGGTTTGAAACTTAATTGCTCCAGATTTTTGGTTTATATGTAGCATAAAAATACCCAAACAAAAGAAACTTATCTACAGACAAAATCCCAAAAGATAACATGAAATCTTATGAAATAATTTCACAGCTTTTAAAATGATGGGATTACATTTCATGCAATCATCTGATTCCACATAAAATTTTCATATGCGCTATTAAATACCTTTTTGAGTTTATCCCTGTAGTGGCTTTTGAAATCATGATGCCAGTAAAGTCAATCCATTCAGATATCATTAACCTGGTCCTTTGATCTTCAATACTATCTGGTAGTTTGGATACACAGATGACTTTCTGGTGAGTTTCCCTCTCCACCCCACATGAAGATCCCTCTACAAAGCAAAGGGTAACAACACCAGAATGTGGTCACCACTCCTTAACTGGAGGAAGAGAAAAGATAGTATTTCAGAAGACATGGAGCCCACTAGTTAACTGTGATAACATGCTTCTTAAATTCCAAGACTTCATTGGAGTTGAATATCTCAGTGGGTGCTTTTGACTTATTCTCAAATCTGATCCGCCTCAGATGAGAATTCCAATGGAATTCACCTTGCTGGATTTTGGACTTGCTTGGGACCTGGCATCCCTTTCTTCTTTCTGATTCACCCCTTAGGAATGGGAAGACCTACATTATGCCTGTCCCTCCTTTGTATTTTCGCAGCACACTCTTGTCTGGTTTCACAGGTTCACGGGTAGCGGGGGAATTTTGCCTCAGGATGACTCGCTCCACATCTCATCCATATCTGTTTTAGATGATATTTAGGTGAGACTTTGGACTTTATATTTTAGAGTTGATACTGGAATAAATTCTGATTTGGGAAGCTGTTGGGATAGAATGAATGTATTTTGCATGTGAGGAGGACATGAACTTGAGGGTCCTAGGACTAGAATGCTACAGACTGATTGTAATGAACTAAGATATCTATCATTCTACCTCCAAGACTCCCTGAGCCAGTTCACGCTTACATCCCAGAGTTTGCACAGAGCCAAATCAGTCTGTCACATCAAGAGTCTGGCAGAAATTCTGTTGATGACATTGGGGTCCCCATATTTTCCAAAGGAGTATTTTCAATAGTAAATTTGTTCATTCACCTCTGAGCCCTTGTTTCATATTGAAATCAATGGAGGGTCAATGTAATAAGATCTTATTTTTAGCTGTGGTCATTATATTTATTTTTACAATTCAGCTTTTTTCCCCCAGTATAGGAAATATTTTGGATCATAGATCATCTCATAGATTTTCAAACTAAAGATGAAAAATTGTTTTAAAAGAAATTTTATCATAAGCACAACCTTAATAGAATTTGCACTTCTGACCTTTGAAATATAAATCCAAAATTTAACCTATCAGACTACACTATTATTTCTTATTCTCCATAGGCCTGTCTACACACTAAAATCGGTGCTCAGATTGCTCTTTCAGAAAGTTCTTCAAGGTCAACAAAACTTGAGATTACAAATAAAAATTAATTTAAGTAATCAAACAACAAGTATCAGTAGGATCAGAAGAGAGTCTTCCTTCAGTGATTAGGTCTGTATGCAGGTACATGGCATGCAAAGAAGTCTCTCTTTACTATTAACTCATGGGTGTGTATGTGTGTGCATGTGAGAGAGAGGGAAAGAGAGACAGAGACAGAGACAGGGACAGAGAGAGACAGAAAGGCAGAGACAGAGAGAAGGATTGGATTAAAAGAGGGAAGATTTCAATTTACCTGAAAATTGCACTATCAATATGGCACTCTGTAGAATAAGATGGTGTTTGCAAAGTTGTAGGAGTAGAGAGGATGGACATGTAATACTGAAGAACAGAAAAACAGATGCTGGCGACTTTTATTTCCAGTCAAAGAGTACGAATTTTGTACTGTTTGTGGCTTACTCACCTCAGTAAGCAGCCTTCTTCCAAAAGGTTCAATTTAACCTTATGTTTACTGCACAGTAAGACTTTTTTTTTTTTTCAGAAAAATAGAATCCAAAATTAAAACTTAAGTGAAGACTGAAAGAAAGAAGTCTTTAAGAAGAAAAAAAAAATTACTGCTAATGGCCTGACAGCCCTTCTCTACAACGGCTTCTCCTACTAAACGTTCACAGGTGCCTCCTGTTTCTCAGTCATAACTCACCTCTCCGGCATTTATCTGCAGTGACGGGTGTGCCCTATTCTTATTATACATCATTATCAGTGAAAGCTAAAGCAACGAGTGAATCGTCAATCAGCTTAGGGCTTCCTTTAAAAATACGTTTTTAAATAGATGAAGTAACCCATAAAGGCCATATTTTCATTTTTTTTTTTTTTTACTGAATACATTTCTTAAAGATCCTCATTCAGCACATAATTGAAAACCAAATGTAAAATTATTTTTACAAGGGTTTTTTGTAATAACAGACCACAATTCAAAGAAGCCTACAAAAAAAGTGTGGGTGCAGGGTGGGTAGAAGCAGAGACTGGTTCTCCTTGGGCACTGCAGGAACAAGCAGATCACCAACGGTGACCAAGAGCTGCAGCTGACCTCAAGTGTTGAGTTCGATGTCAGCCTAAATTGTGGGAAACATCAGAAAAAAGGCATATGTTAGTATTAGGGTTTACAGTTTGGTACTAAAGATTTATAATATCTTAAATCGTATGCCGATTTTATCAGCATCAGATTCTTGCCAACCCTGCCTTGGAAATGTTCAGCCTTATATTATTAGTTCTAATATCACTCAGTTCCTTATCCATATTTTCCTCATAATTCTAAACAAGTTTTTTTAAAGATTTAGGGAATAGTTAGCACAGCAGCTCTGCCGTCAATCATACCAGGCATTGGATCCTAGCTCTGTTACATCCTAGCTGTGTAATCTTGGGAGTAATATTTCCCTCTCTAAGCTTCTGTTTACTTATCTGAAAAAAAAAGTTTGGTAATCAAAAAACAACACCACCACCACCAACAAAACAAAAAAGTTGTGAGGTTTAAATTCATAGCAAAGTAGAAGGTGTTATTCTAACAATTTCTCCTTCAAAGATGCCTCTTCTGCCCGCTCTTTGAATGTTGGTGTTCCCAAGCTTCATTCAGTTTAAGGCCTTCTCTTCTTCCTCTGTGTAGACTTGTGACTCTGGGAAGGTGATTAGAATGCACTTTATTTTGGTCACCCACTGTCCTTTCAAATTTTCTGTGTCAC
Organism: Pteropus medius; assembly: GCF_902729225.1. Classification (NCBI taxonomy): domain Eukaryota; kingdom Metazoa; phylum Chordata; class Mammalia; order Chiroptera; family Pteropodidae; genus Pteropus; species Pteropus medius. The sequence goes on along the minus strand of NW_024344253.1, from coordinate 773,964 downwards.
CAATTCTTTCCCTCCTACTGGTTTACTATTCCTACTATTCTCTTGTTACTCTTAGCTAACAAAAAGTCTCAAAGTCACTGAAATAGAAAAACTCAGCCATATCTGTAATTAAAAATATCCAATAGTGTCTACTATACTTTCTATCCAATTTGATGCTCCAAACTCAATGTGGAGCCCTGCTGACTTCCTCAAACTCCTCCACACACATTAAATCCTCCAACAATGTGGCACTCGAGAGCTTAGCGTGATGGGCAAAGTAGCCTTGGTTCTTCCCGTGAGGGCATCCTGGCATTGCTCAGCTCATGTTCTACATTCTGCTAATGTGAGTGACAACTGCAGAATTTCCCAGTGCCTGGGAAGGAAAAGAACATCATCAGACACTCCAACATCTCCCAATTCTCCCTCCCAGTTCACTGTCTCTTTCACTGCATAAATGGCCTCATTTTTAACAGAAACATGACAAATACAACAATAGCATTATTTTACAGCAGCACCAAAGCACATTTTTAAAATGCACTTTATTTCAAAGCCATCCTAATGTAAGCCTTTGGAGTCTTTTTTCTCCTCTCCAGAAGCAGCCTCTGTTCCCAAATGCTGCTGGGAGGTCTGAAGAGTATGAAGAGCATCTGCCAGGGACAAGATGCTGCCGCCTGAGTCTTTAGCGAGGCACAGGTTGTAAATGTACTTGACTGTGTGGCTGTGCATTTACATCATGAATTCATAAATGGGCATTTGCAACTTTCAAATGATTAGCAGTTAATATCACTCCATTTTTAATATAGCCACAAATGCCCACATCACATTCTCTACCATATCAATTTTGACGGGTACAATTCAGATTTTTTTCTTAGTGCTTTCTTTTATCTAGAATATAAGAAATAAACACCATTTTGCTTACATTTGCTTTTCCAGAAATCAATCTTAAGTAAATTCTTCAGTAACAAATGTGTATTTTCAGACTATTTTAAATTACCTTGAAACACTTCTCATCTAATGGACATATTTACTTTGCAGAACCTGCAGTTTTATATTGATTTTGTATGGGATTTGGTCAAGCTGACAGCTCTGAGCAAAATGCTACACAGGACTTGCTCTGGGTTGTCCCTACAACCAAATATCTACTACGTACAGCCTAAAGCATCATCAGGATTATCACTCTAGCTGCCAGTTACTGTTTCTAAAATATCTCAGGGCAGAAGAACAAGCTGACCTAATCAAGAGGTCATTTGCATAGATTTTATAGTGCAAGGCACAACTAATGCCTGGTTGACATCCCAACCCAGAGAATTTTTTCATCTGCGATTAATGGACTTGACATCCATTTCCCACTGCTTTTGCTAAACATGTAGTTCAGGATTTATTGTTAAATACCACTGAGATCATAGGAAACTAAATTCTTATGACTGTGAAAATATGGTACCAGAGGCCAGGGTTTCTCCAAAGAGTTTGGATCATACTAAGAAGTATAAAGTGGTTCATGATCTTGATCCATTGAATATCATAATTTCACCAATATGAGAATGGATTGCATGAGTTAGTAACATGTTAAACCCACAGTTAGGTAATGAGATTTTAAATTAATTTTAAAAGAGCAGCATAACAAGAAGGGATTGAGATGGAGAAAGGACATCCTTCTAGTTTTATAAATAGTTGGCTTTCTTGTTTGCTCTGCTTCTACATAACATTCCAATAGTCAAAAATAATAAGAGTGTAAAATCCAAAAGCATCCTTCTCGCATGTCGCTGATTTAAATAATCTAGAATTTTGCTAGTACAGATAGGAGACATATCTTCCTGGTTACTCTGCCACTATCAGGACATAATGGTAGACCCTCAAATGTTCCCTACTCCTTTTTAATCATTAAACGATTTTTTTGGTGCACAGGCTAAGATCATCTGCCATTCATCTCTCCAAAGAAAACATATGGTTCAGCACCTAGGCCTTCATGGTTAAACTATCTGAGTGCAAAGCCCTGGGCTATGTGATTGGGGGACGTTATATAACCTAATCTCACATTCCCCACAAGTATAACAGGGATAATTACAATATTTCCTTCATAGGGTTTTTGAGAAAAATTCAAAAAATGCACAAAGGCTTAGGACCTCACGAAAAATAAAATCTCAGCAATTATTGGGTATTATTTTTATCAGGTAGCTACAATAGTTAATCACTTTTAAAAAGCAAGTAACATATTCTGTTAACAGCCGCATTAGATGCAAATGTGATTTACCAAATATGTCCCTTAATATAAGCAACTAATGACTGTGACGTGCATATAAAAATAAATTCCCAGTGAATTTAGAAAAATAGCAATTCTCACATCCTCGATAAGAGGAAAGTGACAGTTGCTACCTTTTTGTTCCTTTGCTATACTTCATAAGAGGAGTAGATGTCCTGAGCGAAGCCTAAATACTGATTAACAGTGACAGTAAGGAAGAACAATGGACCAACACATGAAGCTGAGTTCAGGTGATTGTTTTATTATGACAAAATCAACTGTTTCTAAATTAAACCACCATGTGTGAGTTACAGGTGTCACTACATGAATGTGTTGACTGACTGGGGCTCTGCTGTGAAAAGAAACATGTGAAATTTTAGCATACTTTTGGAACAGTATACACATTTTCATTTACTTGTGAATGTTAATGCTTTTGTGAAAGCATAACATCTTACTTAGAGCACATAAATGATTGGTTTTAAAATGAGACGTGTAAACACAATGTAGGTTCATTAATTGTTCATTACTCCTGCCTGCTGCAAACATTAGCCTTGCGACCAGGCTCTGGCTGCAGCATACGTAGCAGGCACACAACATTAGTCCTTCCCTCTTCCTCTGTCTTAGGCTGCAAGTCTGGAATGGACACCATTAGCAATTCCTAATGGAGGCTCTAATTCCTACTTGGAAGCAAACAGTAAGAAATTAAATCAATTCAATCTAAAAACATACAGTGGCAATGCCATTTCACAAGGGAAGCTGTTTAAACAGTTAACTCTGAGTGAACTCTTCCTGTTCTTTGATTGGAAAGTGTTTCAGACCTTAATTACTGTGTTCTGTGAGTCTGTGACAGATCGTCCCTTTTTTACAGGCTCCTTGCCAGGATAAAGCAGGTTTCTTTTCTTTTTCTTTTTTTTCTTTTAAAAAGACTACACTTAATTAGAGCTAGAGTAATTAACTCTTTGTGGGTTTGATCTCATTTCACCATTAAATTTTGATTCTGGCTGGAATCATCTGCTTCTGTTGTCATTATAGAAATTCTTAAAAACAATTTGGAGCAAAATTTTAGCTATCTACATCAAAGGTAAAATTTTAAGATTTTTTTAAGTGCAATAAACAAAAATTTTAAAAAGCAAACGGGAACATTTTCAGAGCAGCAGCAGAAACTGAGAGGAGAGCACAGTGGAGCACAGGCTTTTTCTAACAGCCACGTGATCGCTGCACTTCATCGCCCTCTCTGGGAGCCACGTGATCGCGGCACTGCTTTGCCCTCCCCAGGTTTCTGTTTCCTCATGTGCCCCATGAGATGGGTAACAGCTCACAGGGGTGCTGTGATGGTGCCTGGCATGTATCAGGTGCTCAGTAATTGTGAGCCAATTTTTTCTGTCCTCTCATCTTCTATCTTAAAATCAGGTGTTCTGCATTTTAATTCTTTGATGCTATTTAGTACACAGCAGAATGGCTGTCAATCTGACGAGCTTTCAAACCAGTAGCACTCCACTGCCATCCTGCTTCTCAGAGAGTGTCCTTTTGGGTGACAATGACTGTTTATAGATCTAAGAAGAAGAGATGATAGACCTTACTTAAAGCAGAGGAGGCTGCGATATGAAAGGTTATACTGAATGATACAGAATTCTAGAGGTTGCAGAGGAAAAGGATTCATTCTTCATTACTGATAATCAAATAAAAATTGATCATATTAGGCTCACCATGACAAAGAATAATCCAATCAGTAGCATCTTTTAAGATAAAATATAAAATTTCTTCCTAAAGGTAATTTAGAATAAGGTGAGAATTTTATCTAGCTAAGGATGGCTCTATTACGCTCTAATTTTTTAGAAAAATAATTTTATAAATTTTGGAAAAAAATGGTACATGCTCATTATAAGAAAAGAAAAAGTTTAGCGATATGGAAAAGAACAAGAAAAAGTAAAAAGTCATCAAGAACCTACCATCTCCCAAAAGCCATGGTTAACCACTATTTTAGGCATCTCTTTCCTCATATACATAATAGTCATTTTTACTATACTTGAATTAACTGAATAAGAAGTTACAATATCTCACTAAAGTTAATTAAAAGCATTATGAAAAATACTGGGAGGCTAGAGTTATAATATATTTTAGACTAAATGTTTTAATTTTAGGTGGAATCTATCATTTCCCTGCTATAATAAAGCATGACATTGACACGCATAGACTTCCTCCATCTTCTGATTATTTTATTTTATTTGTATATTGTTAAGGTTTATAACATTTATATTTCATTAATTGAGGTAGATTTCAAAGTTTAGTTCTATATTTAGATAGATTAAATGTTTATTGCTAGTATTTTTTATATTTTCATTATTTCAAAAATTTTTAATTTTGATTTATCTATAGATCATCTGGCTTATCTCATTCAGTTATACTTGGATCGTTTGTTTTGTAAGTTTTGTATTCCTAAAGTTCTTAAACACAGATATGTTTGTTATGCCTCAAGGACAACCTCCTTGTGTGAAAACTGTTGGGGCACACATTCCACCAGAATGCAACGGACATGGTTTTCTACCATTTGACAAACTTTCAAACTAATGTTGTAGAAAGGAATCTAACATCAACCTGATAGTGTCCCCTCAGTACATGACTTGAATTTTGTCTTGATGCTCATTTATTTTTTTAACCTTCAGATTTGATAACTTCACTAGGATATATACTGGTACTGATGACTCTAACAATATTTTCCTTGTACATGAGACCAGTTTTCATGCTGATTCGAATTTTTAAATAAGAATTTTAGAATTTTATTTCTGTATAATTATTTTTGGAATCAGACATAAGTCCAAGAGAATGTGAGACAGTGCACAAGGGGTGCCCAATCTACCATGCAAACACTAACCAAAGAAAGCTAACATAGTGACACAGACAAAGTAGATTTAAAGTAAGAAAGATTATTAAAGATACAGAGGAATATTTGGTAATGTTAAAAAGGTCAACCACCAAGGAAAATTATATAATTTATAATTGTACATACTTAATAACACAGTTTCAAAAACTGAACAAAAAGTGAAAAAATGAAAAAAACTAGATAAATCCATAATTATAGGTTTTAACACACCTCTTTCAATATCTGATTGAACAAATAAGTACTGAAATGTCAGAGACACAGAAGATTTGAACATTATTAACAAAACTATTCTATATATGTGGAACACTACTCACAATCACTACAGAATGCATACTTTTTTAATGTAAAATGACATTTACCCAAATTGACAATATGCTTGGCTATAAAAAAAATCCCAACACATTCTGAAGGACTGAAGTAAAGAGAATATATACTTTGACTACAGTGGAATTAATTTAGAAATCAATAACAAAAAGACTACTAGAAAATACTTGAATACTTGGAAATTAAGCAGTGTACCTTTAAAAGGTTCATGGGTGAAAGAAGTCAGAAAGCAAATTACAAAATATTTCTAAGTGAAACAAAAATGTCAAAACTTGTGATTTGTAGCAAAAGTGTTTAGAAGAGTATGTTTAGTGTTAAAATTCATATACATTAGAGAAGAAAGACTAAAATTCTAAGTGATTTAAGTATCTCTTTTCAAAAAAAACAGCAAGTTAAATTCAGAGATATTAGAAGAAAGATTAAAGATAAGAGCAGAAATTAATAAAATAGAAAATTCACATATGTAAAAGAAAAACCAACAAAATCAAAGTTTATCTTCTAAAAAACAGTTGAAATTAATAAATTGTCAGTAAGACTCCAGATGAAAGAGAGAGAGGCAAATGCCACCAAATTCAAGAATAAAAAGATGATATCAGTACAGATCCTACAAATGTTTTTAAAAGATTTTATGAGCAACTTTGTGCAAAATTTGAAAATTTGGAAAAGATTTTCTTTGAAAAGGTACAGTTTATTAATGCTAAAACAAGGGGGGGAATAAAATCTGAATTATCCTGTACCTAATTAACAAATTAAACTTTTGAATTATTTAAAAATCTTAATCTTTGAACCACAATGCATTTAAATAAACTGTCAATAAAAAAGTAAATTAAAATAGGTTAAAAATATACCTTCTTGAAAATTTAAAAGAAAATCACACTTTTAAATAATGTATGGGTAAAAGGAGAAAAAAAATCTCTCAAATAAAACCCCAGGCATATATGGCTTCACTGGTAAATTCCACCATTTAAGAAGCATGGAACAGTAATCTTACACCTATTCTATGAGAGAATGAAAACAGAGGGACCAAACTCCAGCGTGATTTTAATTTGGCCAGCAAAACCTCATTATCAAAATTTGACAAAGACATTGAAGTAAAGGAAAATTATGTGAATTCCTCTTAAGAATGTAGATGCAAAATACTAAGCAAATCCAAAAAAGCACTCATATCCATAATATAGCAAGAACCTCTACAAAGCAAAAAGACAGACCCGATAAAAATATAAAGACACATATATTAATTTTCTACTGCTGTTATAACAAATTACCACAAAATTAGTGGGTTAAAAACAATACAAATTTATTATCATACAGTTCTGTAGTTTAGAATTTGAAAATGGGTCTCACTGTGCTAAAATCCAAGTGTTAGCAGGGCTGCACTCTTTGTGGACACTCTAGGACAGTTTCTAAAGGCTGTCAACACTCCTTGGCTCATGGCCCCATTCTTCTATCTTCAAAGTCAGCATCATTGAGCTGAGCCCTTTTCACACTTCCATCTCTGGTTCTCTCTTCTGATTCCCTCTTCCACTCTTCAGGACCTTTGTGATTACACTGCACTCACCTAGATAATCCAAGGTAATCTTCCTATTTTAAGATAAGCTGATTATCTGCAACCTTAATTCCCCTTCGCCGTGTAACCTAACATATTCACAGGTTTGAGGAGTTAGGGCATGGACATTTTGGGGGAGACATTTTTCTACCTACTACAAAACACATCACAAAAAAGAACATGCAAACAGTCAATAAAAATATGAAAAGTGTTCAACCTCATTAGTCATGAAGGAAATATAAATTAAAGTCACAATGACATGCCACTATACCCCCACCAGAAAAGCTAATATTAAAAAGTCTGGTGAGAATGTAGAACACCAGTAATTCTCATATATTGGTGGTGAGATTTTTTTAATTATTGCAAGTACTTTGGAAAACTTGCAGTATTTACTGAAGCACAAAATAATTACACTCATCCCTAGGTTTACACACATGAAACATGCCTACATGCATGCATCAAGTGATATACAAATACACAAATATTCAAAGCAACATTATTTTAATAGCCACAAATAGAAACCACTGAAATGCCTACATTAAGTGGAGTGAATAAGAAATAAATTGTGATATATTCAAACAACGGACTATTATATAGCAGTAAAGATGAACACATTTCTGCATAGAACAACATGGGTTCTTTTGAACAACAACCTTACAAACATAATGTTGAGTAACTGAAGTCAGCCACATAATGGTACATATTATAAGATTCTATTGCCATTCATATAAAGTTCAAAAACAGACAAAACTATCCTTTTGCAATAAAAATCAGAATACTAGTTACCTTTGGTCATGGTATACTTGAAAGACAGAATGAGTGGGGCTTTTAGGGTACTCGTAATGATTTGCTTGGTAGAAATATACATAATTTTTGCAATTTTTATGTATGTTATATTTCAGTTAAAGCTGTTGAAATAGTGTGTATACTTTGTGTCAAAAAATTGGGGCTCTCATTTAGCTTTCAAGGATATATGAAAACAGACTCCTGGTTAAGGCAGGCTGTGCTGAGACAAACCTCACAGTAGACAGATGCTTCCTGTCAGAAGAGCCAAATACCAAAAGGCAAGAGGTTAAAATGAATTAAAATTTATCCATTCTCGAATCAAATGAAAATGTTACAGACCCCAGAGACTATTCTTATATCTGGACTTTTTTCAGTGACCTAAAAGTAGCCATTTGAAATTAGTTAAGTAACATTATATTCAACCTTTTGAAACGAGAGATTTTGCCTTTTTATGAGAAATTGGCATTTTCATCGTCAAGGTGGTACACAACCTCCCTGACACAGTGATTCTCCGACGAAACCATTTCAATTTTTTTTTTAAAATAATATGCTTACCAAGAGCCCAACCATGATCTGCAGACAGAAAAGGAACAGCAGCAATGTGTGCCCACAGGGGGAAAAGAATGGAAATTTCAAACATAAAACCAGGAATCAAAGCATCATAATGAGAATTCTCATAGTAACATAACGAAACCGGTTTCCTGTTTTGGTTTTGGTGTTGGTCTGTTTTTACAGCAGCACGCATGGATATGAATAATAATGTTAGTAAATAATATTTCTTTTTATCTGGTGCCTTTTGTTTATAAGGAATTTTCATATTGACAGGTTTATTGGAAAATCAGGATGTTTTGATACACTTTGGTTCAAATCTCAGTCAGCCCCCTTATAAATTATCTAACTTCGGACATGCTTTTTAATTGAGCTTCTGTTACCTGATGTTTACATGGGGGTAAACCCATGTAAGAACCATCTGAATGGCACATAATATAAAGATAATAATGTAAAGTCCATGGCACAGAATAGGCACTTGATAAATGGTAGCGCTTGCTCTGATTGTCGCATTGACTTTTCTAACAACCTGTGAGGGCAGGGACTGTGAGTCCTGTTTACCTAACAAAATACCTACCCCACAGTAAGCATTCAGTAAGTGTTTGTTTAATGAATAATGAATTCATAAGTGGACAAATAAAAGGAAGTAAGGCAGGATTCATTGTCCTGGTTTTGAGTGAGAAAAGCCAGGCTGGGGTTTATCTGAGGTCCCACTGCTACTAATTAGAAAAGTTGGGCTGCAAATCCAGTTTTTCTTACTCCAATCCCAGTGCTCTTTCCTCTGTTCCAGCCATGCTCATGACAATATTTATTTGCCTTGCTCTGGGTGTTGGCATTTTATCTTCATTTTGTATGTGTGATTTGTTCTAAGTTAAGGAGTGTCTGGACTCGGCTCAGGAAGAAATTCGGTAAACAAGTTTCACGCTTATGCTGATAGCATGTGATATTTTAAATATACAGAAATGATGATAAAATGTAAAAGCACTGGATTTTAATAGTATGTATGTTTAATACAAAATAAAAATATCACCACAGAAAGTATTGAGCAAATAAATCCTCCCTGGGCTTTTTCTTGAAGCAATTGCCTTAGAAAATTAAACATAGCTGATAAATGTCTTTCCCAAAGGCCTTATGGTCATTCCAAAGTAGCATGTTAGGTCAATTTACTAAGGTGGAGAGAGCTTCTTCAACTAGCAAACATCTAAGCTACCCACATACCTCGCCTTCGCTGATGGAAATGTGTTCCTTGTGGCCAGCATGCCGGAAAACTTCTGTGCATGTCTGCAGAGTCATAAAATTACATTTTTAAATGTCTATATTATCCAGTACACTATATGCCACATGGAAATGATCCAGAAGCATTGAGAAGCAAATGAGCTTTTGAGTGGGGAAAACTAAAGAAGCAAGAATGAGGACAAGCAGAAGAAAATGCTGGAAACAAAGCCGGTTAGATTAAGGACAAGGCATCAGGATAAAAGGATGCAGAGGCGGGCAGCCTTACTCTTCCCCAGGAGCTGAGGTGGGGGACTCTGGCCAGGAACGCAGGCTGCCTTCAGGCAGATGCAGAGCTAAATGCCTGGTCCCTACTGTAAGTGAAGGAAAGATGGACTGAGAGGTCTAGGGGAAAAGAAAACATTTCAATAAAGACATGACTTGCAAAGTGAAGTTTCCAGGAACAATGTAGTGCGGTGAGAAGAGCACTTAGGTTCTGCAGTGTACTCAGAGCAGAGGCTTGGATACCAGGAACAGCACTTCATATGTATTTGCTATTGCTATCAATATTATTTTTGTTGACACCATTTTTTCTCAATTACGTTGTAAATGATCATTGCAAATATAGAAGAAATCTATTGACTTCTTTATACTTATCTTATATCCAGTAATTTTATTGAATGTTCCAAATATGTATTCCTAATGCCCTTAGTATGTATCCCAACTCCTTAACATCGTTTCAAACCTTTCATTCTTTAGCCGTACAGAAATTCTTTCATGTCTTTAGATAAGGCATGTTTTTCCTTGCTTCTACCTCCTTATACATGCTCTTTCCTATGTTACAACACTGCTACCTCCATCTTCTCCCCCAACTCCTAATAATTTTTATGTTCATTTCTTTTGAAACATCTTCCTTATCTCCCCACTGCCCACACCGTCTCCACCAACAATCAGATTAAGTGTGTCTACCACGTGTTAGCATAGCAAGCACATGTTAGAATAGCTGCCCTATCATAAAACTTTTCATGCTTTATTGAAATTTTTTTTATTACCTCCCTGGATAGACTATTAGGTTCTGTGAGGGTAGAAGACATGTCTAGGTTAACATTTTATGCCAAACACCTAGCATGTAGGTCCCACAGGAGTAGCTAAAAACTATTTGTTGAGTGAATAAATAAATGGATGAAAGAGTGAATGAGTGAGCTAGTTCTGAATTCCTCAACATGACTTATAAGGACCAGAAGTCTGCTTACCAATCTGATCTATTATTTTTCCACTTAGTGTGTAAATACCTACCCACTGACTATTTTGAATTTATTTCAGATCCTCAAAAACACCATGCTCTCCTTGCCCACAAAAATTTGTATATGTTCTTCTCTGGCCTGAAATACTTTTCTCAATTACCCTTCTTCTAAACAACTCTGACTGACTCATCCTTGAGGGCTCAGTTTATGTGAATTTTTCCCCTTAATCTTTCCCCTTTGCTCCTTTTTATCTCACCTGAACTAGGTGTTCCTCCAAGGTATTCCCTCAGGACCCTCTCTTCCTCTATGACGACACCTCTTAAATTTTTCTGGAGTTTTCTGGTCACTAGTTAGTATCTTCCCCTAGACTATAAGCTCCCAGAGGGCACAGGTTATGTCAAATTCAGTTTATAACTTTGTCCTGGCACATAGTGGACATTTAATAAATAATTGCTAAATGCATGAATGAACTAAAATCATTAAATTATCTTTAAAATAGTGACAACAAAGTGTGCAACATTGTTCAAGCATTGCCTTTCTGTCCTTTCCACTAAGGAACTGATGAATCCTTACGGAAAAATGTTGATGTTCTGATTCTGTCAGGATCCTCTTCTTCTCTTATCATTTTTCTCAATCAACCACAATCTTCTTCTGCATCTTATACCATTGAAAATTGGAATTGCTATTTTCTTTCATCAGAGCTTTTCTTACAGCTATAAAGACTTTTCTGTTCCTCTGTAAGTAATTGCTGAAAGCTTATACTTGAAGTGTGAGGTCTTTAATAACTGAGTCTCTATAGCTTTGGCACATCCTGTTCCTATCAGCTATTGTTCAAACTCACACAAGTGTTAAAGCATGAAACTTCCTCTCCTTTTGGTTCTCTTCAGAATGCTTGTTGCCTTTTTAACTACAAATGGAATTTGTCCATTTTTACTTTGCCACACCTGTCTATTGAGTCTAAGTGGCCTGTGTTGGAGGAATAAATACTCTTGCTAGTCAGTGGATTCTTCAGTTCCCATATTATTGCACTGAAGATGCTTTTATCTAGCCTGAGCGTAATACTGGTGTCTCCTACTTTTAAGCATCACACCTTGGCTGTAGCCACTGAGATTAAACTAATTATTTCATGCCCACTATGGATGGGCTACATTGCACTCTTACCAGAGAAGGAGTGAGGAAGGAGTGATCAGTGCAAATCAGCCACCATTTGGAGATGCTATCCAAGATGCAAGATAATAGTAGATCAGCTATCTCATCTCTAGTACTAAAAATGTCATATAGCTTCATTCATCAAACAACATCTAAGCTGACCCAATTGCGCCAGTCCTTTGTCTACACGTTCTCAGATAAATTTGCCACTTTTCTCCTGCTCTGCTCTGCTCTGAATCACAGTAAACCACATTTCCCAGACTCCTTTGGATGGTGTCAGGGACTAAGTCTTCTCTGTGGCTCCACAGAAGAAAGATTCTACTAGAGCGTCCCTCTCTGCTATGATCCCATCTCCCACCAGACAGCCCAGCTTGTGAATTCTGACAACTTGTCTTGTAATTCCAGCCCTAGGGACAGTAGCAGCATCCTATTCTCATTACTATCTGGGATGCTAGACTATCCTCCATGTGGCTTTTGAACCCTTCTCACATCTACGGAAGCAATTTTCAATATTCATTTCTTTTTGTTGAAACACATAGAATGAATTATTTTCCCTGACTGGATCTAACTTATAAACCCAGAAAAATCCAATGTTTTCAACCAATAAATCTTTTAGAGAAAATAATATTTTAAACTTCCTAAATCCTTGATGCAAAGTAACTGTAAATCATTGATAATAAATTCATCTTCTACCCTTTCCTAACCCCCAGTATTCCATCTCTGTACATTTTTCAGTTAAAAATATGAAAGAAAAGTAGTTAATATTTTAATAAAAAGCTCACTAAAAATTGAAATCTTAAGATGGAAGTCACAAGATTAGTGGAAAGGAGAATTTGAGGGTAAGCTGGAAAACTCAGACTTAAAATTGTATTTCATCTTCTATCAGAAAAACCGAGACATTATTTCAAGTAGAAAGTAATTAGACATTGCCCAAATGGTCCTGAGTAATTTGCAGATAGCTTGGACTTAGCTAAGTAACAAAGAATATTTTTCCCCTAATTTTTTCTGAATATTTAATAATTGAGATGTTTTAAAGAAACAGCTTGTATTCTTCAAATTTTTATTTTAAAATTTTTAATCGCTCTTGCAGATAAGTTGAAAGCTTAAATACCAATTTTTAATGCATCATCGTTTAAAAGGAATTTACATTTTCTAGTATTAAAAACACAGAAGAAAATAAAAAAAAAAAATTGCTGCTTTCTGTCCAGAGGATGCAGAGTACTAAAATTAGCAAAACATGGTTCCTCATACTTCAGTAAAGTTATTACTTTTTTTTATATCACATATAAACACTCAAAAGTCATCAAAGGTGGCATCATCTTGAATACCTCATAAGAAGCATATTTTTGGAAGTCTCTTGGAATCATAGTAAAGCTAAGATATAGGAACTCACAATGCTTTTAAGTCTTGAAAGTTATTATTCATCCACTCTCAAGCTCTCTCTCTTTCAACCTTCCCAAAATAACCACTCTCTTCATCAGGGGTTTTTGGGCTGTATAGTTAAAAGACCACACACTCCTAGGAGGCTTCCCTTTTGCCAGTCCTTCGCCAGCCCTCTGAGAGCGGAGGAAATCCCAGAGCTAGAACTGAAGAAGTGAGGGGGCCATGAGGCCAGAGAGGAAGTAGGACATCCCAAGTTCCCTGTTCCATTCTCCAGCGCCTTCCCCCTAATGGCTTTGTGGGAGACTAAATATCGTTCTGGAAAGAAGACTTGCCTGGCCTCCCACTCTAGGAATCAGATTCTTGTCTGCATTTATTTGCTGAGTTTACCAACTTCATATGTCTACCTTGAAAATTGTTAGAAAGTGGTTTTTTTTTTTAATCCCAGTGCTTTTATTAAAAGAAGTTTAGGTGAGAATTACCAAAATCTTAATATAGTTTATTAAATAAAAGAAATCTACATTGTATGGATGTTTCCAGAAAGATAATGATCCGGTCTTATTTTCAATGTCTCCAGAGTTGGGAAGCTCGCCAATTCCTGTGTCACTGCTAGGGAATGCTAATGTTTGAAAGCGCTTTCTTGGGCTCAACTGAATTCTCTTTTACTTTTAATAGCTTTCATTTATAGAGCCATTATGATGTGCCAGAGATTGTTACTTCATACAACACTTCTAAATAAACCTCACAAAAACCCTATAAGGTAGACATTATCCCACTTCCCACTTGAGAAAAATAAAACTCAGAAAGCTAATTTAACTGCTTAAGATCACAGTAAAGTTAGCATTCGTACCCACTGTGGTTTTCCCTATTATGTCATACTGCTTTCAACTCCAAAGAAATTAAATTCTTAGAAATCAAAACACTAACTATTAAAGAAAGTGTCATCCTTTAAAGTGCCATACCTTTGGGATATTTACATATGCCCTCTCTCCAAACATCTGGAACAGCTGCTTGTAAGCAACAGAACGATGATTTTTTTTCACCTCCCAGTAAATCTGGGTGGTTTGGAAGAAATATACAAATGCCAGGGTATTAAAATCTGTCTGTATGAAAAGACACACGAAGAATATGAACAAGGCTACTGTGTGTTCTCCTTCTCAATATATGCACACACATACACACTGATCATATATTTGTATACAAATATATGATTACTGAAACAAATACCTGTGTACACAAGAATCAGGAAGATCTGATATTTTCACCCCCATTTAAATTTCTGAGGTTCCCCCAACCACTTCCCACTGAGTCCGAATGGAGGTTAAGAAGACCACCAGGTGGACGATTTCTAAACTAGATGATTGTCCCTTCACACATCATCATCAATTATCATTATTATCATTATTTTAGCAAAACCATAAACTACATCAAAGTCTTTCTTAATCTTCAAACCCGTGGAACTTCCAGAAGTTTAACATTCACCTGAAACCAACACCAACGTAAAAGGTCAATGCTTGATATCTCAAGTGCTAGTGCCAGGGTGACCAATTATCTCTCTTAGCCTGGGACTTAGCAGTTTCCCAGGGTGTGGGATTTTCAGTGCTAAAACTAAGACAGTCTTGAGCAAAACCGAACAGCTGGTCAACCTATCAAGGTCATCTCTTAATTTAGCAGCAGACCCAGGCCCTTCTGTGCACCCAGATCCATACCTCCCACTTAATAGGTTTATGAAAGAAAAGATGACCAGGGAACCCAGTCGGGTACACTCAGAAATAAACCATCCAAACAAATATGGGGAAAATGGAAGAAGAAAGTCATATCGGTGCCAGGGGACACTTCAGAAAGAACATTTACTGCCAGTGCCCTCCCACACACAGAAGAGAGAGCCCTGTCATGAGAACTGATTGATGTGGTGACATTCCCTTAGCTTCAATATATACCAGCAATACATTTTTACAAAGCCACAAACTTCTCTTCTAAAAGGAAAATACAATAATAAATTACTAAAAAGTTAAGCAGATATATCATTCTAGGGTGCCATTTTGTGTCCAGAGGAAACTGCAAAGGCAAATTAAATAACTGTCAAAAATGAATATATACATAGTCATTCCTTTAGCAAAATGTCTATTGAGGGCCCACTACACAAAAGGCTCTACATGGGGCCCCAGGGACCCACAGAGATGCCAAGGACTCAGTTCTTCTCTGCTAGGCATCTGATTTAAATCTTCCACTGTACTCATAATACCTGTTTCCTACTTTGGGGCCATTCTAACCTGTATAGACTTATTCTCCAGGGCTTAGGCCATGCACTGAAAACATTCAGTAACTCAATTGCCTCATTTACCATTGCTCCCTAAAGAAGAAACCATAGCCAACAAAGTTTAAATGCATTCAGCTGACATTTTCTTCTTTCTTCTGCCAACATAGCTTAGGCATCAGGTAGCCAAGACATATTAAAGACAAATGAAGGTGGAAACCCCAACAGAAGGAAAATAATTGTTTTAGCCATTACCTACTCCTTCTTGCATTAAATCAGTGCTGAAACCATTTTTCCCTTCTAATTCATTATCATTACCTTAGCTTTAAAGTTTTTATGGCTTTATTCTGCACCTGGAGTACCAACAACTGTCTCAGAATTCAGGTCAGGAAACACAGGAAGATCCAACCCCACTGATCATAATAGCACATTTCTCTCTGTTTTCTGACATCTCCCTCTTTCCAGCCAAACTCGGGCACTAGTCCATTGTTTTAGCTGATGATGCCTGACAGGGGAGATGACTGATTCAGGTGACACACAGGGTTTCAATAGAGAAGCCTGTTTAAGCCCAGGCCTGTCTGCTCCAGTAAATCTCTGGTTTTATCGGCTGGGTACAACTGGCTCATTTTACCTAGATCGGTGGCAGTCCATTTCTGTCCAGCCCTTGTCAGGGACATCCCTCAGGAGACTCGGCATGCCAGGGCTGATAGGAGTCAAACCTGGGGTGAACAAGGATTGACCTGTAAGGTTGCCTGAGACCCCCAGATGTAGCAACCAGAGAAACTAAAACTCAGTGAAACAAATAGACTTTCCTGTGTTCATAGGGAGCATGCATCTCATTTGCATTCCTTCGGCAGTTTGAATAAACATAACCATTGACCTGGGCAGCTCTAGCTGGGAGAGGTGGGAGCCAGCAAGGTGCCAGGAGGAGTATTTGAATGCCATCCTGGCAAAACTGGAAGGCCTGTCAGAAACATGAAAACGGCTTTGAAATCTGCATGTCTGTGTGAAGGTATAAAATATTCATACCTCAGATTAAAATATTTTATTGAATTAATATTGATTTACGATTAATTTTTAAATAGATTCATATTTCATAAGGCACTCACAATGAACCCACCAATTGGGCCTCAGTGAGTGAAACCAATTACACAAATCGTTAAGGATGCAACCAAGAAAGCAACTCTCAATGCCTGGGAAGAGACACAAAGAATGTGAAAATCCAGCTTTATGATAAAAATGAACAGAGTGCCTATATAGTGACTAAAAAACAAAACGAAACAAAAAAAACTTCATCACTCTGCTCGCTTTTTGATATAGCTTTTTCTTTTTAATATATGCCAGTGGGGCATCGCCCTGCCCATTTTTTTTAGAAAGATATCTATGTTTGGCCTCACGTTTGAAAACTTCACTACAGTGACATTTTTTTGTTTTAATTGCAATTAATTCTCCCCTTCCAAGAGGAAACTGTAATAATAGCTATGGAAAAGTGAAGCTTCGTTAAGAGTTCCTCTGTCTCGTATTGGGCAAAGCTTTTCAGAAAACTGCTGACAGCTGAAAACAAAAGACATTGATTGCTGCACCCAATTAGCACTTTCAGATACAAAGCAATGGTGGGTAAGATGAGGGTCCCTAAGTGCTTTTGAACATGTTCTATTTCAATCTGAGTCCAGAAAATTAACGTGCCTGCCTCTCCTATTATGCTTTCCATAATCATATCTGTATTTTTGTCTGAAAACTCATAGTCATGATTTCATTGAGACCCCTTTTGGTAGGAAAATGTTTTCTCCTTTATACAAGACATTTTTATGGCCTAAGCAATAGACCCAGTTCATCCTTAGTCATTCTTCTTTTCTTTTTATATCTCATTCGTGTTTTACTTTTCTTATTCAACCATTTTAAATTGGGCTATCCTTGCACAGTGTATTATAGTCGGTCCATTTTTGTACAAAACATCACAATGTGAAGTTATAAGACAAAATGAGGATTATTCTTCACTTTATGGCAATGGGTTTTAATGTGAGCAAGAAGATTTAAAAAGGCATGGGAAATCTGCCTGAGATGCTAGGTTGGATTAGAATAGCCACATGGGGCTAAGATGATGCCCATGGTCTCCTAATTAGATAAAGCCATTGTTTAGATTCAGACAATACCTGTTTACAGTTCAATAAACAACTTGTCACAGTTGCTTGCTCAAAGCAGACCTAGATGTCAGTGCAAACAGTTAGTACAGAGGTAGTGAAATAAATTGGTCTCCTGAGTAAATAAATTGAGCAGCAATGTGAAACTACCCCATCAGTACTGGGGAAGATAATCATTTATAAAGGTTTAAAATGGCGTTTCATAAGTATTGACATTTAGAGAAATGTCTTTCCCCATTAAATGACGACCCCCGCCTTTTCCTATTTTCATCAGCCACTAAAAAAGAAAAATATTAAAAAAAAAAAAAGAGAGAGAGAAAATCAAGCATTTCTCGGATCATTACATCAAAGTTTTATCCTGCTTTGTATATAAAATTTAATACACATCTAAAAGATGCCTGGTCTTGAATATAAATTATAGATAAGCATAGCACTTGCCTTTAAGGATTTTCAGTCTGTGATGAATGGAACATGACAAAAAAATAAGACAGTGGAAAGGTCATTTGGCCAAACATTGGAGTTTTGTTGTTGTTGTTGTTTCTTGTCGATGAGTGACTGAGTGACAAAGGAAAGACAATAAAATAAAGAACGGAGCCGAGGTATATGCTCAGAAACCCTAGTCAGAGAGATGAAGCAAGGAGACAAGAAGAAGAAATGAGGCGACACCGTTTGGTGACTCTTTTTATGGGGTTCATGACTGCACATAGTGGCATTCCCTTCCCCAAAGACCTTTGAAGACATTATCTGTACTGGGAGATGTAACTAAACCTCTGAGCACAAGTGTTTTGCAAAAAATTGCTGCAAATGCAGCAAAATTATAGAGACCCTGTCAGGGACCTCCATGCTCATGCAGCACTAGGAAGTAGAGTGACAAATTCTGATTTTTTAGATGTTGTAAGAAAAGAAGGTGTTAACATTGTCTCACCTCCATCTTTAAACCCTTGCTATAATATACGGTGCAGCCAGTCCATCACAACACAGGGAGAGGAATAATCTGAAGGCACTCAATCAACGTTGCCTTGAGGGGTTGGGGTAGTGGGCGGTGTGGGCCGGGAGGGGCGGGGCACTAACTTTCTAGGTATTTAACAAACAGAAGTCTTGTTCCTATTACCTTTTTCTTTCTTTCTTCTTCTTTCTTTTTTTTTTACCTGAGCTTTATGCACCACATCCAGAGCTTAAGTGAAAGAGCTCTTGCCCTAAAAATGGTAAGAACACATCCCCAGTTAGACTAATTTAACCATCATAGCCTTTTCTTTCTAAGACTGCACTTTACCTGCCCATTATTAAAAGTGTACTGAATTCTGCCACTATGAATAACATTTATTTTGCTTTAACGCTGAATTTTTTAAACTGGCCCTTGGAGGCAACAGCAACAGAAGCCGTTTCTTTGAACCAAGAAAATGAAACGAGAATGTAGTCAATACTTTTATAAACCCCAATGATCCTTTCTTGAGATGAATATTTAACATCTGCCCTTGTACCTCACACTCCTTGTGTTCCTGGCTCGTTACAACACACCTGCATTTTCAAATGGAGTTCACAAACTGACTGTAAGACTTTTTTCACTGGCATTTATGTTGTGGTCACAGGCCTGAGATCACATAATGCCAGGATTACTGCTGACCTGCCCTCTGTGGAAATATGAGCTCAGTAGTATCTTTATAAAATGTTAGCTTTCAAGGCTGCTCTAGACAAAATTGGCAGTGGATGTAGTTTTTCTCCTCCATTGCCACCTTCCATGTTCTCAGACAAAATCTCATTTACTCCATACTTCTCTGAAGGGCCCAGTGCTCTGAGTCTCCTCCTATTATAAAACCTTTTCTTTGGAAATCTCGGCAATGCAGAGAGAAAAGGGAAGAAAGTGGGATTAGAAAACTCAGGGGGTAAGTTGGGACAGGCATAGGTAAAAATAAAAGGGGTCAAATATATGGTGACGGGAAGAGATTTGACTTTTGATGGTGAATGCACAATGAAATATACAGATGATGTGTTATCGAATTGTACACTTGAAACCTATATAATTTTATTAACTAATGTCACCTCAATAAATTTAATTTTAAAAATGCAAGATTAAAAATTCTCATGTTCAAGTCCCATTTCTTCATGACTGTGTAATCTTGTTCAAGCCACTTATCTACTTCACAGAGGCATAGTAAGTGTCTATATTAAGAAAACAGAGCTTGCAAGCAAGTAAGGCAAGACCCTCAGAGCAAACTAATAGATAAATAAAACAGTATTATTAAGACAATTTATTAGGTTTTTTGTTAAAGAGACCTAGAACTGAGAAAGTCATAGTCCATGGCTTTTGTTTATCATATCCCAAAAAGGAACCAGCATCGATAAATGTCTGTTAAGTTAAATTGGAGTTGACAAAACATGAATTCTAAAATTTTATCTTACCTGTTTTTCTTTTTAAATTTTTACACTTTTAAATCTACTTAACCAAGGTATTAGAGCTTTTCTTTTCCCAAATTCCTTTCTTCAGTCAAAGCCAAAGAATAAACTGATCAATTAATTTCATTCTATTTCAGTTAGAAATAACACTTCTCTTAGAAATAAAAAGCAAGTAAGCAACACTAAATGCTGACAAGGATGTGACACAAAAGGAGCTTATTCATTGCTGGCAGGAATGTAAAACAGTATAGTCACTTTAGAAGGCAGTTCGGCAGATGCTTAGAAAACTTAACATATTTTTACTATATGATCCAGCCATCATGCTCCATGGTATTTACCCAAAGGAGCTGAAAATTTGAATCCACACAAAAACCTGCCCACGGATGTTTATAGCAGTTTTATTCATAATTGCCAAAGCAACCAAGATGTCTTTTAGTAGGCGAATGGATAAATGAACTGTGGTACATCCAGATAAGGGAATATTATTCGGCACTAACAAGAAATAAACTATCAAACCATGAAAATGCATAGAAGATCCTTAAGTGCATATTACTAAGTGGAAGAAGGCAATCTGAAAAGGCTGCACACTGGATGATTCCAACTATATGACATTCTGGGAAAGGCAAAAGTACAGAGACAATAAAAAGATCAGTGCTTACAGAGATAGAGGGGGAGAGATGAGCTCATGGAGCACAGAGGATTCTTAGGGCAATGAAAATGCTGTCTGATATTGTAATAATAAACATAAGTCATTATACATTTACCCGATCTCATAGAACGTACAACGCCAAGAGTGAACCCTAAGATAAATATGGACTTTGAGTGATTATGATATGTCAATGTAAGTTCATCCTTAGTAAAAGAAAAAAAAAAAAAGGATCCTTCTGGTAAGTGATGTTAATAATAGGGAAGGCTGTGCATGCGTGGGGGGAGGAGTATATGGGAAATCTTTATACTTCCCTCTTCTCGATTTTGCTGTAAACCTAAAAGTGCTCTAAAAAATAAAGTCTTTTTTAAAAATAAATAAAAAGTAAACAAGCACTGGCCTGAACTAATACATCTTGCACTGTTTTCAGCTAGCTCAGATCTAAAACTAATGCAGACATTGTTAGACCATATGTACTCCTAGTCATATCAGCAGAGGAGGAAGATCAACAGCTTCACGAACTCCATCTCTCCATTTCCGTCACTCTGGCCTCCTTCTACTGTTCCGCGCTATATAGTTCCTGACTAAGACTTTTACATTTGCTGTTTTCTCAGCTCCGAACACTCTTTCCTCAGATAACCACACGCCTTGCTCTCTTCTCTCTTCAGTCTTTGCTCTCAGTCACTTTCTCATTGCAGCCTCCTGGGTTGTCTTATTCCATAGTTTCCCTCTCTTCTCTGCTTTATTTGCTTTTCCTCCGCACATATCTAACATATCATGTGTTTTACCTTTTATTCCATTGTGTGTCTCCCCCACTGAACTATAAACTCCATGAGGATAAGAATTTTTTTTTTTTTCCCTAAACCCAGGCAACATTTTACCTGGATCTTGAACACATTCATTCTATAATTTTATTCCAAAAGCACCAGGCTGTCCTGGGAGAAGACAGACAGCACTGATAATTTATGAATGCTTTAGGAAATTTCAAAAATTCTATTCCCTGCATTGTTCATAATACATTATACTCTGACATTTATAAAAATGAAAAACAAATAGAAATTAATCTATCTTTAAAATATGAATCCTATAAATGTTATTGGACTATATTTAACAAACATTTTAGTTCATATAATATTTAGCTTTAAAATTCATTATTACTTCACAATTTAGAATTTTTATATCACTAGATATTTATTTTTGATAGTTATTAATATTTTTGCAGTCAATACATTTGCTAATTTAATAATATTTTCTTTTATTCTCTGCACTATACAAAACTTTTAATTCTCAATTTTTAACCTTTCAAGAACTACTTTCTGTAAGTAGACTATATACTCTAGGAAATGAGAGCAAGCTGTCATTAGAGAAGGTGGAGGATATTTAGGTAATGTAAATGATCAAAATATAATTTCAGTAAACATAGCTGTTGGACCAAAAGTTTTAACTACTTGCCCACTGGCTACATGCCTGTTAACAGGCCTTTATAGACAGAGGTCCAAGAAGAAATTAAGATAAAAATTACCACAAGGAAGTTCATTTATATGCCCCATCTGGAGTGGAAACTTGGTTAAAAAAAAAAAAAAAGATAGTGAGAGAACAATCTTAAGATTTTAGGTTTAGGAGATTTAGGAGAGAATCTAGAGGAGGACACAGAAAAACAATGAGCACAATATATCCCAGGCAACGCAAGGCGCAAACACGCTCTCCTGATGATGCGCTGACTTAGACTCAAGAATGAAATTTCCATTTTAGCAGCTTTTAGGGTTATATTAAATCAACTTCTATGGGTTACAATAAAGTATAGATAATTTAGATCAATTTAGAAGAAAATTATACTCATTGTTTGCTAATTACTCCACATTGAAGCAAATGCAATAGTATTCTTTCCCGTTCAACCCCATATAGTTACTCTTCATTGTTTTAAAACATTTCAAGATTCTATATCTAAACAGAAGATAAGACAAATATCTTTTATAAAATTTTGAGGACCTAATGGTTATATTTTAATTAAACCATTGAGTTCTTTTTCTGTTTCATATTTAAAGATCCTGCCCTACGTGTAACTACTTAACATACAACATTTTTTACTTATTAAGTTGTTTTTATCTGTCAACCTCTGAAAAATATGACTCAAAAAGGTCAGAGATTTTTGTTGTTATTGTTTTATCCACTTACATATCTTTAGCGTGTAAAGCAGTGCCTGGCACATGGAAAGCACTCAATATTTATGGAATAAATGAATGAATGAGTGATGCTATTAAAGTAGCCTCCTATTTATGTATAGAAATACCTAGAAAGACTAATCCATAATCTTCCTACATCTACATAAAGACTAAGTATCATAAGATTTTTCTTAAATGCTTGATTTAAACCAACTCTCTCAGCAGATAAAAATGGGGATCTTGGCTTTGTGAAGCTTATAATTCTGTTAGGGAGACAAAACTAGCCATAAAATAATTAGAGATTAAAGAAATAAACCATGAAACTGTTACTTAGGCCATCTATGCAGTTAAAGTTCACAGGAAGAACAAAGGCAATGTGGTCTTCATGGAAGCTTCATAAAGGAGATGATTTGAATCAGGTCTTGAGTGATAAGTATAATCTCAGTATGGAGAAAGAAAAGCAAAGGGTATGTACAAGTTTTGAAATCATGATTCATGGTAGGATGCCATAAGAATATAAGTTTGAAGGGAACCCAGAGATTCATACTAGAGAAATTCAGGGATTATGACAAATTATGACACATTCTGTCAAGTTGAGGTTTATGCATTCAATGATCCATCAGAAAATATAATGGAGTGTTTACTATGTGCTAAGAACTATGCTAAGTGCTGGAAATTATAAAATGAACAGTAATTGCCATGAGCACAGGTGGATGGAGGAGGACTGATAGTAAAGAGAAACTAGGGAGATAAAATTATGAGTAATATCATGATTGTAGTGATGGTTACATTTACACGTCTATGTACATTTGTCAGCTTATATTGTACACTTAAAATTGGTGAAATGTATTTCATATAAATTATACCTCAATAAACACAAAAAATAAATTTTACGTCTTCTGCACGACACTATAAATCCCTTGATTGCCAGAACTATGTATCACTACTGCCTGTCACAGTCCCCAAAACATAATAGAAATTTAATAAATGAAGAAGTGAATACATGATTGACCAATTGGCATAGAACTCAATGTCCTATAAGAAACCATAAAGGAGTGTACAGACCTTCTCTGTGCCTTAAACCTTGAAAATATTTTAACACCAGAGTGATTGAGGTTCTTGGAGGACACTTGGAACTTCTTATTAATGGTCCTGCTTTCTGGTCAGTCAGTCCTTTAGAAGGCTTTGTGCTACTTGGTGTCAGAGTTCTTTCCTAACTTTGGCTTTTGTCCAGTAAAAATTCCTGGCAAGATTTTATACAACTTAACGTATATTGATATCCACATTACTGCTCTAAACTCCCGATATTTTATTTCACTTATTGGTCATTGTGTTTCTTTGGCAATTTTAGATAGTTGTTTGGATAACCTGGGAATAAAGTTTGATTCCAAGGTGAATCACTTCATATATAATTCAATTTTTAATAATCACAAATAGTCTTTTAGCTATTTTCTCCTCAAAAAAAAACTAATTTTACTTGTCAACAATGGTCTGAGCCAGCAAGATAGATTTAGAGTTCAGACTTAACTTTGTTACTTAAAAAAAAACTTTTAAGACTTACTTCTTCACAAGAACATTATATATGTTGTGCAGATATAAATCAAAGTTCCACATGAGTGGCTTTCTCAGATGTACGATACTCTGCCTCCTGAGAGTGAACACATCATGTGAGGCACTGGGGCTCCTTCAGCCATTCACATCACTGTAACTAATCATGAAGAGCTAAGCTGCTACTAGAAGACCAAGCATTAGCGGTCATCCTGTCTACAAACAGGCTTACTCCCTCTCCATGGGTTATGGCTGAGAGCAGTTCATCTCAGTCTGGTGGGAAAAAAAGAGTGTGTGTTTCCTGTGTTCATACCTTGGTGGATGAACCCCCACCATGAGGAAGTGTCATTTAAATATTGATATTGAAATAAGTATTTGTGATTAGAAAATGTTTTATTTAAATCGAAAGAGTAGAAAGTCTGATGAAGATGTAGGAGGCCCACTCTGGCATAAACTCTTACACAGCTGTCACAACAAATGCTTTGTGGAAACCCGAAGACTTAGAATATTCTACCAAATGCCCCAGATCTTGGATTTATACTGGAAAATGTGCTCATGGGTGCAAAGTAATGTAATACACTCAGATGTAAATATTAGGAAGTAATGATACTGCTCAGCACAAGTCAGTATATATATGAAAAAAGTAGAACTTCTCCTGAACTTTCAGCCACTCATAACCCCTCAAAAAGGAACTAACTCATTCTGTAATGATGGTATGCATAAAGAACAGTTCTTGCTTGGGGTTAGAGGGTCTTGGTGTCATCAACCAGGTCTAGCTCTCCCTTAAGGAGGAGGAACACTGCTCAGTGATATCTAAGCATCTTATCATTGATGAGCAGAAAATTGTGCGGACTTGTTTATGAAAGGTAATAAACAATTGGCTCCAGGCACTGAGAGCTCTACAAGAACAGCAGAATGAGTAAAGGCATGGGTGTTGGAGTCAGTTCAACCCAGGTTTGAAGCATTAATATTCCCTACCTGCTTAACTTGGGGAACTCATGTCAAACTCTCAGAAAACTTTCAAGCCTCAGTTTCTTCAACTGTAATATGGGAATGATGACCTCTCTTTTGAGAGGTTGTTGTAAGAAGTAAAGATGATATGTGAAATCAATTATCACAGTGCAAACTCTATAGCTAGCTCTCGATAAGTGATAATAGGTACTACCACATTGTTTCATAGTTTAGAACTCTAGGTAGTTTTCCAACCAGATACTTAGTCCCTGGTTTTAAAAAAAAAAAAAAAAGACAAGGATTTATTTATAGAAATCAGGGTACAAAATCGGGATGCTGTGATAAGATCTAGGCAGGAATTAAGAGGAGCCTAATACTGATCATTTGTTATTCCTAAATTTCACAGCAGTCTTCAACAGTACAACCTAGTCCATACTTCATTTTCATAATGATGTATCTCAAATATATTATTTTCTCACAAAATGAAAGAACATTTGACTCTGATAAACATAATTAACTCTAAGTTTATTAGGATATTAGTTATTATAACCCTAGAATTTGTGACAGATAAATCCTTATAATCTCATTGGTCTAATACATGTAGATTTATTATTTTTGCTTAGTAGAGAATGATGACATAGCAATTCAGCTTCATTTATGGTCCTAAGGTAGCAGAGGCTCTGCCATCTCCAATATATGACTTTTAGATAGTCTCAGGTGTAGACATCCAGTCAGAAAATGGCATAGGAGAGAGAATAAAAGATTGAATGGAGTTTGATGGGACATTGAAAAGTGGGGTTTATCACTGCTGTCTACTTTCCTCAGTCAGGACTTAGCCATATGTCCACATCTAATTGCAAGGGAATGTGGAAATACGATCTAGCTAATTGCCAAGGAAGGTCCAGAAAACTGGTTTGGTGAACAGTTAGCCTGTTTGCCACAATTAGAGTGCTATTTAAAGTTTTAAAGACAAAAATCTAAAATGTTTGCAGTTGGGTTAGCCACTGGCTCAGCCTTATCACATCATTTAGTTTGCAAGTAGATATAAGACAGGAAACATGGTTTAAACATCTCTGCTTTCTTAGCAACTTCTTTTGCATAAGAGGTGTTTGAGAAATCTTGAAGGAATTAATTTACTTAATTATATTCTAGTAGCAAAGGCAAATTAATGCAGCTACCAGAATGAAAAATAACCTCCTTCCTCAATGAAAAGATCAAGCCAAGTATTGTTGAACCGATTATATTTTTATTAAAATAACTACAAAACAATGAAATCATAATTGGTTATTCTAAATAATAGCTGAGTTAGTGAATTTCAATATTTGTTTTATTGCAGAATGCAAAAGCAATGGTAAAGACTGAAAAACCTAAGCATTCTCTCATTTTTCTTAAGGGAACAAAAACATGCAGGAAATGTTTAATGATACAATGAATTGGTAATTTTCTAATTTGTTACAAAAGAAGAAGCATTTATCAGGTGATGTGTATATGTATATGCTACAATGAACCATTAACATGATAGACCCAAGTCCCACAAATCAACCAAATAAGTCCTCAAATATAGCAACTGTTATAGAGGTACCCCAATCTCCAATTCATAGTGTCCAGTGAAAGAAAGAAAAAGAGACAGTAACTGATAGAGCTTAAACTTCAAATATAGAGATAAGAAATTATGTGAAAATGAGGAGTTTGGTTTGTGAATCAGCAAACCAAATGGGAAATGCAGTAGGACTGGAGAGGAAGATGCAAAAGAGATTCCAAAAGACATTCGTTGTCTTCTGTAGTTTAATTATGAGCCATTATAGTATTTATTAAACATAACCAAACACAGCAAGAGAAAAAGTTTGATTATGTAAAGACGTATGTGAGGTACAAAAAATTGTTTGATAGATACATCAAACAAACACCCTTTATCACACTGTAATTATTTAAATATGAATATCATGAAGCTAATACCAAAAGTGTGGGGTCAGGGAGTGAGCTGTTTAAAACTGTGGTGGTGGAAATTTGCTGAGAGTAGAACTTCAATGTTCTCACCACACACATACAAGTAACTATGTGAGGTGTGGGATGTGTTCTTAACTTGATCCACAATGTATATTTATTTCAAACCATCATGTTGTACAATTTACATGTAATTTCTATTTGTTGGTTATACATCTGCAAAGCTGGGGAAACGCTGTGATGGTGGAGGGTCACAGTTACCAGCAGAGACAAGGTCTAGGGAGTGATCACAGGGCGAGTGGCCAAGGTGGCTCCGCGGACGGGATGGTTGGGGAAGAGCAGGCCAGGAACCAAGAGGCCAGGTGCCTGGAAGGACTGTATATGCCAATAATCCATTCACCAAGAAGGATGAGGGGAGCGGTGCTGAGAGCCTGGCAAGAAATCAGGGACTAAAACTTGAAAGACACGAGGCGCCCATGGTCCAGCAGATAACCACAACACGGAGAGGTGGGGTGTGGGTGGTAGAGTCTGAGGACATGAGATTCAAAGCCCGGTTTTCTTTTTATGGAGGAGTAAGAATGGTTTGCAAACAAGAAAATAGGTAGGAGATGCTTGCGAGAGAAAAGAAACATGAAACGACAGAGCCGCGAGGAAAGCAGTGTCTTCTGGGAAAAACCAGGAAAATACAGGAGATTTTGCTATTAACGACTATTGCAGTCTCTCCGTGTTAGCCTTTTGTTGAGTTGGCAGGATGTCTTCACTAAGCGGCGCTTCATGACCCTTTCCATGGCTGAGCAGTGTATTCCAAAATGTGAAAAGACCAGTTTAAAGCTGTTTCTCGTGCTCTTCAAACTCTGAGGAAGAGGCGCCATGGGAAAGTTGAAGCCTGGACATCCAGCCTTGTAAGGCCAGAGAAAGACCATTGCCCTTCAGGGGCCAATTGTGACACGTCCCTTTTTTTGTTTCATTTGTTTTTGTTTTATATTTGGGAAGTGCTTAGCTTATTAAAATGAAGCCTGGGCTCCAGTAATGACGGGGCCGCCTGGTGATGAAAGCCAAATAGATCAACACATTCTCTGGACTGCTAGGTCAAGGGTTTATAGCAGGAAGATTTCATTAGGATTTCAGAATAATGTTCACATTCTTATATTTAAAATGTGTTATAGTTTGCACTGTTATAAACAAAATCTCTGCAGATTTGGGGATGTGAAAGGGGACAGGGAGAAAATTTCTCAAACCGTTACCTTTTTTTGACCCCAGAAACTTTATGAAACAATTTGTTATCATTTTTAGTATTTTACACTCATACAAGTCAAATGTGGTTTAGAGGAACATTTTTAGAAAATTATTCTCAAGAGAAATTCAAATATACCTTGGGGCATGGGCCGTTCATAAGCTGAGGCCTATGTACATTTATTTAGAATTATGACTTTGGACTTTATGATCACATCCCAGAGTTAAAAATGCATTTTACATTTTAACTCATACGCATTAACAAAGACATATGCTGCACACATGGAATAAAATTTTCATGAAAAAAATATTTATTTTTGGACGTCAAATGCATTCTCATGTTTCTATTCCATTTTTTATTTTAAATGCTGGTCATGACTTATTAAACTAACCTCAAGACCTACTAACTGGTCACAAATAACTGCTTGAAAAACACTGATTTCCGAGTGGTCATATGGAATCGCCTTACTCTTCTTTTCCTATCGAAGGTAGGCTTTTTATTCTTCAGTCTCTGAATATCACTATTTAAAAAAGAAAAAATCAAATACCAATAACCAGCATAAGAAAAAAATGTACAGTAATCATAACAGCTAACATTTAACAAGTTCTGAGCATAGAGCTAAATTCTTTGCATTTATCTTATTTAATCATTACAGCGACCCTATGAGGTAGGTACTTTTCCAAGATACCATCCCCATTTTACAAATGGTGGAATTAAGGATTTTAACCCTATAATACATTCTATTGCCCACACTGCCCCAATTTTTCTTATCGCAATTAATTGGCTACTAATGGACATAGCAGGAGACAAGACGTGATAGGTACCACTTGGGGATTTTTATTTCTACTATGTTTATGCTCCCACATGAAGCACATTTAAAAATTATATATTAGATGCCAGATTTTTCCATGTTCATTACCCTTACAACTCAACTTCTTAAGGTAGTACAGCTTGAACTTCAGAAAACGCAAACAATAGCTTGCAGGATTCAGATGTTTTTATCTGTTTCTATTTTCTATTCTCTGGTATCAGATGGCTTCCATCTCCTCAAAATGCTGCTGCTAGTTCTCTAATTTAACGTTGTTAGTGGCAGCCTGAGAAACTTTAAGATACAGCCGTTTCATCAATTATATCCAACTGGGAGGATTTAGTGCTTTTTAAGTAGGGCCACAATATCAAGTTCATCTACACTATTAGTGAGGTCTTTATCACTGCCAAGTTCAGAAAGTGCCAAGGCATTTAAAATGTTTTTTGCCTTTGTATTTTGGGTGCAGTTTATTTTCTTGCTTTTGCAGAGCTTGGGTTTCATCTCCAAGAGAACCACCACTCAAAATCAAGTCAGGGCAGAACTGTGTAATGGGCAGACCTTAAGCCAAGCAAAGAGTGAGTCAGCATTACTGATTCCTGCTATGTTCAAAGCTCTATACCGGAACCTGTACAAACCTTCGAAAGAAATAGTCTTACATGATCATGAATGCTATTCATCAAGGATTTCTACTCTTCCCAGCTATATAGTAGCATTGTATTTCTCCACTCCTTAGAGTCAGGTGTGGTAAAATAGCTTGATTCACAGATGAGCAGTGTCACTACCAGGTAAGGTTTTAAGAGCCAGTATGTGATTTGCGGTGCTCTTATTCCCTCTGCTATGCTGATCAGCAATGATTCAAATAGTTCTGCCCTATCAGCTTGGGTCTCAAA
Source organism: Pteropus medius (assembly GCF_902729225.1). NCBI lineage: Eukaryota > Metazoa > Chordata > Mammalia > Chiroptera > Pteropodidae > Pteropus > Pteropus medius. Next base: position 743,700 of record NW_024344253.1, on the reverse strand, counting down.
GTTACACAAAGTAGAAAAAAGTCCTAAATGACCCACAGTAGCTATATAGTATATAAAACCTTTTCCTTTAAGCCACTGAGTATTGGGAATTGTATCTTAACTGATACAATTTTCTTTGACTTTTGGCAAATTTAAAATCTCTGAAGAGATTTTAAAACATCTTAAGAAACACATCAAGAAAAAAATGGAAATTTTAAGTAATTTAAGCAGAAGAAAAAGTGCAAAGAAATCTCTAAATAAATGAATAACCGTAATAGTTGAAGGTTAAGTATGGGCAGGAATTTGATGATAATTGCATGTGATGGGATTTGGGGAAGAGAAGTGCTGAAGGCGAGCTGGATATTCTAGTTTGGGAGACTAGAAGAGTAGCAATTATACTCATGGAGGGGTACTCTTTGAGAAGAGGAGTTTCAGAAGAAACATAACGTACTTGGTTTGGACATGTTGTCTTATATGCTTGTGGGACACAGAATGTACTCAATAGCGCGATTTGTAATCATAAGATCTGTCTGGAGTTTAGGAAGAAGGTTGGTAATGGGAGATAGAATCATGGGAGTCATCAATATCTATTAGAGCTGCAGGTATGGGTGGTAATTTCCCTGGGAGAATAAATGGGGGCTGGGGGGAGAAGATAAATAAGACACCTTGGGAATGTCTGATATCTACTGCGTTGTTGGGTTGAGATGGAAGCTACTCTAGCCTCTGAAGCTGGAGACTCATCGAAAGAAAAAAACTTCAAGATGTTTGACGTATATCTATGTGTTAGAAAAACTGAAAAGTGAGAAGATGGTGAAAGGGAGACCAACTTGAAAACTCTCACAGCAGCCCAGCCCCAATAAATGATAGATTTCAACTCCATCGTACATAATGCTTAATAAGGTTATAAATGATGATAGGTCTTTGACCATAATGAATAACAAAAATGTCATATTTTAGTTTCTTTTCTTACACAACCATTTTTTCCCCATGAATTGGACTTTTTTATTGAATAAACAAAAATAGAAAAAAAATGACTGTTCGGTCACTGGCAGTCAAGAAATAACAGTAACTATTATTAGTTGGGCAAATGGGCCAGAAAGAATAGAAAAAGGACTTATAATAAATTTGCCTGTTTGACTACTCAACTGAGAACCTGTCATAAGGCATCAATTTAAGGGTGCCTGCAGCAGTGTTCAGCTCCAAACAAGGTCAGTAAAAAATGGCAAGTGCACAAGCAAAGAGGCACCACCTACTCCCGCATAATAGTCATTCCACAGCTATTTGGACTCTTGGGATGGCTCTGGTGCTTTATTTTTATAAGTCTGGCTAGCATGTGTATGACATGATGACATGTCACTGAATACCAAGAGTCAGTGTAAAACATTAGTTTTGAATTTAACCAGGCATCTCATTAAAATGAAAAATATACTGTAAAATTTCTAAAGAACATAAGCCTCTGTCTGGTTTACTCATATCTCAGGAAAAGCCATAAACAGAAAGATATTTGTCTAGCTCCACAGCTAGGGCCCTAAGTATCATATAATAGAATGAGTCATTTCTCTGTACGCAATGATTTGAAATATGTTGGAATTACCAACCATCCATGTCACAGGAGAAAATAAAAGTCAAGTAACATGACTGTGCCTCACAAACTGTCAAACATTCATTGATGATTTTATCGCATGCTGATAATGACCATTCATTGCTTTGACAATAACGGACCTGCCAACTGGGTTTGAAGGGAAGAGGAGAGTTAGAAAGCCAGAGCATTGGGTTCATAATTAGCTTTATCACTACAATCCAGAAAAAAAAAAAAAAAAAACCAGAAGATTACATTTTAATTGGCTTGCTAACATATTTGAAAACATTCCTAATGATATTATTTTTTTCCAAATTCAGAAATAATAAAAGAAAAAAATAAACAGATTTCAAAATATCTTAATACTTAGTATTGGGAGGTTAGAAAACTATTATCTATTTAGCATAAGTCAACTTGACATTCTCCTAAAACTAAGATTTTCTTCAGTGGAAAAGTGCTTGAAGGATATGGCACAAAGAGCTCATTAAACAAGCTGGAATAGAGTAAATGACTGTTTTAGTTTGCTAGAGCTGCCATGACAAAATATCACAAACTAGGTGCCTTAAACAATAGAAGTTTATCATCTCACAGTTCTGGAAGCTAGAAGTCCAAAATCAAGGTATCAGCAAAATTAGTTCCTTCCGAGGCTGCTCCAAGCATCTCTCCTTGGCTCTTAGGTGACAATCTCCCCCGTGTCTCTCCACATCATCTTCCCTCTATGAGTATTTCTGTGAACAAATTTCCTCTTTTTATGAAGACACCAATAATATTGGACTAAGGCCCACCTTAATGACCCATTTTAACTCGATTACCTCTGTAAATACCCTATCTCTAAATAAAGTCATATATTAGGATTCTGGGAATTAGGACTCCAACATTTTCTTTGGGGGGAGACACAATTCAATCCATAACAATAGTTAGAATAATCTTTTTGGAAGAATAAATGAATGGCTTTAAGTCTATCCACTTACCTGTTATCTGCTGTCAATTATCTTCAGGTAACAAGATAAAACAGAGACAAATCAGAGATATATCACCACAGAATGCAGTGACTTGGTAATGCCAGTTCAGTTTCTTAGGTATAAAAATATTAACGAGTAGTTTTCTTATAGACTCATTTCATTATTACCTCAATGAAATGGGAGAATATCACCTGTATGCTCTGCCATCCTATATCACTTATTACCATTAGGGAAAATATCACCTGTATGCTCTGCCATCCTATATCACTTATTACCATTAATATTCACCAAATGTTTAAGTTCCAGTAGAGTAGAACTATTGAATTCTACATTTAAACTTCTCTATCACTGACATTCTTAGACATTCTAAGAAAGTATCATCTCTAGCAAAGTATCTTCTTCTCTAAAGCTGAACAACAGAATGATACTGCAATATATCAAATTAAGATGAATTTGGGCTTTGCACCTGAGGAAGTCTGAAGAGACTTAGACTCACTTACCTTATGACCTGGGCTCACAGAGAAGTTTATTCCGAAGGGAGCAGTACCCTTCCCGCAATGTTTCTGTCATAGAGGCCTAAGTAGGCCATTTTCTGCACCACTGTGTCTTCCTGAAAAACTCAGAAAATTAAGTTTCTTTTAAGGAAATAATTCAATACATGTAAAAAGATTTCCATCTGAAAATTACTTCTGCTAGAACTTTAAAAACAATACTCAATATCAATCGGTAGCTCAATATCAATCATTAACTATGTTACATTTACTCTAAGAAGGATTTTTCAGTTATCAAAAGTAGTAAACATAAAGATTACATAGAGACCAAGCGATGTAATACTATGGTGAAGCCCACTGGTGACTCCATTATGTCCACAGAGCTTTCGGTAAACTTTTGAGTATCCTTAAGGAGATAACCAAGAATTATCAGGTAACAAAATTTTCTAAGAAATTGCATAGCTCAAAACAAAGAGAGAGAAAAAATTACTTGGAGGAAAGATATTATAGAAGAAAAGAACTTCAAATAAAAGTTATCATTTATATCCTTAGTGAGATATGAAAAGATAATAGCATCCACAAAATAGGAATAAATATTATCTTTTTAATTTTAAAGGAAAAAATCATAGTACAAAAAAAATACATCTAAGGAGAGCTGCAAAAATAAGTAAATAAGTAAAGCAGAAAGATAGAGATAGCAACGATGTAAAAAAAAAGAAAGAAAGAGAAAGAAAGAAAGAAAGAAAGAAAGAAAGGAAGGAAGGAAGAAAGAAAGAAAAATGTTAAGAAAATTAGAAGATAGTTCAGGAGGTTCAACATCAGCTAATAGGAGTTACAAATAGAGATGACAGAGAAAATGGAGGGAAGAATATTATTTTAAAAAGTAATAAATCATAATACTATCAGACTTGAAGTTCAAGAGTTGAGAGAGTTCATCCAGCGCCCACTACAATAAAGAAAATGAACTTACACTATAACATTTTATTATGAATTTCAGAAGACAGAAGACAAAAAGAAAGATCTGAAAGTTCCTGAGAGAAAAAAATTAAGTTACATGCAAAGAGTCATGAATCACAATGGTGTTCAATTTTTCAAAGCAAAAGAAGCTGAAATACAATGGAGCAATACTTCAAATTTCAGAAGATGACTTCCAACCTAGAATTCTATATCCAGTTAAATTAGCAAGTAAGCGTGCTGGCCAACTATAAAGGTCTGTTCAGGCATGCAAGTAATTTCTAATTTGGGTTTCCTCAAAAACAACCCCTGAGACAAGGATTTTAGAGCAAATAGTTGGAGAGGCGAGTCCAGGAACACTGGTAGGGGATTAAAGAATTGAGACAAAGAAGGGAAGGAAATGAAAAAAAGGATGCTCTATGAACAACTGGGACTCAATCCTCTTAAGAAACTGCAGGACACAGGTAGAACATGGATCATAATTATTTTTGCCAAGGAGTGAAAAAGCTGCTCCATCGGTGGCTGAGAGCTTCTCCTGTTTATGAACCAAGAGAAACCCTCACATGGAGAGTCAAAGGTGCTTGTAGCCATATCCAGCAATGGATATGGATTTTAAATATCAAAGGAACCTGAAGAGGGCACCAACTTCTGCTACAGGTTGCAAAGTACTTTCTCATGAAGTTATAGAAGGAGGTGCTTCATCAAAATGATGGAGTACACCAGAAAAGAGAAATGCATGGTATACAGGAAATAGGAAGCAACTTAAAAAAATTGGTGAAGGGTTCCCCTTGGGATGATGGTAAATGGAGATTAAGATGACAATTAGACAGATACTAGCTGAGAGTCAAAGAGGTTAGTAGGCCCCAGGAAAGACGTCTCCAAGAACATGAAATGGATACAATATCTGATGTGTTTCATCAGAGGAGAATAAGACTATTGGAGGAGAATAAAAGGAGAATAAGACTATTGAAGATGAATTAGGGATAAGTACACAGAAAACTAAGAAAATGAAAAAGCAAGACAATTATTAACCTAAGAGAAAAACAAAAAGTTGTGCGAGAAAGGGAAAATAATTTCTGGATCAAACAGTGTGGACCTTTAAAATTTTGATGGCTTTTGTTGCCAAATTCCTCTCTAAATTTTTTATCAATTTATACTCCCATCAACAGTGTACAGTTCTTTTCTCCATATATTCTCCTACAGTGGATATTATCTATCTATTTCTGTGGGGTTTTTTTCTTTTCTACAATTAAAATGAAAACGATAAGAGGGAACAAATTGTCTCCTTTTTCTTAATAATATCTATGTATTATTTTAATTTTATTTCAATGCACTATTTTTAAATTAAACTAACACAAATAACCTAACATAATTGATTAATTTGCTTAAATCTTCATACTGTACAAGCACATTTTTTTAAATAAATAGTGTTCTAAAGACATGAAACATTATAATCGCCTTCATGTTGAATTATTTTACTCTGTAAAAATTCACAGTCTAATGTCATCTATAAGATAGCTGCCAAACAGCTAATATAGTTATCAAGAGATTATCTTTGATTTTTTAAAGATCCATATATCTTGCACTGTTCATTAATCTCTAAGTACCTGATGTTGTAAACTTTAAATTCTTCAACAAAGAAAGACGTGGCTATAAGAAGAAAAGTATAAAATCCCCATTTCTCAAATGAAATATTGGATGATTAATGAAAATCGGTGACAATAAATGGCAAATCATATTAAATCATTTGGATTGATAATTGTTCCTTAATCCGTTTGGTCTCTTAATTCTGTACTGAAGAAGAGTCTGCCAACCACAGGTGTAAGACCAGTTTGTGGCATAGAATTTTACATAATCTCCTCAATTTCTAAGAATCTCAACTCAACTTTCTCTGATACTATAAATCTTTTTCATTAAGACAAGTAGCTGTTTATTAGCATCGAGCATTTTTCTAACATGATTTGAAGCTAATTATTTTGTCCTAGATATAAAAAGATACTAGTGTTACATCAACTTTACAAAACCTTGGGATGTCAACAGTATGGCAGAGTGAGAGATGTCCCCAGATCTCTCCCCTTGAAACGGCAGTAAGTTGAACATCTAAAACTCAACAAAAAACACCCAACCAGCACAGAAACGTGTCTGAGCATGGGATCTGTGAATAAGAGATACCACAGGTAAGAACCGTAAGAGTGGGGACAGTAGACTGGGAGAAACAAAGAAGCTGCCTCTTGCAGCTGGAGCTCACTGCAGGACAAGGGGGAGGGGGAAAGTTGTGACGGGTTCCCTGAAATACCCTGCCTAAGAGAGCTCTGAGTAGTGCCCAGGGATCAGGGCAGAAAGCAGAGAAGTAGGGATGGCAGAGAAGCAATGACTTATTATTACCATCCATGGTTGCAAAATGCGAGGCTGAACTGCAGACATCATTCTCCAACCCAGAGGTCACCTCTGCCCATATCCTCCAAGACCCAGCAACACAGAGCCAACGATACCAAAACTGTCACTAATACTGACAGGGACTGAGACTGAGGGTAGCAAACGTGATTGACTATTTATAAGGAAAAAAAGGTGTTATTAAGACTTTATATAAAGCAGGGATGCAAGAGGATTACACGCCACCTACTGGAAACCAAAAGAAAAATGCCTTCTTAGCAACAGGCTTAAGAAAGACTTTTATATAATAAATCTTCTTTCTGGGAAAAAATAAGAAAAAAGCAGAATACACTTCTATTAATGCCCACCCAAGTGGAAAAATAGTCTATTAAACACCATGAACACCATAAACACCAAGGTGACAAGGAAGCTCAGAAAGAAAGAGAAAAATCTCTAGAAAATACACTTAAAGACATAGCAATACGCAAATTAAATGACAAAGAATTCAGGATGGTATTTCTGAAAAACATCAGTGAGATCTAAAATAATTCATATCAACAATTCCATGAATTAAGAAAACAACTAGATCGGCAGGATGAGATTTTAGCAAGGAGTTTGAAACCCTTAAAAAGAACCAAATGGAACTTCTAGATCCAGAACACCCTAAAAGAGATGAAAAATAAAATAGCAAGCTTGGGAAATAGAGTCAACCAAATGGAAGAACAGATCAATGATATCAAAAACAGAAATGCAGAAATAAATCAGAAGGAAGCAGAAACCAAAGAATAAAAATTAATAAAAGAGAATTAGAAGAACTAGCTGATACTATCAGGAAAGGAAACATATGAATAATGGGCATTCCTGAAAGGGAGGAAAGGAGCAGGAATTAGAAAGCATTTCAGACAAATAATTGATGAGAATTCCCAAATCTAAAGAATGAACTGGAGCTTGGAATTCAAGAAGTCAACAAAACATCCAATTATCTCAATCCAAAAAGGCTTTCATCAATACACATTATTTTAAATTATCAATAATTAATGACAAAGAAAGAATTCTCAGGGCAGCCAGGGAAAAGAAGATGGTAACCTGTAAAGGAAAATCCATTAGATTATCATCGGGTCTCTCAGCACAAATTTTACAAGCAAGAAATGAGTGGAATCAAATATTCAAACTATTAAATAAAAGGAACTACTAGCCAAGAATAATGTATCCAACAAAGCTCTCCTTTAGAGATGAAAGAGAAATAAAGACCTTTCTGGACATATAAAAATTGAGGGACTTCTCCACTACGAAGCTTGTATTACAGGAAAAACTGAAAAGGATTAGCTCACCTAAAACCAAATGTATAACTATGAGTAAGGTGACTAACAGGCAGGTAGAAGCTGAGTAGTGCAACCCTTATTAAGAACAGAGTATTATAAGCTTAAACAATAAAAAGAGAATTGCTATTGCAAGATAGTAATTAACGTTCAGCATAGATAGGGACAACAATAACAGAAAAGGGGAGGATTCAAAGAACCAAATTCACAAAAGAGAATGGAGATAAGGCACGCAGAAGAAAATGGACTACTATGTATATACAGCTATCTTTTACATATTCGTAATGGTAATCACATGTCAAAGATTCAAAACTGAAGTATATAACATAAAACAAGAAGAACCATAGGGAAAACTCACAAAACCCAACCAAAATAAAAAAATAGAAACATAAGGACAAGGAAGCAATGAAAACACTGAGCTACCAGAAAGCAAAAAATAAAATGGCTAGAGGAAAACTTCATATTTCAACAATCACCTTAAATGTAAATGGACTGAACTCACCAATAAAAAGGCGCAGAGTTGCAGAATGGATCAAAAAACAAAACCCAACCATATGCTGCCTCCAAGAGACATATCTCAGCTCCAAAGATAAATATAGACTCAAAGTGAAAGGATGGAAAATGATATTTCAAGCAAATGGTATTCAGAGAAAAGCAGGAGTAGCGGTACTAATATCAGACATAATAGACTTCAAAATAAAAAAGGTAAAGAACGATATTGAGGGACGCTTCATAATGATAAAGGGAATCATGCACCAAGAAGACGTAACACTTATTATATTTATGCTCCCAATCAGAGAGCCCCAAAATATGTAAAGCAATTACTAACAGAACTGAAGAGAGAAACAGACCAAAACATTATCATAGTAGGGCACCTAAATACCCCACTGTCGGATATGGATAAATCATCCAAACAGAAAATCAATAAGGAAATAATGTCCTTAAATGACACATTAGACCAACTGGACATAATTGACATTTACAGAGCCTTCCATCTCAAAACAGCTGCTTATACATTTTTCTCTAGTGCACATGGAACATTCTCAAGAATCAACCACATACTGGGACACAGAGATAGCCCAACAAATATAAGAGTGTTGAAATCATACCAACCATATTCTCTGATCATAATACTCTGAAGCTGGAGATCAACTGTAAAAAGAGCATGGAAAGAACCACAAAGAGATTAAACAACACGTTACTAAAGAATGACTCGGTCAGAGAAGAAATAAAAGAGAGATCAAGAGATATATAGAAATGAATGAAACTGGTAGTACAACATATCAAAACTTGTAGGACACGGGAAAAGCGGTCATAAGAGGAAAGTTCATATCATTACAGGCCTAGCTCAAAAAAGAACGAGTTCAAATAAACAACCGAACACTTCATCTTAAAAAACTAGAAAAGGAAGAACAAATAAAGCCTAAAGCTAGCAGAAAGAAAGAAATAATCAAAATTAGAGCAGAAATAAATGAAATTGAAAACAAACAAAAAAAAACAATAGAAAACATAAATGTAACAAAGAGCTGATTCTTTGAGAAGTTTAATAAAATCAACAAACCCCTGCCTAGATTCTAAATAACAATGGTGAAAAAAAAAAAAAAGAAAAAAGAGGAAGGACACAGATAAAATCAGGGATGAAAGAGGGGAAATTATGACAGACATCACAGAAATACAAAGGATCGTATAAGAATACTATGAAAAAGTATATAACACCAAATTTAATAACCTAGAAGAAATGGACAAGTACTTAGAAAGATACAACCTTCCCAGACTGAATCAAGAAGAACTGGAAAATCTAAATAGACCGATCAGAAAAATGGAAATTGAAACAATCATCAAAAACCTACCAAAAAGTGAAAGTCCAGGACAAGATGGCTTCACCAGTGAATTCTACCAAACATTCAAAGAAGATTTAATACCTATTTTCTTCAAACTCTTCCTAAAATCGAAGAGGAGGCAATACGTCCTAACTCATTTTATGAGTCCAATATTACCCTGACACCAAAACCTGGTAAAGATAACACAAAAAAAGAAAACTACTGACCGACATCTCTCATGAACACAGATGCAAAATCCTAAATAAGATACTAGCGATATATCAAAAATACAGCAACATATTAAAAGATTATACACCACAATCAAGTGGTCTTCATCTCAGGGGCACAGGGATGGTTCAACATACATAAATCGATTAATGTGATACACCACATAAACAAATTAAAAATAAGAATCATATGATCATATCAATAGATGCAGAAAAAGCCTTTGACAAGATACAGCATCCATTTATGATCAAAACACTTAACAAAATTGGTATAGAAGAAAAGTACCTTAACATAATAAAGGCCATATACAACAAACCCTCAGCCAACATTATACTTAATAGTGAAAAACTAAAAGCCATTCCTCTAAGATCAGGAACGAAATGAGGCTATCCACTATCACCATTGTTATTTAATACAACATTGGAGGTCCTAGCGAGTGCAATCAGGCAAGAGAAAGATATAAAAGACATCCAAATAGGATGTGAAGAAGTCAAATTGTCACTATTTGCAGATGACATGATTCTCTATATAGAAAACCCTAACGACTCCACAAGAACACTACTAGAAACAATAAGCAAATTATAGTAAAGTTTCTGGATGCAAAATCAGTGTTCAAAATCCATAGTGTTCCTACACTCTAATAATGAATTGTCAGAAAAAGAAGTGGAAAAAAATAATTCCTTTTGCAATTGCAACAAAAAAAGAATAAAATACCTAGGAATATATTTAATGAAACATGCAAAGGACCTATATAACGAAAACTATAAGACCCTATTAAAAGAAATTGAAAAAGATACAAAGAGATGGAAAGATATTCAATGTTCTTGGATTGGAAGAATCAACATAGTTAAAATTACCTTATTATCTAAAGCATTATACAGATTTAATAAGGCAATCCCCATCAAAATCTCATTGACATTTTTTAAAGAATACAACAAAAAAATCATTAGATTTGTATGGAAGCACAAAAGACCTTGAACTGACAAAGCCATCCTGAGAAAAAACAACGAGGCTGGAGGCATCACTCTGCCTGATTTCAAATTATACTACAAAGTGACAATAATCAAAACAGCATGATATTGGCAGAGAGACACACAGACCAATGGAACAGAATCAAGAGTCCAGAAGTAAACCCATGTTTATATGGGCAAATAATTTTTGACCAAAAAGGCCAAAAACATCAAGTGGAGAAAGTCTCTTCAATAAATGGTTTTGAGAATACTGGAAAGCCACCTGCAAAAGAATGAAACTAGACTGTTGTCTATCACCACACAGCAAAATGAACTCAAAATGGATTAAGGACCTGAATATAAGACCTGAAACAATAAAATGCATAGAAGAAAACATAGGAACTAAACTCGTGGGCCTTGGACTTAAAGAGGATTTTATGAATTTGACCTCAAAGGCAAGGGGAGTAAAAGCGAAAATAAATGAATGGGACTACATCAAACTAAAAAGCTGCTGCACAGCAAAGAAAACCATCAACAAGGTAAAGAGACAACCATTTGCAAGCAAAGCCTCCGATAAGGGCCTAATATCCAAAATATACAAAGAACTCATACAACTCATTAACAACAAAAAACAAATGATCCAATCAAAAAATAGGCAGAGGACCTAAACAGACACTTCTCCCAAGAAGATATACAAACAGCCAAGAAACATATGAAAGGATGCTCAACATTGCTAGCTATTAGGGAAATGCAAATCAAAACCACAATGAGATACCATTTCACATCTGTTAGAATAGCTGTAATCAACAGGACAAGTAATTGCAAATGCTGGAGAGGATACAGAGAAAAAGGAACCCTCATACACTGCTGGTGGGACTACGAATTGGTACAGCCATTATGGAAAACAGTATGGAGGTTCCTCAAAAAACTAAGAATTGATCCACCATAAGATCCAGCAATCCCTCTCCTGAGTATTTACCTCAAAGACTTGAAAACATATATCTGAAAAGATATTTGCATACTGATATTTATAACAGCATTATTCACGGTGGCCAGGATGTGGAAGCAACCTAAGTGTCCTACGATAGATGATTGGCTAAAGAAGCTGTGGAACATATATACAATGGAATATTAGCCATAAGAAGAGTTGAAATACTGCCATTTGTGACAACATGAATGGACCTTGAGATAATCATGCTAAGCGAAATAAGCCAGACAGAAAAATAGAAAACCACGTGATATCACTTATATGTAGGATATAAACCTAAAAGCAACAAACGAATAAGACAAACAAACAGAGACTCATAGACATGGAAAATAGACTAATGGTTACATGAGGGTAGAGGAGAAGGCCGGAGGTGGGAGGTTGATAGGGTAAAAGGGGTCAAATACGTGGTGACAGAAATCTAACTGTGAGCGATGAATACACAATGCAATATATATATGCCTTACTGTTAAATTGTACACAATGTCACAATAATAAAAATTAATTAATTAATTAATTAAACATGTACCATTCTCCTTGATTAAATAATCATGTACCATCCTCCATTGAAAAAAGCAAAAACTTAACAGAGGAAGTTAACATCAAAATCTTATAATCACAAAATCAGTGTTTAAATGTTAGTCTTTTTTATTAACAATTGGCAATCAAACAAAATAATTCAAGCAAAAATAAATCACATATATTTGGCCTTTTTTTTTCAAATTAACTGTTTTAAATTTTAAAACCTCAAAAACTCTAGCAGAGACTCTGAATTCATAACATATCAATTGTGACTTTGGAATAGTTATGGTACCAATAATTGTTTTGATATATGTTCTGCTGATAACATCTTTAAAAAGATTCAAAATAGAATCTGGGCTCTGTTTGCATTTAGTATGTATAGGGATTTGAGGAGCAGGGCAAATTCTCTGCCCATACAGTGAGCCTTGCATAATTTTATAATTAAAGGGCTGTTGTTGAATTAAAATGCCATAGATACAGAAGACAGACGCAGGGGAAGAATGTAAACTGGAAACTTGGATATTATAGAGAACCACACAGTACATGTCAGCTACAGTGCTTTCCCATTCTTTATGATCAGACGCTTACTGGAGTATTTGTCCACTGGGCTCTCCAGGGATATAAAGACGTTGGGAAAAGTTCAGAGGTGAGCCCCAATGACAATTAAAGGGCTGGCTAAGGAAAAAATGAACAGATTGATACACTTGGAAAAGGAGGGTGGTCTATTTAAAAATGGCTTCCAAATAATGGGACCGACTAATAGACAAAAATAGAAACTTGGCTGCTTTTCTTCCCTACTGTGAACAGAATAAGAGAAAACAGGTGGAACTAAATATGAGGGTTAAGGCTGCCAACAGTTTAGCAAGTCAGGAGCAGCAGTGTGTATAGCAGCCTGGCGTAATATTTCAATGCACACAATCTGTAAAGTAGGGCGATGGTGGAAGTACACGTGTCATCGTCACCAGAAGCTAAAATAAACAAGTGCATATTAGAGTGAAGGATGAAATATCGCTGCAAGCACCAATCATAAGTCCAGACCATTAAATAACTTATGTCGTAGTTCTGATGTATGTTAAAATAGGCCAGGAGCTGGGCTGCCTGGGTTTGAATCCTGGCTCTTCTATACTAGCTTCGTGTCCTTAGATAAGATGCTTAACCTGTATGTTCTTCCATTTCCCTTGAAAAAAAGGAGAAGTCAGAGTATTTACCTCATGATTACAACTGTTGAGGAGTTTAATTGTGTGTGTGTGTGTGCGTGTGTGTGTGTGTGTGTGTACCCATGTATTTGTTATTACGTACTATTCCTCGATTAGAAGGCATATGAGTTGGAGGAATATATTTTGGGTGAGAACGAATGTATTTTACATCAACATTTTAATGTTCGGAATTCTCTATTAACCAGCATTGGTATCAAATACACTAAGTGTAGATGTTTATCCTGATGAGTCTGAGACAGACACCATGAGACTCTCAGGTCTGAATCATCCAAAATGTATTCACATTTATCAAATATTTAGAATTTAAAACAGTAGTCTAACTCTTTAGTCTAACAATTAGTGAGCTATGTTTATCTTTTACAATAATTCTTTCTTTGTAAGATATTATATTAACTCGAACATTAATTCCTACTCATCATACATAATCGATATCACAGAATACACAGTATAGAGCCTTTAATTAATTAACCAATGGCTGACTATGAATCCAGAGGCCTGGCCTTTGTCCAACTGCCCTGTGTCTTCTGCTTTGCTGGTTCCTAACTGATGTCAAAGCATTTTCCTCTTTCACTAGAGAAAATGCCTACCCACGATTTTGACCAGGTTGCTTAATGAACAGCAAAAATCAGTTAAGGAAAATGATACCCAGTATAAAAGAGGGCTTTATCTGTTTGGGGAAAACTAAATTTTTGATGTATTTATTTAAAAGCTGTGGGTGGGCATAGTTCAGGAAAAAAGAAAAAAGAAAAAGAACCTCCAACAATTTCGTATCTCACTTCTAAACAATTATAACCTAAAACTAAATGGTAAAAAAAATAACATGATTCACATTTCTTTCTTCTGTAGATTTGCTGTACAATGATGTCAATTGCTCAATCCAAATTTAAATTAAATAAATCATGTTTTATTGTTCACCTACTGTACATAGAAATGCTTTATTCATACCTTTACAGTAAGAATTCCAAGCTTTTTTGCTCACATTCACGCACACACACACACTTCTCTATTACAATTTTCCTTTCCACAGCTATATGAAAAAAATAACTTTAGGCAAAGTGTCTTATGATATGATTAAACAAAAATTTTATAAAATTAGAAGTCATTTCTGTAGACCGAAGATCTGAATGAGAGCTTATACATCCAAGGCATTTTAAACAAAAACAGTCCTTGGCTTCTGTTAGTTGACCAAGGTGGGAGGAATGCACTATGCCAGGAGCAGATGACCCCTTGTGAATTGGGGAACTGAGTTCATGTGTAACTGCTCTTTCTGAACATCACATAGCAATAGACCAATGATGGTGCTCTGTTTACATGCCCTAAATCACGCAACTTCTGAAGATGAGCATTTTTAATATATTTATGAAGATAAATAAATTTCAATAAATACTTTTACCCATCTGCCTCAATCCAATGAGACTGAAATTTATTTCTACATTTGGACGGACTCCTTCACAGAGCTTAACATATACTTTTTTTAATGTAGTAAATGATACCATAAATAAAGTCGAGAGATGAACAATTGATGAAAAAAGATTTCCAACATGTAAGATGGACAAAGATTAGTATCCCTAATATACTCAGAGCTTCTATATATGATAAGAAGTCAAGTAATACAACAAGAAATGGGCAAATGATGCAAAGTAATATTTCATATAAAAATAAACATATTACCGATGATAAGGTTATGAAAGGATAATTTTACTAGTAGCCATTGGAATTCAAATTTAAACAATGAGATGCTATTTTTCAAAAATCAGATCAATAAGAAAAATGTTTGTTCTAATAACTAGTACAGGTAACAATACAGAAATAACACCCTCGAGAACTGGTGATGAAACTGACTATGATTGACTACAACAAACACTCTGGAAAATACTCCAGCAATATTTACTGAAATTTTAAAACTATAAATATCCAAATTAGCAAAGCATTCTTGGAAATCTGTGCTTGTAGTGGGCATTTGTTGCCTCAAGCTCTTGGTATTCAATCCTTTTTTTCAATAACTTCATCTCAGTTATCCTTTAGATAACCACACTTTTATTTTCAATCCACATATTGGTAAGGCCGGCCTCATGCTCCGGGGTCGAGAGGGGAGTATGTCGCTATGCTTGGCCAATAGAATACTGGCCCCTGGCTGTATTGACTGGTTCAGGGATGGACAACCAAGCCAATGAAAGTCCCACCCAGGACTTCTAATAAAACTACTGGGAAAGAAAAGATCTCTTAGCACCACAGAATGAGATTTAGGAGTGAAACTCATGATGGCCATTTTGTCAGTAAATTAGGAAAGACTTACTGAAAATTAGGCTTACAGAGAAAAAGCTGAAATAAGAACCAAAGGGAGACAGACTACTGAAGACATAATTTCAGTGCCTGGATCTAACAGTACCTGAAGCTGATGCTCTTTTGGACTTTTCAACTTCCTGAGCCAATTGATGATGAATATCCAGTCTATAGAATATTATGCAACTTTTTAAAAACAAGGAGATAGAACTATGTATATTGAAAAGAGTTGACAAAATTTTCTTTAAAGGGGTAGAGAATAAATATTTTTGGCTCTGTCAGAAGTACTGAACAAATAACCACAAACAATACATTTATCATGGCCAGATTTGGCCTGTGAACTAGAGCATTCCTACCCTTAACCTAAAAGGGTGTCCATAGAAAAATCATTTAAAAAATGATGTTATTTTAATCAAAAAAGGATTTAAAGGCACCTACATATGACTATATATTAAAAGTATGGTGAGAACAATGGAGTAATTTATATCAAGCTGTTACTAAATACCTCAGGTGGGATAGGAGGAGGTCATTTTAGAGGAAGATTTGGGAGAGATTTATAAGCTCAAACAGTTTTTTTTTCTACATCTCTATATTATTTGACTTGTTACAATGAGCATATATTGCTTTTTTATTTAAAAACGTCTGGTGACATAAAATTAAAAGGTGCCAATAATCTTTAAAGAAATGCAGTCCCTAAGTATTAAAAAATCAATTTTGCATTGTAATTAGGTTGGAATTAGGGACATTCTTGAATATTTAACCTGCCAGCATCTTTTCGCACATAGCAGCAACCCTCAGTTTAACAGACCCATTTCATAGATAACGCCTGAAGAGGCATTGTGCTTTGCCCAAGGTCACAGAGCTAATTAGTGGCAAAGCCCCATCTAGAAATGAGGACTTATAACTTTCTCATCTGAGATTAATGCATAGAAAATAGATGCCTCTCTGAACACAACATCATGAATATGTTTACAGCATCCAGCTCCAAGCAGCTCTGCCTTCAAAGATTTTTATACCACCGTCAGATTTTCTCTTCTGTAAATTGTTAGCACTATTTTTAGGAGCCCTTTTCTCTGGCAGATCCAGGCATTCTCACATCTGAGCCTGTCATCTCTTCGGTGTGTATTTAGTAGTTACAGAGCTCTGCTCACTGTTTGCATATCATGACACCGGGCAGAGTTCAGCAATACAGAACGTCTTATCCATTTCCTCTTAATCCATTTTAAATTCATCCTGAGCCCATCAGAGCAGGAGATAGAATGAGAGTTTTATAATTACCTTTTGCAAACAAAACATTAAATTATTATACAGTGGAATCCTCTAGATTTTTGGACATAAGATGGCCTTTACCTGGTAGTGAACGAATGTGACTGTCTCTATCGTATACATATGTACTTTGGAAACTAGCCCTGTTAGCTTGAAGTTATTGATCGATTTTGGTAGATTACTGCAATAGATTCCTAAAGTGCTTTAAGATTAAGAGATGTGCTTGGCTTTCTTCTGTCATGTATCTCAAAGGAAAACCATGAGATGAGACACACAATGAAAAACAGCAGGTAATACCATGTGAGACTCCTTATTAAAAACATAAAGTGCCTTTCACTCCTGCTTTTATTAAGTCTACTTTTCAAGCTAAATGGGGGTTAGGTGAGGTGATTATAATACAAGTCACATCTAACTATTTCATTATCTGTGTCCTACAGCAAGATAGCCCCCAGAATACGTTTGAAAGCTCCAGAGTGATGGCAGTAGGTTGAATATAATGAACAATGTTACAAATGGGGACACGAGACGGCAGGTCTGATGGGGATGGAATCTCCTAGAAATTGCGAGGCTGTAATTACTGAATACCAGCTTGGTCTCAGTTGACTTTGAACACTGGAAACCATCTTTTGCGGATTATATTTTTCTCAGCTAGTTAAAATGAAGCCAGTCAGAAGGGCTGAAATGTATAAGACATAATATACAAGCAAAGGCACGGTTGGCTCTTATTACTCTAATTTTTGTCTAGTTTCCAAGATCATTTTACTATGCACTGTGTACCTGAATTAAAATTGGGGTGAGAAATATTTTTATATTCTTATGTCCTAGGGCTGAATTGCTATATTTTAAAAGAAATAGCCGGTCTAATTTTTGGTGGGGGGAGAAAAGTGGCATGGAACTCTAGCATTATGTGTCAGCACTTGTTCTAAATATCTTATTTGAAATCATCACTAAATTAAGAATGAAATGAAGAGAAGTACATGCAGAGAGAGGCAAAAGAATGGGTGGGAAAGGAGGAAAAATGTAAGTGGTAGTTTTGATGAAACTCTGTGACTGAAACTAGCATACTCAGTTCCATTTCCTTGATTCACCTTATACATTTAACCTAAAACAAGAAGAATGAACATTGCTGACAATACCCACTTTTATTTGATTTCTAGTTAAAATTTTAGAGGGCAAAGGAGTTAGTACAAATTTATTAAAGAGCCTGAATAAACTTTGTTAGTTGACCAGCTGCATGGGTAGCCAGAATCCAGCTGAGCATAAGCTTGTTTTCCTTGCCTGAAACTACCTGGATAAAATGCAGTTCAATTCAGAGAACAGAGTGCAGGCAGTACCTTGTCCTGCAGGGTAGACCCAAGCCAGCAATAAATCACAGAACAGCCTCTACCTTTATTGCCCATTCTTTGTTCCCTCTGTCCCTGGTAATACAGGGAGATCTGGTTAAAGGGATTATCATGGCCAAGGAGAGCAATGTCATTAAAAGCACAATCTGAGGGGGATGTGTGGAAGAGGGTGACATTGCTAGGGACTTAGTCTGGGCCACCAGCCCTTCACTAGGACTTGTGAACAATATGGTGGTAATAAGCTGGGAAGACAAGTCATCATTTCTATTCACTGTCTGTGCTTTGACATTCCCTGACAGTGTCACCTCCATCTCTCCTCCTGCCTTCTGCTACCTCACTCACTGTCCTACCACAGAGACTGAGGTCCAAGGCATAAGCCCAGTTTATCACACCCCAGTGATGCATCTCCACCGCTATCAGCAGTAGAATGATAGTTCTATGTGAGCATGGGAGAGCCAGCCTGGTGGAGGTTCTCCCTCATGTGGTTTTAGACAGCATCAAGAGATCCTCATCCCAGAGTCCTCTGCAAACAGTCCCCATACAGGCTTACCACTTCCTGTGTCTCCATTGATGGTGTTCTCTGGCTGAGGAGCTCGCCTGGGCTCAGAGCAGGCCAGATTGTTCAGGAGTGACTCTAAATTGATAAGGGACAGAAGTCAAAGGATAACCACACCAGGTTCCTTAGCCCTCGGAGCAATAAAAGATGCTCCACAGTCTCTCTGGGGGTTCCCAGTGGGATTGAGCCCCAGCTGCCCACAGCAACAATACTTTCTCAGCTTTCCTTTCTTGCTTCCCAGCATGTCCTAGGATCACCTCCTAAATAAACTACTTGACCTAAACCATCGTCTCCAGATCTGGTTTGCTGGGAACACCATCTAAGAGCCTGGGCATTACAGCTATACGCCATCAAGCTACAGCTGCTCCTGACCCCAAAGAACCATCTCCCACCTCCCAGAGAAGCAAAAGATGCTCCTTTATAATCAAATTACTACTTCTCCCAGGACAAAGCTAATTATTCCACCAGACCAAATATAGGGGTAAACCACAGCCAGTTGGGGTGGCGTAGGCTTCTCCAAAGTCTCCTCTTAAGAGAGTGGTTCCTTTGGACACTTATGCTAGTGCAAGCATTTCACTCCTGAGTGATGTAATCCAAAACTCACTGTACTCAGAGGTGAGCAACAGATGCTATTGAATAATTTATAGTGCGCTACACTGGGTTTCCCTGCGTTGTAAAATTTGGGCAATTTGAATACAAGATATGGATAATATAACTGTTGTTTACCATAGTTCTGTTACTGTGCCACTCACAGTGGCCTCCTGCAATCCAGTTCCTGTTCAGGTCCCTGTTTCTTTATTAATGAAGTCCAAATGGAATGTTTCTCAGCATGAGCCTACTATGAGTGCTAAATTGAATGGATGGCCATGGGTCTTTGTCTGACTAGAGTATGTGGTGAAATGGGCTATGGTGATACGCTCTGGTGGGGTATTGCTGGGTCCTGTCCACCAGGCTATACCACTGGCTGGAAGTTCCACCTGCAGGATACATGAGTCCAAAGATATGCGGCTAGAGTAGAAGCACTGGGGTGAGTAACCAAAATAAGGAGCAGAGGCAATGAAGTGTATAGCTGATGAGGCAGAGTCAATTCAGGAACTAGACCCAGGCCAGTCAGAAGACATTCTCCTCTTGGCGTCTGGGTGGCTTAAAGAGGCTGATCAGGGCTGCACAACGTGGTACCCTCTTCCTAGCTTCATCTTTTCTGCCTTAGAAAAAAGAAAGCTCTCACCTCCCATATCACCAAATTCCTAATGGGACCGAGGATCAAACAGTAGATTAGGAAATTACCAGAACTACCATTCTGAGGCTGCCATTACTGAAAATCCCCTTGAATCTGGGAAGTGGGACAGTTTTGTCCTCAGATGCCTCAGCTACTCTTCTCCAAGGCCATCTCCGCAAGCTGTGGCCCACTCCGTGCCCCTCTATTCCCAAGCTCCTGGGCCAGGATTATAGAATTTCAGAGTTACTTATTGAGCACCGGCTAAGCTGTGTGTCAACAAAAATATGCAATAGAACTTCTGTCTGTTGAAGAAAACAACATTAACCAAAGAATCACAAAAAAATGTTGTAATCATCAACAAAGAATTCTAGGGACATCACCCCTTCACTTTTTCAAATAATCATTAGAATGTGCCTGCTAAGCTAAGTCCCTTGAATTAGAGTTTTCCAATTCTTTGAACTCTTTTGAGAGTTTGATGAAAGCTGTGCGTCCGCCCCTAAAACAGTACATGTATGCACATCCACAAATAATTATGCATAAGAGATGAATGGATTCAGTGTTCTTCTGAGGTTCATCTCTAAACCCTGGCTTAGAATCCACATTTTTATTTAAACTCCTCCTAAATCACCCTCTCCCCCATCCCAGTAATATATTTACTCCATGACTCTCAAGCTAAGGATCTAGACAAAAAATTAAATTTGCGCGTATTACACAATTAGGACTTGAAGAAACAATTTCATTAGCTTTAAGATTCTGCCTTGTTGAGCACTGTGTGATTAAAGTATGAGTGGTAGAAGATAACTAAGCAAAACCACCCTCTACTGCCGTTTTGTTTCTTACCATACAAAAACCCACACACTTAACATGTCTTGTTACAGAAGGTGACCTTCCCATAACACCTCAAAGTGTTTGAATTTGGGGGGAAATTTTTCAAAGTTCTGATTGGAGTATTGGATGTTTTAACAACTGAGAATAGTGTAAACTGGCCTTGGAAAAAAAGCTATCTTTCTAGATAGAGTCACTCAGCTGGAATGAAAGCTTATTCAGGCTGTGGCTACAGCTCCATTTCTTATACAGCACCAAGAAATCAGCTGACTTCAATCTCCAATGCCTGGATCAGATATGCAAATTAGTTAAATGACAAAGGAGGCTGAAAAACATTTTGGCTCTCTGTGAAACATGTATGCTATGCATGAATACATAATGTTTTAGCAACCTACATTCACAGTTGCTTATACACTCAGGCTGGAGGAGATTGAGAAGCTATGATTAGGGCTAATGCCTTGTCTTTTATTTGTTTGTTTGTTGCAGCACATTCTACAAGCACTGTGTATGTGCATGTTCTTTCTTTTTTAACATTTATTAAAGGCCTACTGTGCGTACTGTGAAGTATACAAAGATGAATTAGATCTGTCATTAATGATAATTTTTTATGTTCTAGTAGGGGAGATAAGACTCAAATGCAGTACAATTATTTCAAATCAAATGCTATAGGTATTTGGAAAAGGAGAAGAGCTCTTTTACATGAGATTTACCTAATGTTTGAAAAGTAGATGTTATTTCATCTGTAATCGGCAAATGAATTGTCCCTTTTTTATCAATCAAAAGCTAAGGGGGTTTCAAACAGTTTTGGAAACAAAACAGAAATTTAGTAAAATATCAACGGCATGTTCTAATGAAGTTAAAATTCCTCAGGTAAATAAAGAAATCAAAATTTGAAAATAAGTAAAATCTACATATTTAATAATCATCTATAAGCATGAGTTGAAAATACTTGGGAACTAAAATCTAGAACTACTCGTGAAAGTGGAGGGTGCAATTTTTGCCAAATTCATTCCTGACATTCCATTGCAAATAACAAAATTACAGCAACACCTCACATTAACAGGCCCTACAGTGACGAAAACTCAGATACAATGCAATTGTGCTCCTTCCTGCTACCAAACCCTGCTCTCAGTTCTGGTGGGGAGGGAAGGGATGGAGCAGAAATGTGAAGGAGAAGGGGGAGTTTGCTAGAAGCAACAGGTAACCTCTTCTTGGAAAGTAGGGAGGACAGTCAGTCCCGGGGTCTCTGGAGTTATCCTGGCACGACTTCCCCAGATGAGGCCAATGAAATGGGCACAAATTAACCAGGAGATTCCTGGAATTGCTGCTGTTTTCCTAGAATTTCCAGCTTTCCACCGGACACTGGATCAATGTCAATGATAGTCAGAGAGGACAACTATGGCTAGGTGGCATCTCACTGCAGCTGGCATACGTACAGATTTAGATTCCTCAGCCAGATCCCAAGAACTGTGTAGCAGCAAGCTGAACAGTCTCATCCCTCTTATTTCATTAACTTCACAATATCTTGAAACTTCATTTTGCAGGATTGGATTTCTTTGGACTCCACTTATCAGGTTCTGGCAGAATTGTACTTGGTGAAATATCTTCTAGGTCATCATTTTTATCCAGAAACAAATTTATGAAAAGGTCAGCTATCATTTGTAGGAATGATAAACAACTCAAATAGAAATTGAAATCCACATATTTTATGGAGGAGATTTGGGAACAAGAAATAATATTGCATGAAAAGTTTACAAATATGAAATTTTTCCATATATTTTTATTCAAGGTTTTAAACCACATATAAGCACTTCAAAAGTATGCCATTGTAAATTCAAAAAGGATTCAGAAGCAACCACTATCTAAAAGCACAGCTTAAGAAAAAACATTAAAATCATGGGGCAAATTTTAATTCAACAAAACCAAGATCCCAGATGTTCTGAAGAAATTGTGCCCAGGTGACCACCATGCGCACGCACGTGCACACACACACACACACACACACAATCAAGCCAAAATTTATGTGATCATGAAGTATGATTTCCTGACCTTAGAAATTTCAAAGTGTATATTTTACCTTAGAGATATAACTAGTTAATTCAATAAATATTTAGGTAGCACCAAATGAGCCATTTAAACATTATAACCAAGAATGTTAATATGAAGATAAAAAAAACAATGAATGAAAATAAAATATCATCACGCAGGTCAACCCCACTTTACCTCTTGACTCACTGTATGTCCTTTACAGATTGCTTCTCTTTCTCACGCCCACAGCCCATCATAAACACACACGACAACAACATGGCTTGGTGCTACAGGCAAAACAAGAAAGCAATATCATAGAATAGGAATGAAAGGTGGCTAGAGTTCTTTGTAAGTATTACCCTTGGTTTATTTATTTAAAAAAAAAAAAAACTCTTTTGTTGTCAAACAATGGGGCATCGCATGGATAAAGAAGAGGTCTACTAGTGGACCATGAAGGAATCTATCTGTGTCTGACAAGTACTTTTGACATAGTTAATGAAGACATGTTATTAAATGAACATTTTTTTAAAATATAAACTTTTCTTAGAGTTTAAAATGAGTGTTTTGGGCAACTGAAACACATACCTCCCTACTAGTTTCCATGGCTCTTGTGACTATGTCACTCAGTCAGAAACATTGCAAGAAGTATGTGGCCACTCTTTTTGCACCATCTGGTATACTGCATTTCTGAGGAAGGGGAGTTAATTGGCTATATCTGAGCAGTCACAAGATTTATAGGTTTGATTACCCAAAATAGAAGCTTTTACCTTGGTATATGTGGAGTTTTCACTGTTGTATTAATAATAATAAAAGCATGCCAAATGAATGAAAAAGCATCATTATAAAAGAGATTTGTGTGTGCAATGAAACAGTATGGGTGCCTTGTGGTTCCCACAATGAAGATGTAACTATTTTCATATACAAGTTATTAGCTCAAGTTGTTCTTTATTATTTTATAACTTTGCTCCTCTAGCAACATGCTTGTCGCTAAAAAATAATTATGCCTGGGTGTTACATGCCAGATGTTTTTAAAGCAAAGGTGGCAATTTAATTCTAAGACAGATAAGATAAAAGCAGTCCCAGAAAAAAAAATAAATAAATGTAGAAATGTAAAGTGTGTTTAATTAGAAGCACATATTCCTAGATATGTTTCTTCTGACTAGTACTGTCCAATAGAAATACATGCAAGCACATATGTAATTTTAATTTTTCTGGGAGTCACATTTAAGAAGTAAAGGGAAATAAGTGAGCTTATCCTAATAATATATTTTGACCTAA
This sequence comes from Pteropus medius, assembly GCF_902729225.1. Classification (NCBI taxonomy): domain Eukaryota; kingdom Metazoa; phylum Chordata; class Mammalia; order Chiroptera; family Pteropodidae; genus Pteropus; species Pteropus medius. The sequence continues at coordinate 719,523 of NW_024344253.1, read as the reverse complement.
TGTATCAAAAATATAAAATTAATGTAAGAATTTATTAGTGAAATATTTTACATTCTTCTTCCCTATTAAGTCTTTGAAATCTGGTATGTACTGTATACTTACCTACGGCACATCTCAATTCAGACTAGTTGAATTTCAAGTGCTCATTACTACATATGGGCAACGGCTACCATAACAAACAGGATGTTTCTAGAGGTTTTTTTGCTTACATTTAGGACTATAGTTGATCCTTCCCATGCAGCGTATAAAAATATTCACAGAAAATGACCCTGGGAAGGCTCTCCATGACTCATTAATCACTCTGAAATATCTGCATGTGTCTCTTCAAAGAGGGCAGCTGAATACTTTCATTCAATCAAGATGATCACAGTTCTAAGTTCAACCCAGAAAGCATATTTGGAAAAAAAAAAATACTTTAAAATTCCTACGGTTTAACAACTATGCCTTGGTTACTTTGTCCATCTACAGGAAGGAAAAGAACCCACAGATCATAAGAGATAAAGCTCTAAGTGGCTTGTTCCATGTTCTCACCAGCTGTAGAGGGTGGGAGTTACATGCAGTTGTAATGAAAATAAAAGGAGATAATGTGGGAAAAGCATTGGGGCCTGCAAATGTCGGCCTAGCAGGAAATTACCAAACCTAATCAGTACCCCCTACCCTCCCTCTCTAGAACATTCGTATATGGGTAAAATTAAGTGGATGTTTGTTTGTTTGTTTGTTTCTAAGTGAACATCAGCCTTGAAAGAGCAAATCACAAAAGAGCAGTTTGCAGCCTAAGGTAGAAAGGAGAGGAAGTCTGGAAGAAGGAAGAATAGTATAGTTTTTTGACTGGGAGATGGTATTAAGTTCACTAGTTGTGTGGATATTTTTCTTACTCAGTAGTTGTCATGTCTACTCAGTAATTGCCAGCTGTGAGGGCAGAACTCAGGCCCAGGGAAATGGACCAGTTTTGCTTGCCCTGTAGACCTCTCTGTTGATGAGGCAATGCCAAAAAAAGAGATTTTGTAAATTCTGCATGTGAATGGCGAAAATTCAGCTGAGTTGATAATAAAAGGCTATGGTGGAGGTGAGTCAGACAGGTTGGAAAGAAGGATTGGGACAAGGTTCATATGCCATTCTATCATCATGGTATTTCCTTGATACCTGTCATATGTGGTTAGCTCACAACCAAGAGCTATTGTGTTCTACCCATCATCTGGAAAAAAATTTAATAAATTCAAGCTAGAAACATGGCAAGAGGAATACCATTAATGTCGTAGTTAGTTCAGGCTTCTAGGACAAAAATCTCATAGACTGAGTGGTTCAAACTAAAGGCATTTGTTTCTCATTGTCCTGGAGGCTGAAGCTCAAGATCAAGGCACCCATAGATTCAATGTCTCATATACTGTGTCTTCCATATGAGGACACAGCAAGAAGATTTCTTACTTCTTGCTGTGTCCTCATATGGCACAAAGAGGGCTAGAGAGCTCTCTGGAGTCTTTTTTTGGGGGGAGGGGAGGGCGGGGACAGACAAAAACACTCAGTCCATAATAATCAGTAATCCTCTAAGATATAAGCTCCCTGAAGACAGAGCCTCGGTTTTTCTTGTTACTCAGTGCCTAGACTTAAGAGACGCTTGAAAGGTACTTAAAAGTAAGTGCTTAATAAATATTTATTGAATGAAAGAAGAAGGATTCAGAGAATTATTGTGATGTTTCCAGAGAAAAATCAGAGAATCAATCAGATTTACCAAGGTCAAGTATGAGAGCAGATGGGAGAGAGGTTCAGACAGGTACTACAGGAAAAAATGGAGACTAAAAGAAATTTGGAAGCTCTTATTCCAGCCTTAAGTAAAAGTGAAATCAACTCATTTGTGGATCAATTTTTTTCCCACATTTATCTCTATCCGTTTATCACTTTTGTCAAGAGTCTACCCTGAAGTTTAATCACTTTGCTTTCAGAAAGCTAATCCTAGATTCAGCTCAGAGGTCATTTTTAGTTACTCTTAATTATACTGTCCTCTAATTACCTAAATAATTTCTCTCCATCTTTGATGTTTATGCCGCTCAAATGTTTGTAGAGCATTATTACATCTCCCATTAGTTGTTGCTGAGCTAGACTTTAAAGATTAGGCACATTTAGATCTTTTAAACCTGGTAAATGCCTCAAATCAATGGTTCCATTATCTAACAATTTCTGATGCTCTTCCTGAGAGTGTCTTTAGTGTCATTGTGCATCTCTGCAACTGAAAAGTCTGTGGCTCAACTTGATATTCCGAAAAAAGTCTGACCAAAGTAATATAATGGCATATGTTTCCTGGATCTTCTATGTTAAAATACACCAAGTGTGATTACTTAAAATTACATTCTTGAATCATGCAAACAAACTTAATGAATCAGAATGTCTGGGAGGTGGGTCCAGAAATTCAAAATGTTAAATAAACGAGTAACCCCAGGTTATTCATAGGCACACTAAAGCTTGAGAGCCACCTAAAAAAAGTCATTTTTGAGAAATCCTCCACAGAAAACTTGGAAACCTTTCTGTATGGGGATCTAGGCATGAAATATCAATTTTAAAAACCTTATCCGCTATTATTCGTGACTGTCCCACAAGTGAAGGCAGCAGAAAGAATATCAGATATGCAAGAGGGGAAGACAAGCAGCTTGGGACATACTACTTGTAGTTTTTTTTCCCCCCCATTACATTACAATTCCCAGCTGCTCTTTTGTTTATTTCAAGTTCATGGAATTGAATTAATCACACCCTTGATTTTTATGGCACACTTTCATCATTGGTCTATGTGGCTCTCTCTATGTTTGTTTGCTTGCTTGCTTGTTTAAAATATAATAAACACCAATGATCTTTTTGCCTAACATAGAAATTAGAACATTCACAATAACTTAAACTTACATCCTCTTATGTGGTCTTTTGTCTCTATCCCTCTGTCCCAGCTCTCCTTACTGTACGATCACAAGTGCAAATTCTGGGGCTGGCAGGGGACGCGCTGGGAAATTTGATAAGTTTCTTCCTTCCTACTGAAAAGAAATATTTTGAGAAAAATGTAAAACATACAAGTTACTCAATTTGGAAAGAACATGGAAGGTTTAAAGGAAGAAAATGCCTGAAAAAATAATTTAAAGTCATATTACCAGGAACTTTGAATGCTACACTAATGAATTTGCACTGTCATTTTAATAACGTGGAGCCACTGTGTATCTTTTTGTTCTTTAGGAAGATTCACCAGTCAGTGGCATGTAGATATGGAAATGGAGAGAAACAATACACAAGAACAATAGCTAAGAAGTTGTTTATTCAACACATGTGCATTAAATGCCTACATTGTGGCTGGTGCAGTGCTAGGGTTTGGGGATATAAAGATGGTTTCTGCCCTCAAAGAACTCACAGTCAGTTGGAGAGAGACAAATAAATTCAGCCAAGTGCTATAAGTGAAATGAGAGAAATCTATACAAGGGAGAAATGAGACCCAAAGGTCAGAGAGTCAATTCCGCTAGAGAAATGAACATCAAGAAAAGGTTTCTCTGAGAAGGTCATGTTAGAGCTGAGTCTTGAAAGATGACTTTGAAAGAACTCTAAATAAAAAAAAAAAAATTGACTCAGAAACAAGATTGGAAAAGGACCAATGTCAGTGCCTTTAAAGCCAGATTCTACCTAATGTTCACATCATTTCCAGAACATCACTGTCACACATGTAGGCCTGTTGAAACCAGGACCTATGTGATTCAGTCTCGACAGCGCACAGTTAACGGAACTCTGTTCAGCAACCAGAGTAATTTCAAAATCACTCAACCATTCTGGATTGTGTTTGAAGAAGATATATAATCACTTTTTAGAACTTTAATTTCTCCCATTTATTTTCCTCAAACCTTGGAACACTTCTAGTGCCACTCTCCTCAAAACTCTTTAAAAACATCTCCTCCTGCATACTTGGTCTGAGCACTCTGGTCAGTCTACCCTTTCCACCTATCTTTCTCATTTGGTATCACAAACCCAAAAAGCATGCCGTGGAAATAACAGAATGCTCCTTCGATGGCTGTGCAGGCAAAGCTAAAAAAGCAAAGGAATTGTGCAGGCAATGTTCATAGCTTTTTTACAGATTAGACGATGGGAAAGGCTGAGAACACTCTTAGGTCATTTTTGTCTTCAAATAATCATAGCATCCAAATACCTACTCTTCTAAGACAGTGGATTTATCAAAAATATGTAAAATTTGTGAATTCTAGCCAACTCATTCCCTGAGAAGTCAGAAGACTAAAAAATAAAAAAGAAAAGAAAAAAAGGAGAGAAGAGTGTGGAAAGGCAGAGAAGAACAAGGGCAAGATTGTGACAGGTCTTGAATCCAAGAAGTTTGAATTTTATACCCTTATCAATGGAGAGTCAGCATCAAAGTGTTTTGATAAGGGAACATCTTGAGAAGATAAAGCATCAAATGGATGGAGGAAAGAGGGTTATTAAGCCGCTAATAATCCATTATTATCTTCTTCAGTGTTAGGTAGAACTCCAAATACTTAAGGGTGGGATTATTGTTTTTTGTTTTTTGTTTTTTTCCCAAGAACCTGAGTTTATCACTCACTCCAAGTATAGAGCTGGACTGTAATAGTGTCCCTTCTTTTCCTAGCCTCCAAAGTCGTTTTCTACTCAACATCTTTTTTTAACCTGGTCCCTGCACCTGGAATATCCTTTTCTTCTCCCAAGTCTATCAACCAAGCTCCCTTTCATCAAAGGCAACTCGAAACCTATCCTCTCTATATTCTAAATGAATAACTGTCATGTACTGATGCTGAATTTTTTCTTTTGCTCTTAATGTTTCCATTAATTTCAAGGCATCAAATATTCCTTTTCATGGAATCTTTTCCATAGACTCAAATGTAAATTATCCCAACTATGTTATTGCCATATTTGAGAAATGTCACCTTGGTAGTTGGTAGAGGGGAAAATAACACCCTTTTCTCTTTCTTTGTTTTTAAAGTTATTCCAACCTCAGTACCATACATAGCTTAGCCTCAAATATACAAGATTGCCAATTTCAAAATGCAAAGATAGAACCATTACATTTCTTGAAGTTTTATGTAAAAGTAGAACTGAAAAATTTCAAATGAACTAGAATTTAATCATTGACACCAACCCCTCTGAATGCGCTGGAGATGCTCACTTCTTTTCTGCACGTGGCCTAGATATGGATCTCATTCTGCGTGTGTCCTAGACATGCATACTGTTTCTGCATGTGCTCCAGATGCATACCGCACTTCCGAATGTGCTCTATATAGATGTGCACCACATTACAACCTCCTGTTGTAAAAATCATATGATTGGGTAATTTTTTTTTCTATTTTGACAGTCTGTCTTTTAATTGGTAAAATTAATCTATTTATATTAAAGTTATTACTGATAAGAAAGAACTATTTCTGCCATTTTGTTATTTTGCTTCCTATATTATTATTTTGTTTGTTTCTTGATTCCTTTAATATCCTTCTTTTGTGTTTGATTCTTTTTTTCTAGTATACCATTTAGATTTCTTACTTATTTCTTTTTCTGCCTATTTTCTCCATCATCATCCTGGGGATTACAATGAACATACTAACTATAATAATTTAATTTAAATTGATACCAAATAAGCTTCAATAGCATATAAAAACTTTGCTTCTACACTTCTCTGTCCTCTTATTGTCATAAATTGCATATTTATATATGTGCACCCATTAACATAAATTTTCATGTTATTAGTATAAATCTTTTATATTGTCTTTTAAATCATACAGGAAATAAAAAGTTACAAACCAAACATATAATAATGCTGGCTTTTAATCTATGTAGTTACCTTTACCCAAGTTCTTTATTTCTTCTTATGGCTTCAAGTTACTGTCTAGCTCCCTTTTATTTCAGCTTGAAGGACTTCCTTTAGAATTTATTATAGAGCAGGTCACTAACAATGAACTCTCTCAGCTTATTTTTTATTGGAAAATGTCTTAATTTCTTTCATCTTTAAAGTACAGTTTTGCTAGATATAGAATCCTTGGTTTACTTTATTTTTGTTGCTATCAGCACTTTAAACATGTCACCCTTGACTCTGCCCTCCACACTTTCTGATGCGAAGTCAGTTGTTGTTCTTATTAAGGATCATTTGTATGTGATGAATCACTTTTATCTTGCTGCTCTCAAGATTTTCTCTTTGTGTTTAGCTTTTGATAGTTTGATTTTTTAAGAGTGTCTCAATGAATATGAATCTCTTTAGAGTTTATAATACTTGAAGTTTGTTGAGCTTCTTGGATGTGTAGATTCACGTATTTCATCTAATTTGGGAAATTTTCAGACATTATTTCTTCAAATATTACTCTTTCCCCCTTCTCTCTCTCTTCTCTTCTTGCAATTCTCATAATATGTATGTTGGTATACTTTATGGAGTTCCATAAATCCTTTAGGCTACGTTCATTTTTCTTCATTTTTTTCTCTTTCTGCTTCTCAGATTGGTTAATTTCAATTGTTCTATCCTCAATTTTGCTGTTTATTACTTCTGCCTGCTCAAATCTGCTGTCAACTCCCTCTAGTGAATTTTCCATTTCAGCTGTTGTACTTTACAGCTCCTAAATTCCTTTTTGGTTGTTGTTAATAATAATCTATGTCTTTGTTAATATTCTCTATTTGTTCATACATTGTTCTAATTTTTTTAGCTTGTTATTCATGCTTTCATTTAGATATTTAGGGTTAAAGTCTTTGTCTAGTAAATCCAATGTCTGAGCTGGCTCAGGGATATTTTCTGTCAATTTCTTTTTTTTCCTGTGAATACACCATAATTTTCTGAGTCTTTGTATGCCTTGCAATTTTTTGCTGAAAATTTTGTTGACATTTTGAACATTACAATATGGTAACTCTGGAAATCAAATTCTCTCCCTCTCTAGGGTTGGCTGTTATTAATTGTTGAGGGATTCAGTCATTCACTCGTTAAGTGACTTTTCCAAACTATTTTTGCAAAGACTGTATTCCTTGTCATTTGTGATAATTGAAGTCTCTGTTTCGTATCTCAACAGTCAGTGATCTGGTAGAGATTTCCTAAAACACTGAATTTAGCAGTCTCTTTCTTCACTGAGCTCTACACTGCTTGTTGTAAGGTTTTTATTAGATTCTAGAGTTCTAAAAAAAAAAAGCCATGATTCTCATTTTTTTATCAGCTTAGTGGTTGCTCCAGTGAAGGGACCAAGTCTGAGAGCTCTCTACTTCACCATTTCTGTGACATCACTCATGCCCTTCACTTCTGAATGTGCTCTAAATGTGCATCTCACTTCTATATATGCTCTAGATCCACACATCACTTCTGAATGTGCTTTGGATACATGCTCCTACGTGCCTAGTTAGATTTGAATTTGTCTCTAATCAGGTCATTTTATAAAACTGAATTTTTTTTAGTTTATCATTCATTCTGTGGCAAAGAGCACTTCCCTTTATGTCTACATGTGTTTCTTCCTTTCTATTCTTTTCTCAGGATAGGCCTTAATCATTACTTTTTACCAATTCCTCTAGACCTATAAACTAGAATTTGTAAAGTATGCCAAAAGCAGTGTCGACAAAAAAGCAATATGATTCCTTTTTGTTTCAGTCTTCCAGTAGTTCCCTGTGAGGATTAAGGAGTTAATGCTTGCAAACCTCTCTGAAGTATTAGGATATTACATATTACTGAGAAAAGGCAAGAGCCGTATGTTAAAAATTAATTGGAGGAAACCACTTGCAGATTGTAATAATGAAACATCCCAAGTTCCAAGGGCACTGGGGACTTCAAGTAAACAAGCCCTCATTAATTTGGCTAATTAGTCACTTGCTGTATTTGCTGGTTTATAAGCAGCACCCTTTTAAGCAGAAAATTGAGCTGTAAAGTGCTAAGAGCCATATGTGTGGTAAAGATGGCATCAGTATCCTACATCTTGGATTTCAAAGCATATCTCATATATTCAAAACTGCATTTAGGAGGTTTGGACATTTTATACTCATCCATATCACCTGGATAGATGGAGGGAATACAAGAAAATAGGTTCTGCTGCTTGTTGGCAGAAAAGAAGATAGTTTAGGGAGAAAATGATGGAAATCACTGTTAATTTTTTTTCCCAAAGAGAGGCTAACAGGCTCTTTCAAAATAGACTTAACACACATGAGTTGCATCTTGTGATAGGTTATTGTTAAGGCAAGAGAAAACAAAGAGGTGAGTTTGTTTCCTATGACTAGCAAATACACAAACCCAGAGACTTTAACTCCTGGGAACATTGTCTCACAATATGAGGGTGGATATGAGACATCTCATGTAAACTGTGGTAAAGCTTAGTAAACTATTCTGCCACCCAGACAGAGCCTTAGTCTATTGAGTTGAATGCTTGTGTCTACCAGATGGTGTCTTGCCTTCTAAGCCTAGGCTAAAAGACACTGGGAAAGTCTTACCTTCCACCTCCTTTTTGTATCAACTTAGCACCATCAAATAGCACCATCACTTCCATGGCTTCCTGATTGGCAGCTGGAGACTTCCCAGTTCCAATAATATCAATTTTATAAGCCAGCTGCCAAGTTGAGCCAGACCTACAGGTAACTGATACTATTTATAATGTGTTCAGTCTTATTAGTTTCAATAATTAAAAATTTTTTCTTGACTTTGCTCTCTAACTTTAATAATCTATTTATTCAAATTCAATTTAAAATTTACTGAACACATATCTACAAAAACACTAACTCGTGGAGAGTACAAAGAAGAATAAGTTTTTTCCTACCTTAAAAAATGTAAAGAACTTAAAATTTACCTCTGCAATGTCATATGCAGGATAAAGAACATGTTAATGGTAGTAGAATATAGTGGCTAATTTCCCATCATCCAGGAACCTGAAATAGATTCCAAACTCCAGACTCACTTAGAAATTCATGACTCCAAATACATTAATTTAAATGAGTTCTCATATCGTACTCACACTTTTCAGAGCTGTGTTTGTCCAAGAACAACTCTCTGCCTGCTTTCCAAACACAGTTCAGGTGGACCAGAGGTGCAAAGAAAACTTCAGAATAAACACTGCTTATTTGGGTTGATGCAAAGAGCAAATGTAAATATCCTTATTAGCAGGCAAAGAGCTAGAATATATTTTTAAGTATTGCTAATGAGTGGAAGAAGCAATCTGCTTTTATCATGCAGTGGTGCAAATTAGATATTTATGGGTTTCCTGTGGTGTTCAAGGTGTCGTTCCTTTCCAGTGTTTTAGGAAGGAAAGCTTTGTGTTCTAAGAATAGTTTCATTGATGATTCTCCCTTGGGCACAAAGGTATTCTGATCTGGATTACTAAATTTTATCTAAAGAACCTGAAACTTTCAGAGAGTGTGAAGTATACCTTTAGGGTTTGGGCAGGTTTTTTTAAATGTTATTTTTAAAAGCTTTACTGAGAATTCCATGTAATTCACCCATTTCAAGTGTATAATTTAATGGTTTTTAGTATATTCATAGATATGTGCAACCATTTCCACAGTTAATTTTAGAACATTTAATCACCTCATAAAGAAACCCTCTACCCTTTAGCTATCTCCCCTATTTCTTTCCATATTCCCCATCTCCTAAACAACTGCTAATCTACTTTCTTCCTGCATAGATTTCCCTGTTCTGAAAATTTAATATGAATGGAATCATACAATATGTGGTCTTTTGTGATTGCCTTCTTTCACTCGGCGTAATGTTTTTAAGGTTCATCCATGTTGTAGCATGGATCTGTACTTCATTCTTTTTAATGGCCAAATAAAATTCCATTTTATGAATATACTACATTTTGTTTATTCATTTGCTTATTCAGTTGACAGACATTTGGGTTATTTCTACCTTTTCCTATTATGAATAATGCCGCTATAAGTATTTGTGTATATTTACATGTGGGCAATGCTTTTATTTCTCTTAGGTATATACTTAGGAATAGAATTGCTGGTACATACAGTAACTCTAGGTTTAATTAATTGAGGAACTGCTAGACTTTTTTCCAAAGTGGCTACACCATTTAACATTCCCATTTACATTCCCATAAGTTTACAAGGATTCTGATTTCTCCACATCCTTGCTAACACTTGTTATTATCTGACTTTTTTATTCTAGCCGTCCTAGTGTGTATGAAGGGATATCTCGTGATTTTGATTTGCATTTCTCTGATGACTAATGATGCCAAGCATCATTTTATTTGCTTATTGGCCATTTTTACATTTTCCTTGAAGAAATGTCTATTCAGATCCTTGCTTGTTTTTTAATTGAATTATTTGTCTTTTTACTATTGAGTTGTAAAAGTTCTTTACATATACTAGATACAAGTCTTTTATTGGATATGTGATTTGCCGATATTTTTTCCCATTCTGTGGGCTGTCTTTTCACTTTCTTAATGGTATCTTTTAAAGCACAAATATTTGTAATGCTATAAGTTTTTGGAGACATTAGCAGCACGGTGCATTAAACACCCAAGCAGCAATGTGAGTCAGGTTTAGACTTTTGCTAATTCCTCATCCCCCTCTCTGATACGACCACATCTGAATCCTTCCCATTCATCTGTATACTCCTTCTCTCTTTTTGACCATTCAGCCCCAAGCCCCATTATTCTTCTTTTCATCTTTAAGACATGCAAAGCTTTTCCTACATTTGAAACTTGACATTCAAGAATCAGTTCAAATGTCACTTTCACAAAGAGAGAAGCCTCACATCTGAATCATCCCCATCTAATCATTATTACATCCTCTGTTTAATTTTTCTCATAACACAGATCTTAGATATTAACTGGTGTAAATACTGAACTATTCCACCAGAACATAAGTTCTATTATCATAGAAATCTTATCTATTTTGTTCATTGCTGTTTCCTAAGTTCCTAGAATAGTGCCTGATATACATAGTAGGTCCTCAATAAATGTTCATTGAATGAATGAATGAATGAATGGCAGACATTGTGCTAGGGACAAGGGACAAAAGAGTAAATAAGACAAAAACTTGAACAGAGGTAATGTCTCTTTATAAATATGCCTTGTGGTCAGTGTTCTTGAAAGAGGTATATGGTTGTTAGCAGATAACTCACTCGGCAGGATGTGTCAGTTTTGTAAAACTTTATTTTTAAATAAACTTTAAAGATATGAAAATATATAGAACTTTAATTAACTTTATTCTGCTCACGCAATTTTCATTGCACTTCACTCCTCCTGTTAACTCACTCTGCAAGGTTTTTCACATTTTTACTGCTAATAGAAAGAAACAAAGGGACCTGTCTGTACTCTGTTCTTCTACCTTCACTGACTGATAATTAACGATCATAATCATAATAATAACAATGTTTTCTAGAAAACCTCTGGGCTGGGGAGGGAGGGAAAACCTATTTACCTTTTTTAATCTAGCTGAAAGTCTCAGGCTGCTCCCCATCCCCCATGCTGGGGTCCAATCTTAGCATACCTAGAGTTAGTTGTTGATAAGATCTTTCCTACCTAACTTATGGAATTTGTGTGAGGATCAAATAAGGTAAATGTGACAATACTTCCAGTTCCTCCAGGGCAGGGAATGTGCCATAATCAACTGAGTATCTCTGGGAACATCCAGATTTAATCCAGGTGCAAACTCAGTTCCTAAAGGATTCCGTACTCTTATGCACCTCTACACCTTGCCCGAAAGATTTCCTGTGCCTGGAAGGTCTCTCCTCTTCCCTTGTCCCCCTAACTCCCTCCTATTCCTCAATGTTTGTGTAAACATCCTTCCGCTCTGAGGAAATCTAATTTTGAATATTCTCTACTCAGAATTTTTAAAGTAACAGTCATGTAGGAACAAACAGCCTCAAGATTAAATGAGAATGACTGATGATACATCCTATAATGAGAATCACATACACATACAGTCATGTATCGCATAATGACATTTCAGTTGATGATGGACCACATATACAAGGTCCTATGAGATTAAAATGGAGCTGAAGAATTCCTATCACCTGGTGATGTCATGGCTGTCATAACCTCATAGTGGATGCATTATTTATATGTTTATGGCAATCAATACTGATGTAAACAAACCTACTGCACTGCCAGTCATAAAAGTATAGCAGCACATGCAGCTACAGTAGTAGTTTATACCATCTAGGTTTGCGTAAGTGCACTCTGTGAGGTTCACACAACAACGACATCACCTAATGATGCATTTCTCAGAACATATCCCTGTTATTAAGTGGAACAAACTAGAAAAGATACATAATGTGTTTCTAAGTTTCCAAGTCCTAATAAACTGGTTATAATTCTTAATCAGCATGACCAAGAGGTAAAATGCCTACTATGAACTGATCTGCAGAATTTTTCTTGCAATCTCTCTGATGTTTCTGTCTGCCCATACTGCTCACCTCCTCTGCCATCTGCCATTGCTTCAGAATTTGTTTCAGAAGTTGTAGTCTTTGCTTATCATATTTACAAACCATACACAGTTGTGCAGACTGTACACTGCAGAGAAGCATTCATCTTGGCAGAGGTGTAGAGAGGGGGAAGAGTAGTGACTGAAATCCAGCCTGTCCTCTGCTAGCCACATAAGGCAGAGAGGTGTATTTTTACAATCCGTCCATCCAGAAGCAGCAGCATTTTACAATTCACAATATATAAACTAGCAGCAGGTCTCTTTTCAAAATATCGATTAAAGATCTCAGTCTTTATCAATTAATTTCTCAGAAGATAGAATACCTCCTAAGCCTTGAGTAAAGGGGCTGGCTAGCTCCAGGATGCTGGGTTGGCGTCTCTCTAACCTCGATATTTCAGGTCCAGGGTTCATGGTCTCTGTGTGACATGTGCTCTTCCCTCTTAATCAGTGTTCATTCTGAAAGAGGAAGAATTTCTGAGACCTTTTTTGTGAAACGCTCACTTCTTGATTGGGATCTGAAGTGAGAACTAGTCTCTCTGGGATAACACTTCATCTTTTTCAGGAGTCACTCACCCCAATGGTAGGGTTGATGACAATTAAATTACGTAATGCTCAATATCCTGTGGGCTGCACATACATTGCAGCTAACACTTGATTTATAAATTCCAGCCCTATTTTCTTTTCTCTGAAATGTTCAAAATGCATTTCACAATATTGGGGTAAGAATTTAAAAAACTACATAATATTTGACTGAATGCCAAAAAGAAACAAAAGTATTTACAACATTTTTTCAATATTTCTTCAATACCTTAATAAAATTTTAAGTTTAAAGGAGCTCTACATAATTTAAATACATACGATGGTCTAGAAGGGATTTCCATAGAAGCCAAAAACTTCATCGTCATTAAAATTAAATATGTTGTTATTAAAAGAAGTGGGCTTCCTTTAAATGCACTGAAACATAAAAATACTACTTCGAACTTAAGTCCAACACATCACAAAAGGAGGAGGAGATAGCTGTTGAAAGGACTGATGAGAAATGGCAACAGTTTTATACCTGTCGTTCTTTGTGGTTTCCCCTTCTCCTTAAAAGCAAAGATACTATAACAAATAAAAGTTTAATAAGTAAAAAATACATTTTAAATGAAAAACCATGATTAACTTATTAAGAATCATTAAGTATATAATTACAAGGATTCTACTACATTAAGATACCAATTTCTTTAAAGCCAGAAATAATACCTACTGAAACTTTAATTATTTAAATGAGAAAAGAAAGAGGCATGTTATCTTCTCTGACAAAGATTAAAATCAATTTAATTGCTTCTCTGCTGCCTTGACATGATTCTTGCTGTGAGTCAAGCAACCAAAAAGGGAAATTATTACTGCAGCTGTTAATCAAGTGATATCCGTGCACTCGGTTTGATTACATCAGGGAGAAGATGTTGCTCCTTGTCTGACTTGTGCATCCACACCACTTCGTGTTGCTGTTGAGAGCTGGGTTAGTTATGGAAGGCGCCGAGGCTGGACTTAATTTTTAGAGCCTGTGATAGCACGGGGCTTGGCTCGGCCTCAGGAAATTGCAGGTCTCTGTGTTTGAGCCTGAATAAAGGCAGCGCTATCAAAACAGAGGTCTGTTCCAAATTAAATTCACCCTTTGGCGCCTGATTCTACTGTCCACAGTGCGAAGTACAAAGAAACACAAGGGTATCGGCAGAGCTGGAGAATGAGAAAGAATATGAGACTGTGGCTAAGATGGATGCTTTTTGGCCCATAGCACATAGCAATATATTTTTCAAGGGAGACAGAAGCACTATCTAGAGGTCAAATACCAGCTCTCTCACCCAAATTAGAACATGCATTTGAAAGTAAGGTGCAGTAGCAAGCGATGTACCCCTCAAGGCCCCATATCTGCTGTTCTGGTGCAAGGTTTTTGTTAGTTCAGAGTGAACATCCAGCAGCATCCACACTTGGCAAACTAATGTATCTGATTGTAAGAAAATGGTATTGTGAAATATTTATGAGTCTGGAAATACAAACCAGTACCCTGCCTCTTCATGTCTTATCAGCCCTTGTTAACTTTACAGATGAGCAGAGGCACCGGAATCACTGAAGTTGTCAAAACAAATGGATCTCGGGCACATTGCACCCATGGAGTTTAGTGTCATCAAGGGCCCTTTTCCAGAAACCTTTAGCCCTCTGTTTCCTGTTTGCCTTCTCTTGTTGGAGACGGAGGTGGATCCTAACACATTTAGGCTTCTACATTCCAGACCAATTAGAAGAAAAGCTTATGTGTAGCAGATTATACAGAAAAAAAAAAGTCATCAGAAAGTAACGATATTTTTTTACTTTTCAAAAAAATAATCACTGGCTTCAGTCATCTCATGGGCTAGGTTAGGACACCCAGCAGCTTGTATTTTATCTGAGCCCAGTTCACCTGCTCCAGGATCTGCAGATGACTTTGCCTGGTTCTTTTTCATCAAATACAAGTCATCCTACTATATTGGATCACCTTGCTGTTAACCTGGCACTGTCCCTTCCCATTTCAATTTGACCAAATTGAAACAGATGCCCAGAGGCCATGGAGATCAAGACTGGTATAACAAAATTGGAGCCCGTTTCCGAGCTTAAATCAATATTTAACGGTAAGCCTGTTTTTATATATTTTATTTATTTATTTTTGCGTGTGTGTGGCAGGCTTTTACTGGCAAATATCACTTTAAACTGAAAGCCAGAAGCCTTAATTATAAAGAATGCCGTTTGGGCTATCTTTTCAAAAACCATAACTCATTGGACAAGGCAACATGGTAGTTTAAGGGATTGCAGTCCCCCAGAATAAAGGCAAGGAGGAGAGCGTTAGTGTTTTCTATATGCTTCAAGGATGCATTTAATTACTTCATCTTCAAGCATGCAGAGACGACTCGAATGGGGGGAGTAAGAGCCATTCAACTGTCTCAGCCCCAGGCCCACATCAGAGAAACAACGCTCCCTGCTGGTGCAGGAGCGAGAACCATGGAAGACTGCAGTGGAAAACCTCCACCAAGCCAGGGAAGATCACCCACAGAACTTAAACGAATGGACCTCTGGCTAGAATGAGGACCAACGTGGATGCTCTGCCATGGCAACCTTTATTTCATCTCACTCCTCTTCAACATGTGAGACAAATCTTCTCTTGATAAGTCCACAGCATGACAACTGAGACAGAAGTGACATTAGGTCAGAAACATAAATCCCATGGGGCTGGCTAGGCTCGGCAAGTTCAGACTAGAGATTTTCTTTCTTTAGCATAATTTTTGGAATGAGTTACAGATGCCAATTCTCTTTTCACCTTACTTACTTTGAACGATGATAGTAAAATAAAAACAGGTGATAAAAAAAAATTTTAAGCAACACACATACAAGATATATAAAATGAATCTATACCCAAACTTAGCAAATGCCCTTCCAGAACTA
Organism: Pteropus medius; assembly: GCF_902729225.1. Classification (NCBI taxonomy): domain Eukaryota; kingdom Metazoa; phylum Chordata; class Mammalia; order Chiroptera; family Pteropodidae; genus Pteropus; species Pteropus medius. The sequence goes on along the minus strand of NW_024344253.1, from coordinate 703,713 downwards.
ATAACATTTACTAATCTCAAGGAATTTATTTCAAAATGTGCAGTCCAAAATCAGCAAGCAAGGGCTCATGTGCCACAACTGCAGTCCATGAGCTTACCTTGCTATGTCCATTGACCTTCAAGAGTATTTTGAGATTTTTCTACAGAAGAAAGTTGCCGTTCACTTGAATACATAGAATTTAGCATGTGGGTTTGGGAGAGAAACTGTAATACAGGTCTTTAAGAACCAGAAGAAATCATGTAAGGGAGAAAAGACAATAGTCTCCACATGAACACCAAGCCTGTTTCTCCCCTGCCTGCCAGAACATACGATCAGGAATGATGGTCTTTCTGTATGTTGTCTCTTTCTATATGTTGTCATGTTGTTTTACAAATGCATACCAGCCTCCAGGTACCATTTTCTTTTCTAGAGAAACTAATAATCCCCAAAAGGTTCTCCTCCCTGAACCCTCCACCCCACACCCCCCTCCACCGCCCCAGGTCTTCCAGAAGATTTAACTCTTGCCTTTTACTTCTCCTTCAGTTTCTGGGCAAAATGACTTCATAGGATCTCTTCCAAACACCCCTATAGGTTCTCAGATCCACTTTCACAAGCAAACCAAGGAGGAGAGACCCCATCTACACTAAGACAAACACAATCGTAGGGCTGTAATTTTATTTCGTTGACTTCCCTTTGCAGCTTGTCTGTCTCTTCCATGTCTGCCACCCACAGCAGGAGATTAAAAGACAGAGGAAGTAGGAGCTCTTGTGAGAACCACGGGAACTTTGGCAGAATCTTTATAGGAACCATATGGTAGAAACTTTGCAGTACACGAAACACTTCTAAGGGAAAAGATATTATTCCCAAGAAATTTTTCTCATATGTCTTAAGTGGATTGAATACTCTTGCCAAAGGATGGAAATAATATTTTCTAGAAAGACTGCATGAACATAGATTATATCTGACCTTAATATACCTAGTAATAACAGGTCATCATTATACCTCACATTATATTTTATTAATCTAAAAAAGGAAAAAGAAAATACATAACATTTCTGATATTCCTTAGCTATTAAACCCTGCTTATAGCACATTTTACTCATCTGTGTAATGAAAGGACTGAATAAGATAAATGAATTTAGTCTTTGTCTTTGTAGCAAACTCCTTTTTTTGAAGAAAATATCACTCAGAAGAACTCTAGTACATAAAAATTATAATGACAAAGCAGATCTGTTCAAAGCAAGATCAGGAGGTCTTGGTCTACTTTCTCAACTTCTTCACTTTTTAATTTTCTTTTCTTTCTTTTTATTACTTTGTTTTTTTCTTTTTCAAAAGGGTCTTCCACAGACTATTATTCTTTGTTAATTTTAAACAGGTAGAACAGAAGAAACACCTCTCCTCCAGTTCTACTAGAGCCAGATGTGCTTCATTCTCCGGTTAAGAAAGATAAGGTGGAGTTACATTACCTTCAGCGGGTCCATGTAACAACAAGCCCCACAGTCCATGTAAACGTCTCACATGCCAATCCAGTGGGCAGGAGTCGGCTAACACCCAGGACCAGCACTCCTAGAGGAGGTCCCAGCACACTGCCTCTAGACCAGGGAGCCGTGAAGTGCCTTGTCAATGAGATCCGGCCAAAGAGGAGAGACATGAAAGTGACTGAGGACGGCATCATCACTGTCAAACCAGTCATGCTTTAGAGCTTCCAGAGCACTCTAGTGACAATGGATCAGAACTGTCACATCACAGAGATGCCTATATAAGGTTTGAATTTTTTTAATATATTTAAACTTAGGTTTACTTTTGATAGGATATGTATAGTTCATTTCCTAGATCATTTTGACTTCCTCCCCACTCAACTTTTTAGGGGCTGATAAAGTGCTAAGCAGAGGAACTCTTCAGACCCTTTAATGGAAATATTCCTTAACCAAGAGAACCCTAACTCTTGGTCAGTTGGAGGCATGACAGCAGTGCCCTAGTGAGAAAGACATGAAAGCGGCCTGTAAAGTGGTCACTGAAGATACATACACTTTCATTATCATGCATTGAGAATGCGTCTCTAGAACAAGAGGAAGGTACTTTCTCTGAGCATAAGCTGGGATGCTTTTAAGAAATAAGCATTCTTAACATACTAAAAAGAGATACAGAGGTAGGTTTTTTAGCAGAAAACATGTAAGAGCAGTTCAGTTCTCTATGACCATTGTTACGTTTTTGGAATAGCATCAGCCTCCCTTTCAAGGTGTACTGCGATGGGAGGATCACACTGAAGTTTTAGATGCCATCACAGTTTCCTGGATGAACATTTCACTTGACCTTTCAGAGCTTCTCCTCTGAAAATGTGATGATGATGATGATGATGATGATGATAACAATGATGATGATGATGATGGTGATGGGGGTAGGTTTAATGTTCAGAGAGTTCAATTAATGTTTTTTTTTTCCTTAGTAGAAAAAACACTTTTCTATTGACTTAAGAATCTTCCATTTGAAAGTTCTAAATTGACTATCAGTGTCTTCAAAGATTAGAGGAGACTATTCGAAGTTCCAAGATTGTGTGAAAAATTGTGGGAGTATTTCACATTTCTGTAGAATAGGAAAAAAAATCTCAGCGAAGACTCACTCCTGAGAGACTGACAAGCTGAAAAATCGACTTGAAATCAACAGATCCGACACATCCAGAGGCGCGAAAGTGCTAGAAGCCGGTTGAATCACTTTTCTCATGGATCAAACCAGTGTGCTCTGTGGAGAGGCTGAAGTATGCCTGAGCCAAAGCCTCGGAAAACTCACATAGGAGCCAGCAATTCAACAGGTTTTGGCTGCACTCAGATCCAGCCTCTAGGAGGAGTTGAGCAGGAGTGTTGGCGCGGAGAGCCCAGCGCAGAGGCCGTCAGGCGGGGTTCCTGTTGTGCCTGCTGCCCCGAGCCTTATGCACCCTCTGCCCCAGGTCGATGTCAGCTGCCTTCCTACCCTCTCACTACTCATTCAACATGTCTCCATTCGGTGTCTGGAGGAGCCCCCCACGCACACCCCTACCCTCACACTCCTTTCCCAGACAGAATAAATATCTGAAAAAAAAAAGTTATGTATAATTTCCCTGCCCCAAGCAGCTCCGATGCTTCATCTACGATAACTTGAAAAATACAATTCTGAGATTTTACATCTCTGAAAAAAGAGAGCACATTTTGCTAAAGATGGCAACTGAGGTCTCCCAGGAACTCCTCGTCATGATCCACAGTACATGAGTTCACTATTCAATCTTCTGCTTGCAGCAATGAACAGATGTCTCCCCGTCCCCTCTGCTAAAAACCTAGAGCGCTGTATCCCAGGAACAGATTACAGTAGTAGCTGGAAGCGTACCCAAGCTGAGGATTTACAGATGTTCAAGGAAACCTGCGAACAGCCCACCGAATTCCCTGCACAGAACTGGAAAGGGCACACGTCCAGCTCAGTTGGAAGTGGGTCCGCAGTGAGGAAAGGAAACAAGAATCATAGCTGCTCCAGATATGCGTGTCACAAAGGATGCTGAGGAATTCAAGCTCATCTTTCAAGAATAGCAACTTTTCAATCCACTGCAGTCTGTTTTTGAACTTCAGAATTCTCACTTCGCCATTAAAAATGTTCAGTTCAGTCAGGGTATAACAGATATCTTACTGCCAAAGAACGGTAAGATGCACAAGCTGAGACAAGCTTGGCATGAGGCAGGGACACAGATACCCCGAGAGGCCTCTTGGGGGCCTACAAGAGGGCTGAGCACCAGACGGGCATCCACACCGTATTATACTTCTCTCAATTGCCCTATTTGGACACATTTGTAAAAAGCATTGCTCACCCCACCCTTTATTCCCCAAATACAGCAGATGGCTTCCATGCAGTGTTTCAATCAGATGTTCAGCAGAGACCAAGCTGCAGCCCAGAGCAGCTGGGTTTTTAAGAAGCAGAGCACAGAGCATGTGAGAGGACTCGGAAAGAACAGAGGAGAGAGATTGCTCAGAGTATTTACCAGGCCATTTTAGCCGGAGGGAAAATACCCACCCCCCAAATTGTCTGATTATTCTTTCCTTAACCTTAGTGGGAAGAAAAGGCAGAGACTCACAGAGTAAATAGATTAGCTTATTGTAGGGAGTAGAAATTTTAGGTAAACTTTCTTCTTTAACACACACATACAGAGAGGGAGTCATATATATATATATATATATATATATATATATACACACACACACACACACACACACACACACACATATATATACATATATACACACAAATATATACACATATATACATATATATACACATGTATATATACATATATATATTTTTTTTACATATGATATCTCGCTCTCTAAAGATAGATAGATAGATAGATAGATAGATAGATAGATAGATAGATAGATAGATAGATAGATAGAGATATATATGAGACAGGCGGGCAGGCAGGCAGTCAGACAGACAACATATTATCACATTTTCTATCTAAAATATTAATAAGGTACTAAAAAGAAATATAAATAAGAATCAAAATAGAAAAATATGTAATTCAGTTCCATGTAATGTTCATATTTTTCAAAAAACCTAAGTGGGTCAGGTTTATAAAACACAAAAGGATACAATTCTATGTTTCTAAAAATTATTCTTTTTTTAAAAGATTGTTCGGGACAGAGTTAGTTAAATTGTGATACAAAGACACATGGTGTAAAAATTATTTGATTTTGCCAATAACTGAAAAAAGATTGAGGAACTTGAGAGATTTCCTAGTGTCCAGTTGGTTGTTCCTCAGCCTGCAGCCTTGCTATCTTGTTAGTAACAATATCTCACTATGAAATCTTAGGCAAGCTATCTAATTTTTTCCTTGGATTCACTTTGCTTGTTTATAAAATGGACTATAGTAGTTCTGAGGCCTCATCTTGCGCTAACAGTCTACAGATACACGAAAATCCACCAATTAAATAATACATGTAAAGTCCCTAATACAATGTTTTACACATTAAGTGCTGAGTAAGCAATGGTTACTATAAACCTCTCACATCTATCTCTGTTGTTATATCATTTATTCTTTGGACGCTGGCTGCTTTAACCTGGAGAGAAAGCAACACTGCACAGTTCAGACCTAAAATGTGACCCCAGTTGGGTCCATGAAGAAATGGGGGAAAACGGGCCCTCACAGCTTACTTTACTCACAGGAAATAGAGTGAGTGACCCATTATCATATCATCTTTTGGTCACATTTTTGGATTTCACCAATGTTTTCTTTTAGGGATCGTTCGGGATAGGAAACACGGTCTCATAAACCTTTACTTCTTCCCATTTCTGAAACCTTTTTCTAATCTGCATAAAGATATGCTTATCTTGATCCTTAAAGTTATTTTTAAATAATATACATTTGTGTGTTCCACATTTCAAGAAGTAATGGTTAGTTGCAAAGATCTAAAAATAAACCGACGGAAATTAAAACATAAAGCTGGAACACATTGGGTTCTACTCCCTGTTTCTCTTTCTGTATTTCCTTGAGTGAACATAACCATTTCACTGAGTGTCCATGCAAGTTAAGAAATCAGACTCTCTTTGCCAACTTTCACCTTCTCTTTCCTCCTGTCTTCCCTACCTCATTCAAGAGTTAGGCAATGCTTTGCCCATTATTTATATATTTGATGAATATTTGTTGAATCAACACCACTAATAGCTAAAAGTAATATAGCAGTCACTATATGCCAGGCACTCTTCTAAACATTTTATTGGTATTCACTCATGTAATTTTCACAACTTTATCATTCCCATTTACCAGATGAGAAAACTGAGTCACGGGGAGATTAAGTGACTTTCTCAAAGTCACATGGTGAGTAAAAGGCAGAACTCCTTCTCAAATCCAGGCACTTTACCTTCAGAGTCCATGTCTCAACCGCCATTCTTTATGGTCTTTTTCTATCTTGATACATTTAGGTTTAATCCTGCCGCAAGAATCAAGGTCTGTTCATTCTAAGTTGAATAAAACAGGCAGTATATTGCTTGTGCTTAGCTATTATTTTTCCTTAGTTTGTCCTATAGATATTATTTTTAAATTTGTTTCACTTTCTCAGTGGAATAAATGTATTGTGGAGCTCTAGAGTGACACGGACACCACCCCAGAGAAGTACAAAGTTAACTCTCCTGCCCCTCTCTGGCAGCCTGATAGCAGCCCAGTGACCTGCATGCACACACATCAGCAGAATGGGGAGCAGCAGGAGAGAGAATCAAAGGGTAAACTGAGAGCAGTGTAAGAAGGGAAAGGAATACAGAATTGATTCACTAATTATTGTAAAGAACTGGAAGTCTGGAAGCAGGGTGTGAGGGCACCCGGGCTGCATTTATGGAGGTCAATGTGGCAGCAGTGCACAGGAGCAAGTGGCTGGGGAACAGGCTGGAAGCAGGGACATTAACTTGTCGACTCATCCTCAAGCCAGCTCTGCTGAGCTTCATGAGGGCTTCATGCTGAGCAGGGGGAATGAGAATGTTGCAATCAAGCTGAGAGCTATATTGGAGGTAGAATTGGCCTCTGTGCCTAGTGAGATGAAGAGGTGAGAGAGAGAGGAGACATAGGCATCCTCAGAGACCAGGAAATGGTTATATCATTAGGTTATAATGGTGAACAAGACAGACATGAGCTTTGCCTTCCTGCAGCTGACAGTCTAGTGGAGATGCACAATAAATAACTGAGCTAATAAAATACATCAAGTTCTGCAAAAGAAACCAATAGATAGAAAATGAAGTGGAGAGGGACAAAGAGGGCCTACTTAGCGGTAGGAAAATAATCAGTGAAGTCTTCTGTCACAGAAACAAGGAAAGCAGCAAATCTCAATAACAAAGGGACAGTAAACAGTATCTTACACTAGGAAGTTCTATGATTAGCATTAGATGGGCACTGATGACTTCAGAGAGGAGAATCTGTACAGTGGATGTGATAGAAACTTGTGGTTGGTGGATTTAAGAGTGACCGAGGCATGAAGGAAGCAGTGAAACATCAACCCACAGCACCCTTTTTGAAAGTTTGGCAGGGAAAGAGCAAAATAGAAGGTTAGCTTGAAAAGGAAGCAGGTTTGAGAGGACTTTTCTAAGATAGAGGAAAGTGTAAGCTATTTGTGGGCTAAGGAAGAGCTTAAAGGTTCAGGAGAGAAGGGCACAGCTGTGGGAGAAAGCCCAGAGGAGAGAGAAGAGAGGATTCAGAGCAGAGGTGCATGAGTGAGCCTTAGAAAAAAGAAGTGAGAAGTGAGAACGCTGCCTCCGGGAGAGAGTGCAAGTCTTTGCGGCTAGAAAGGTAAAAGAACTAGGTGCCCTTTTCAAACTCTAAATGAGGTCAGGAAGCAGCTTAGGAAATGTTCCCCCCTCTAGGTGGCTGCATCTGAGAAACACCACCACCATTTTACAAAGAGAAAGCTGTATACTAGGAGAGGATCCTGAAATAGTCCATTATTACAAATTCAATACACAAATGGTATTTGCAAAATCACACCAGCATTTATCTCAAGAAATCAATAGGAAGTATTAAGTGGCTCTGATTTTCATTTTAACAAAAAAAAAAAAAGCAGGAAAAATCAAGTAAGCTGTTTGGATAGATACCACTTAAGTCAATTACCTACAAATAATTGAATTTATTTTCAAGTACGACAATATAAGAAAATAATTTAAATTGTTTCCATAGTGGATAATGCATAAGAATGAGGGAATGAAAAGAGAGGGCAGTAACATTTATTGAGCACTTACTAGGTGGTAAGTGTCTTGGATTAGGTATAAGATGCCTTTCCTCAGTTAATCCTAATGCCCTATTAGTTAGATGCTATTACCGTTTTATAGATGAAACTAAGGCTCTGGCATGTTAAAGGGTTGTTCTCCTGAACATTCAGCCTTTCATGTAACTACCCTAGAATGTTTATGTCTAGAGGCCGGTTTAGCACCAACTTCTAGAACATAGTGTTTGGCACTCCTGCCACCATAGTAACCCTGAGCACTAAACAATCCCACCCTCAGGATTTATAATCAAAGGAGCTTGGTAATTTATCATTTTACTCATAACCATTTGTTGCTACATGGTCTCCAATGCCTTTCTTGCCCACAGTCCTCTCTCTGGCAATTAGCGGCTGCTAAGGGGTCAAGCGCTGGTGGTTTTATGTGACCCTGCTGCCCTTTGATCATAGCTTGGTGCATGTCCCAGGATGGAATATCTCATACAAGGCCAAGGAACGGCCAGCTATTCTCTCACAAGGATCCAGCTGAGACATGGAGAATGTACCACTTTGTGATAGGCTCTGGAACTAAGAACTGTGTAGGTTTGAGGTTGATGCTGGTGCCAAAGCAAAGCCATGGCTAGGCTCCAGTGTGAGCCATGAAAGCAGAAAGCACACAAAGGGAGAAGCTGGTCTGAGAAGAAGAGAATGGAACAGTAACATAGAGAAACCACATGGCCCTGGGAAAGATGTCATCTCCATTCCTGACTCCTGTCTCCTTGAGGTCCTCGCAAAGAGTAGGGTCTGTTGCAAGACTACGTTAGACAATGTCACTGGCAGAGAGGGTCCAGCTATACTTAATCTTGGCCCCTCTTTGTCCATGACATCGTCTAATGTAGTCTTAAAATAAACCTGACTTTTTGAGAGGATGTTTGCTGCTTGCGAATAAAGCTGTCAACTAACAAATCACTCTTTTAAAATAAAATTTTGCATTAACAGTATAATATTAGCTAACATTTAGTGCTGTACATTCTAAGTGCTGTGCATTCATTTGATCCACACAACGAAGTCTTAATTTTCTTTTCATTTTACAGATAAAGAAAGAGCGATGTGAAAAATTAAAGCCATTGTAAATTTATTTCCTAGCACAAGTAGGACCCTACTTCCACCCCACAATAAACTCTTACTTTGCCTGTGTTTCAACTTAAAGTTAACTCAGGTCTTAAATCCAACATGGTGTTCTAACCAGTTTAATTGGTAGAGTGAGAGTCATTTGTGATTTTTTCCACTTTAGAAACAAGTTAAAAATAGCTACAACAAAACAAAATTTGTTCCTGAACCAAAAATTAAAACCTAATAATGTGCAAGCAAATTGCATTGAGCTTTTATCACATTTTGCCCTTGCTGAACATTTTTGGCTTCAGCAGCTGCTCCATGGAATGTAACTGTCACTACAGTGAATAAATAAGCAACTATTGCTGTGATACAGCTGCCTCTTGTAACGGCATTAGGGTAAAGCCTTTAGTGGAACCACAGGCCAGGAGAGTGCTGTGTTCTTGCTGAATACGGATGGGATTTCATGCAGTCCATGGCAACCCCTGAGATTACACTGTATGTAGAAGGGCTTCACACTGGACATCTACTATTTGGCCTACCCAGCAGACTTCCCTCCTTCTGGGATTTTTCCAAGCTTAATTCCACTCTAACTACATGATTCTTATGGGAGAATTGCCATTTTCCTACATGACCCTGCCTGGCTGGACACAGCCAATTGGTCTAAGCCAAACCGATCAGAATCTTCTCTCAGGATTTTGCACACTGGACCCAAGAAATAAAGTCAGTGTGCAGGGATGGAAGATTTAAAATGTAAAACTCTAGAGCTATCAGCAGGCCATGTTTTCTACCACAGGGAAGAAGGCAACTTGCAGAGAAAAAATGAAGCCAGCACTCAGAGACAAAGCAAGAATTCTAAAAGCATTGAATTCCTGGTTAGAGATGTTCCTGGGCTTAGCTGTATGCTGTCCTCCCCACATTTGGTTGCTCAATCCTTCTTGGATTACACAGGCAAATAAACTCCACTTTTGTCTAAATTGGCTTGATTTAAATTTCTATCACTTTATATAAAAGTCTTAATACAATCTTATCTATTCTTGATTTCTTGGCCATTTGTGAGAAGATATTCAGTATCACTCATAATTAAGAACTGCAAATGGGCTACCATATTCTACAGATTAAAAATGATTTAATAATTTCATAATACTGGATCTTAAATCTCATGCATTATTGGCAAGATTACAAATTGGTATAAATCTTTTGGAGGCCAAGTGGCAATATTAAGCCAATTCCTGACCTTTAAACAATGAATTCCACCTCTAGAGATTTATCCCATAAACATATTTGAAAATGTGTGTAAATGTACCTGTAGGAAGATACTTATAATAATAAAAAAAAAAACTGTAGACAACTTTCAATAGAGAATTAAATAATGTGTGATGTCACATCCATACCATAGCCATTATGCATCCCTGAGAAAGAACAACGAGGCTCTACATGTACTTCTACAGAAGGATGATTAAGAAATACTACATGGTCAGAGACAGCTGATGTCAGAGCAGGATATGGCATAATCCTTCATCAAAAGCATAACATCTAAAGTTAAACTGCCCCATTTTGCAACCAGGTGTCCTAATAGTGAATTACACGAACTTAAACGAAATACTTAACCTTCTGTGTCTCACTTTCCACATATTTAAAATGGGAATAATAACAGTATGTGCTTCATAGGGTTACAGTGAAGACTAAATGAAATAATTCTGTGAAGTGCTTAGCACAGTACTTGACAATTTGCACTATGCACAGGAAACTGTTCACAGAGGTTCTCTCTGGGAGTGGGGCTTGGAGCTTGCAGGAGACTTTGATTTTATACTTTTCTATACTATGATTTTCTTCAAATCAAACATATTATTACTTTTACAATAAAAAATTCTCAATTTAAATTTAAAGAATCAGATCAGAAATTGATTTTAAAAGACTATCCATGAGTATTTCAATAGTCATCATATTCTCAAATTAAATTCCTCTCAGAATAAATGTCTATATACTCTTTTCTCAGATAATAAAACTAAAAAGCAGCTTTGTAGCATCCACAAATCTCACACCCTCCACCCAGATGGGAGGGCTGATTTGCCTGGTGAAAAATAACAGCAGCGAGTCATGAGGCTTTAATTGACTTACTTGTTGTTATAATAAACTATTATTTATTCATTCTCCAAAGTATATAAGACAGACTGACCTTGGCAGCATTCTTTAGGAGTGAGAACGCTATAAGCCAAATATCTAATCATCAGAATCAAAATCTGATTTCTGGATCATCAGAAAAATCGGCCTCTTCTGCTGCCAAATGATCCTCCTGCTGACCACATTTTCAGTCAATCAGAATATAATCCTATCACGGGTGGTGAGTGAGCATGAGGATTGCATTTTGTTTCATAGCTGGTCCAAACATGATTACCGCTTTCATCACATGGCCATATCATCAAGTCAATAAGGATTTTCTATACTGACTTTTCATGTTGTGTAGACTGTATAGAGGAACTTGAGTATTTCAATTTGCTGCACAAAACCCAGCACTGCAGAGAATAGATTATTAACTATCTACCTTTGCTTGTTCAAGATAAACCATGGTTCTATTCACCAGTCCATCAGTTCCTTATTCTAAATATATGAAAAACTCATTAACACTAATTCCACTTAAGAGTAAAGTCCTCTAAAAATAGACTTTTAAAATACTTCTATTACTCAAACCACAGATGTTGTGAAAAATCATACCATGGCATTCCATTTTTTGCACATCCCTATATTTTTTTAAAATTATGTAACAGTCTTCCTTTTTGAAGCTCAGAGTCGCTGAGTTCAGTAACTACTAGCCCAACAAGATTTTACGGGCAGAAACCAGCAGCATTCAATTGTCAAAATATTCTCCTAGCCTCCTACTTAAACCCAGTCCCAACAGGACATAGAATCACACCTTCCTACCTAAAGTTCCATGGCCACATAACTGGCTATGAAAAGATGAACCAACATTGCAGAAAAAAAAAATTGCCTTAAAAAGTCATGTAGCTTGTCATGAGAGATAGAAAACATCTTAAGGATTTCTAGAAATAAGAGGCCTATGTCATAGTTATCTTTGTCAAATTGGTAAATATTTACTTATACAAAGGAAAAAAATACCTGGAAGAGAGGAAAAATAAATAGATCAGGAGTCATCACAATAATTTTTCGCCTACCACCAATTTCTTCCTTGTTCCAAGGAACATAAATTTCACCAGGAGAAATGCAAATCATCTATATTGAATAACAAAAACAACTTCCCAATGATTCCATGTTTGTGTCCATGGAATCAGATACTGCACCTATTTCACAGCAAAATATCTAGAAAGCTATTAATAGTCATCATCTTTACTTCCTTACTTCCCAATTGCTTCATTTCACCCTATCAGTCTTCTGTTCTCACTATTGCACAGCAATTGCTCCTTTCAAGGTCACCAGTAAACTCCATATTGCCAAATATAATAGCCATCTTTCTGACCTCATCCAACTCAAATTCTCAATTCACTGAAAACCTCTTCTTTCATCATTTACGATACCACAATATCCTGGTTTTCCTACTAAACACAAGTGTCTTCTTCTTGGTCTTATTTGCCAACTCATCATCTTCTGCTTCCCTGGCATGTCCCAAGATGGGTCCAAAGATACCTCCTTTCTATCTTCACTTTCTCCCTGGGGAGAAAATACCATCCAAATGCCATCCAAATGCCATCCAAAACCTGATGACTCTCAAGGGAGACCTCCAAAACAAACATCTCCCTTATATTCTAGTTGGCTATCCAGATACTTGATTAATATTTCCACACCAAGTCCTAGCAGAGATCTCAAACTTAATTTGTCCAAACAGAACTCTTCATTTTCTCCCTCAATTCTACTCCTCCTCCTCATTTCAATAAAGACATGATCACAATCCAATTTCTAAGCCAAAAGTTATAATTCATTTTTAACTTCTTTCCTTCATCACTCCCTATATCAAATTACCAAGTCCATCAACTTTAATTCCATAGAATGTCTCAAATGCATTCATTTATCTCTATCACCTACCCCAAGATACATTCATCTTTCACCTGACCTTATGCAATAGCCTTCTAATCATTCTCTCTGGCTGCCATGGAAATCTTTTAAAATATTAATCAGATCATACTCCTCCCCTGTTTAAAATTTTCCAATGGTTCTCTGTCACTCTTGGAACAATATTCAAACTCCCTACACCACCTTCAAAGCTCTATATGATTTGGCCACTGACTTGAATGAGCTTTGTCTTTCTCATTATAATCCAAGCATGTTGGTTTTCTTTATATTCCTTGAACACACTGAGTTTAATCTCACTCAAATGTTCACACTAACTATGTATTCTACCCAGAAGGCTCTTCTTCTGAATCTTCCCATGGCTGATTTTTTCTGATCATAATGGATCCTGGGTTAAACATCACTACTTCAGAGTAACTCTTCTGACTACCTACATAAAATAGCCCACCAATCCCATCTCCTTTTATCATTCTCTGTAATAAACTCCTACTTTTTATTCCTTCATTTATAACCTTCTGAAATTGGTATTTTTTTAATTATTTGTCTATTTTCTACCTCTCCCTCCTCCATTAGAATATATACTTCATGAAAACAAGGACCATGGCCATTTTGGATCCCCATTGCCCAGAACAGCATTTGGCACATAGTAAGAACCTGGTAAATAGATTAGAAGAATTAATGATGAAGATGGCAGGATAGATGCCCACTGTGCTTGCCTCTTCCCAGACCACATTAAAATTACATCTACATTATAGAACAACCAACCTGGAGAACCACCTGAAGATTAGCTAAATATAACTTCTATAAAAAAGGATGTAAAGAAGAGACCACATTGAGACTGGAAAGAGGGGCGGAGATGCGAATCGGGCTGGCCCCATACCCACATGTGGCAGCTGACCATTGGGAGGGATATCTTGGCTGCAGAGGTCCTCCTGAAGGAGTGAGGGACCCCAGCCCATGCCAGAGCTTCCCAGCCAAGGGTACCAGTGTCAAGAAGAGGAGTCCTCACAAAATCTGGCTGTGACAACCAGAGGAGATTCTGACCACCCAAGTAAGGTGGAAGGAAGCTAGAAACTCAGATGTCTCCTTAAAGGGCCACACACAGACTCACTCTGGGCTTCTGCAGAGGAAAGGTAACTAAGGAGGGACCAGGGACATACAGGGAGAGGCTGCCTAGCTTCAAGGTGAAGGCTGGCAGGACAGCCACATTGTTCCTTTGTTGAACTCTCCTTCTTTGCAGCTTACAGGAAGGTGCATCTGACCTGTGTTAAGCTCTCCCACATACAGCCAAAACTATCTGCACTGGACTAATGAGATCCAATCTATCTCCGTTACGCCCCAAGACCCCACCCCACCCAACTTGCAAATAGCCCATGGCAATTTGATTGCAAGGCGAACTCTGTACTCTCAGCTCTGTACTCTCAGCAGGGAGCTCCTTTGATATCAACCAACAGGCCTCAGCTCTCAAACCTCAGGAGACACTTTTGGTGGCAGGTAACCAACCCTGGCCCAAGCTGCAGCATCTCTTGAACAAATATCAGAAGTCTGTGGGCCCGAGGCTAGCAGAAACTGGCCTTGGTGTGATCTGCAACTTTTGCAAGCAGACACAGACAGCAATGGCACCAAATCTGAATCTATAGTGATCCGGTGAAATCCTCTCTCTTTATCCCGGTGACTCCCTAGGATGCTGCACTGCCCAATTTGAGTACCAGCCAAAGGTTCTATCAGGTGCTGAACCTTACGGGCAGCCATCAGGCAGAGTCAGGCCTTGGGGTTCCCTGGACCTTTTGCTAAGCTGACTCAGGCCCAGTACTTGTGGTAGCCGGCCTCGGTTTGCAGAGAGGCCTCTCCCACTTTCGTATAGGTCCAGCACAGGCAGCAACCAACCAAGGATCACTTTGTAGCTTTTACCAGGTAGCCTTGGGTGGTCACAGGGAACAGTTGATCTTGGCCTTCATGGGAGCTTCTTCCAAGGGGCCCCAGAACTAACACTCCCAGAAGCAGGTATCAGATCACAGCAGAGAACCACCTGATTAGCTCCACAAGGGGCACACCCAAAGGATGGTCCCAACAAGCACATGAGCAGGCTGGGGCTAATCCCACTCTATGGGGCAGCCCCAAAACAACAGCTCATACCTTGTGGGCATGGCCAATTCTCACAGCCAGTTAGCCTGAGAGTCGAATCCATCTATTGATGTGCAATCAAGGCCTAACTACAGCAGAAGAACACACACAACCCACACAATGGACACTCCTGGAGCACCTGATATAGGTGATCAGGTAGACTGAGCTACTGGGCCACACAGAGCACTTCGTATGTAAGGCCAGCAAGACTAAGACTGGTAGACATAGCAGATCTACTTAATACAGAGAAACAAATACAGAGAATTAGCCAAAATGACAACACAAAGAAACATGTCCCAAATGACAAAACAGGAGAAAACTCCAGAAAAAGAACTAAGTGAAATGGAGGCAAGCAACCTACCAGATACAGAATTCAAAACACTGGTTATAAGGATGCTCAATGAACTTAGGAGAAGAACAGATGATCTCAGTGAGAACTTCAACAGAGAGATAGTAAGCATAAAAATGGACATAGGAACCATAAAAAAGTCAGAAATGAAAAATTTAATAACCAAAAAGGAATACACTAGAAGGAAACAATAGTAGATTAGATGAAGCAGAGGATCAGATCAGTGATTTGGAAGACAAGGTAGCAGATAACATTTGGTTGTAGGTCTTGCTTTTCATCACTTTGAATATTTCTTGCTAATCCCTTGTGTTGAGAAATCAGCTGATAGTCTTATGAGAGCTCCTGTGTAAGTAACTACCTGCCTTTCTCTTGCTGCTCTTGGTATTCTCTCTTTGTCTTTAATCTTTGGCATTTTAATTATGACGTGTCTTGGTGTGGGCTTATTTGGGTTCATTTCGTTTGGGACTCTCTCCGCTTCTTATACCTGTATGTCTGTTTTCTTCCCAGGTTAGGGAAGTTTTCCATCATTATTTCTTCAAGTATGTTCTCACTTCCTTGCTCTCTGTCTTCTCCTTCTGGTACCCCTATGATGCAAATGTTGGTATGCTTGATATTGTCCCAGAGGTCCCTTAAACTTTCCTCATTTAAAATTTTTTTTTTCTTTTTGCTCTTCCAGTTAAAAAATGGGCAGAGGACCTGAATAGGTATTTCTCCAAAGGGGACACACAGATATCCAATAGACATATGAAAAGATGCTCAATGTCACTAATTATCAGAGAAATACAAATTAAAACCATAATGAGATATCACCTCGCACCTCTGAGAATGGCTATCATCGATAAATTAAAAACCAACAAATGTTGGCAAGTATGTGGAGAAAAGGGAACCTCATGCACTGTTGGTGGGATTGCAAACTGGCACAGCCACTATGGAAAACAGTTTGGATGTTTCTAAAGAAATTAAAAATAAAACTACTGTACAACCTAGCAATTACACTTCTGAGTTTTTATCCAAAAACATGACACTCTGAATTCGAAAAAGTATAGGTATCCTTATGTTCTCTGCAGCGCTATGTACAATAGCCAAGATGTGGAAGCCATCTGAGTGTCCATTAATACATGATTGGATAAAGAAAAAGTGGTACATATATATACAATGGAATATTACTCAGCCATTAAAAAATGAAATCCTACCATTTGCCACAACATGGAGGAAGCTAGAAGGTATTGTGCTAAACGAAATAAGTCAGAGAAAGACAAATACCATATGATTTCACTTATATGTGGAATCTAAAGAGCATAATAAATGAAGAAACAAACAAACAAAAAAACTGACTCATAGATACAGAGAACAAACTAGTGATTGCTAGATGGGAGGGGTGTTGAGGGGCTGGGTAAAAAGGGTGAAGGAAATATCGATGTCAGATTATAATGTACATCTGAAAATTATATAATTGTATTAACCAATGTTACCCCAATAAACAAAATAAAAATAAAAATAAGAAAAAAGAAAAGAAAATTTCTGAAATTTCAAACATCTCACACTCTTCCCACCAGCATCTCTCCTTTAAAAAAAAAAAGTGACAGGATTAAGAAGTACAAATTAGTAGTTACAAAATAGTCATCCGGATGTAAAGTATAGCACAGGAAATATAATCGATAACATTGTAATAACTATGTATAGCACCAGGTCGGTAGTAGACTAATTGGGGGGATCACTTCGTAAATTATATAGATGTCTAACCACATAGTTGTATACCTAAAACTTACATAAAATAATATTAATAAATAAATAAAAGGAGAATTAATGAAGGAATGAGTAACACAAATGGTGCTTTGCATTCATTCATTTAATCATTCCCATTATTTTAAGTGTTTTGTTGTGATGTTCAATTTAGATACAAAAACAGGCAAGTTTTACTTTTTTTGGTATTCTAGCCAGAAGAAGACAACTAATTTATGGCTTTGCATTCTAAGATATGTTTGTACACATATGTGTGAGTCTGTGTTTCTTCTGTTGTCTATTCTTCTCCTGTTAACACAATGAACTCAGTCCAAAGACTTTTGAGGGTTGTTGTGCTGACCCTGTGGCTTCTCCAATATACACACATTTTGTTATTTGCCAATGGTGTAATAACCACTATTATGACTAACAAGTTCATATTTCATTTGAATAGATCCATCATCCACAAAAATATATGTTAACAAAGGGAAAGTAACCACTCATTAGGCCTACCATCAAAATTTGAATAACTTAGAAGCTGAGCAAATTGAGACTTCTATATATTACTGTTATTCTTTTTTCTACAAAGGATTCATACCTATGTTCTGGCATCTTTCAGATTCATTCTCAGTCTCCCTGTTTCAAATCAAACACTTTCAAATTCTACCTAAAGCCTTGTACTCTTCAGCCTTCAGGGCCTATGAGTCCTTATATGTCCCCTGTGATGTCAAGCATTCTGGTGGCACTCGGCAAAAACTTCACAATCTTAACAGTGGTTAGACTTTAATTTCATTATTTT
Source organism: Pteropus medius (assembly GCF_902729225.1). Classification (NCBI taxonomy): domain Eukaryota; kingdom Metazoa; phylum Chordata; class Mammalia; order Chiroptera; family Pteropodidae; genus Pteropus; species Pteropus medius. Next base: position 685,910 of record NW_024344253.1, on the reverse strand, counting down.
GGACTATAACCTGCCCTCTAATTAATTAGAGAATGAACTGAGGAAAATCTAATTACTTTTCTGATATTTCTTCACGTGGCATTTTTTATTATTGTCATGTCACATTTGAACAACTCACAGAGGCTTCCTGAGTGTGGATAGCAATCGTCCTTTTCTAAACAAAGACTGAAATAATACCCTTAAAGAGTAGAAAGGTTTCTATTTTTCCTTTTCTGTTTTTTGTTTTTGTTTTTGTTTGTTTTAAATTAAATCTGACATGGTAGGTCTTATCCCTATTATGAGGTTAGTCAAGTTTAGGACTCAAGCAGCAAAAGGCATTTGAAATGGGCTACAATGGGCCTCAGCCATGTAACAAGTCTCTTGTTTTACAAGGCAGACATATGACATTTCCTGCAGCCAGGAGTGAGTGGGTAAATGGATAGCTTGATTGACTAGGTAGCTTTGACACTGCTGTTGAGGAATATATTTTGAACATATTTAGCAAGCTGAAAGTGGTATGGCCCATTAGGATGCTATTATGTTAATTTGGGTTCTCATTTAGGAAGAGAAGCAGTTCTGTTATAATTGTATATTATAAAGAATTGCTTGGGTCCCTCAAGTAGAAATGACCTTACAGTGATAAGGCCAGCTAGATGATACAGAACGCATGGACAGCATGGGTGTCCCTGCTACTTACCAATCTCCTGTGACTACATTTATGAGGAAGATAGGAACAAGACTGGGGCACACCTCTTGTTGCTTGATTGACAACCACTGGTCTTATTGACATGGACAAATGAAGGAAACAAGGAAATCAATGGTCTTTTACCCTTTGCCTGACCAATTAAGTCCCCTAATCAAACTCACTACTGTCACCACAGCTGTTGAGTGAAAATGAAGGCCTTGTGCTTCTTTACATCAGATTTTAGGAACAGATTTCTTAAAAGGCCAAAGAGACCATATCAATAAAGATGAAAGACAAACATTATTAACCCCAATCGGAAATTTTAGGGGCAACGAGAAGAGCAACAACAATAACAAAAAGAACAAAATTTCTTAATAAATGTTTAAAGACATTTCAAAGCCCCAACACCTCAAATTTATTAAACTAGTTAATGCATTGGGCTTACTTTCAGAGTGTCAGATATAAAATCCCATACATTGGAAGTCTGATGCACCAACAAAGATTGCAGCAAGCGATTCTCTTGTACAGGAAAAGTACTGAGCAGTGAGAAATGCTATCCTACCCAGCAAATCAAAAATCCTTCCCCTTCTCCATTTTTCCTGAGATGCAAAGTGACTCTTCTGCTTCTGGGGATGTCAAAACCAGTTCAGAGAAAAAAATATCTTGGCTATAAACCTTTTTCTTGGGATAGAAAATAATCTAAGTGCAAGCTGGTACAAGATAGCTATACATGAAACCACCTCCTCTTTGTATCTGTAAATGTAGTCCCATGTAAGTGGTATGGAAGAATTAAACCACCAGAACCCAGCAGGATAAAATGCAGACAATTGACAACCCAGCTATTGTAGCTAGGGAGAGGTCTCTGGTTATTTTACCTAAGAATGAATTACGAATTAAAAGACTTCTCAGTAGTGGAGAATTTTTTTCAGGAGGTACTTGATCAGGAAGTTTTTTGCCAAAAAGCAGAGATATCTATAAAATCTCTTTTTTTACTCCATCATTGACAACTGAAACAGGTTTATTTGCAAAATTGGAAGAAAGCTCATCTCCAGAAGCCACGAGGATCTGTGCAGTAGAAAAATGGAACAAAAAGTTAAAGCTAAAAATACACAGTTAATTAAGTCTCAGTACTCTTTGAAGTCCTTAAGCAGGGGATAGCTTAGAGAGTGCAGAGATTGTTGATTTCAAAGCCAGATGAATAAGAATTCAAAATGGCATCCACTACGTACTCACTCTAGGATGTGAGGCAAGTTTTTTTAACCTCTCTGAGGCGTGGCTTCTTCAGTTGGATAAAAAGGATAGTGATATCTGTGTCACAGAATTATGACAGCCTATGCATAACAGATGCTCAACCAATATTAGGTCCCTAACTCTATTTTGCACCATTATAGGCTAAAAATGGAATAGTAAAATTTCTTATTTTATTTACAAGGTTTTGCAGGATAAAAACCAAGAAGAGAGGCCATAATGTTGAAAAGACTGTTTCCTGGGAGGCAGAAGAAGACCCAGCCCAGAAAAGTATATACCATAATGCACTGCCATAATTTGTGAAAAAGTCAGACAGCTACATAAGTATTTTGCTGATGCTTGAGAAGAATAAACAAAGGAATAGAAAAGTGCAAAAGACATATGATTTCAAAGTAGGGGACACTTTGGAACTTGTTAAAGAGTCATTTTCTGAATACTTGAGAAAAATCTGCATTAGCACATATGGCATGGCAGCAATATTTCCCAAATAGTTACAACTGGTAGTTGATCCATAGCAGACTTTTATGCCAACCAATCTAATTTAGATTGGAAAAAGACACCTTCTAGGAGTTGTATTTACTTTTAAAACACATTTAATGGCATTTTAATTGTTTAATGTCTGTGAAACTTTGATTTCACCAATGATAGTCAGCCCCAGTACAATTAAATAAAAAACCTATTGCATTCATAAAACAAAATCAGGGTGCTTTGACAAAAAAAAAAAAATACTTAGTGAAAATTAGAAATTAAGATATTAGAAATTTTAAATCATTCTTAAAATAAAATTCTTGGAATCAAACTAGATAATAATGAAATTTCCTAAAATTGAAACAAAAAGAGAAAGACGTAAAAATATTTTTAAAAAGAAATTCAAAAGGTACTAACATCCCATTAATAAGCATTCCACAAAGAGAAAAGAAAACTAATAAGGAGAAAATTACCAAAGAAATAATGCAAAAAAAACTTTCCAGTGCTAAAGAAAGACATTTGTCTTCAGATTAAAAGTAGAAACAAAGTGCCCAGCATGATGAATTAAAACAAAAACAAAACAAAACCACTATACCTAAATATATCACTGTGAAATGTCAAAACACTAACTATAACAAAAAGATCTTGAAAGCTTTCAGAGAAAAAAAGTTACCTGCCTTCTCATCAGCATAGCAGATATTAGAATCTAACAGACCAATGCTTTTGAACTTCTCTGGGAAAATAATTTTAAACTTAGATTTCTGTATCCAGCCGAATTATCGATAGAATTTGAGGGCAAAGGAAAAATATTTCAGACATGTAAAATCTCAAAAAGTTTATCTTTCTTCAGTAAAATTCCAATCAAATGCCAGTTTAAATTTTTATGAGGAATTTGATTAATACATTATAACATTAACATGAAAAAATAAATGTTCAGAATAACAAATTCAGCTTTATCAAAAAGATCCAGAGAGAGGAAACTCTCCCTACCAGCTATTAAGAGATACTATGAAAGAATAGTAATCAAAATTGTGTTGTATTAGTGCAAGAGAAGACTAATAGACCAATTAAGCAGAATAGAAAGCATGGAGACATCTATTGTACTCAGTAGATAATGTTGGGGAAATTACCTCATTCTAGAAAAAACAATTGTTGGTCCCTACCTAAAACCCTGTAAAAATGTATGCTCCAGATGAATTAAAGGCTTAAAATTGAAATAAAAAACTATGAAATTAAAAGGCAAAAATGTGGAAGAATATCTTCATTGCCTAGAGGCTAGAAAGGAATTTGGGCGTTTTATTTAAAACTCCCCAAAGCATAAAGTATAAAACTAAAAAGAAACTCATAATTTCATTACATTCAAAATTTCAATTGAAGCTCAACTTGTCACCATGTGAAATCATTGACAAAGTCACAGACATATGAAAGAATTGAGATATATATCTAAGTCTAAATAAGTTACTACTTAGAATATTTAAGAAACACCTATAAATTAACAAGAAAAAGACAATAACCTTAGTAGAAAAATGGGCAAGTAAGAATAAGCAATTTCTAAAAGGGGAAATACAAGGACAAACAAGCATATGAAGAGCTATTTTTTAAAAAAATCAATTAATAGAAATTCTAATTCAGATCAATTCCAAAGAAATACCATTTATTGGACTGGCAAAAATTATGAGAATGTAGACTGATGTAGAAAGTCTGAAGAACAGTCTGGCAATCAAAGTGATTATTTACATGACTCAGCAATTACACTTCTGCACTCTATGTCCCAAAGCAATTCTCACAAGTCCTTATAGGTCCATATGCAAAGATGCTCAGTGCAGGTTTTTTTGTGGAGCGGGGAGCTGGAGGCAATCTGGGTGTCTGTAACTGAGAAAGGAGTTATGTTAAATGTGGCAGAGGTCCACACCATATAGCAGCTAGAAGCCATGGGTTAGATGTACGCATAGCAACGTGGATGGATCTCACAAATATAGTGCCTAGTGGGGGAAAAAATATAAGAAACAAAATGTAATATGTAACTATGTCAGCACGGATCCTTCCAAGAAAGCAGACTTATGCCAAGTAGTTAAATAGAAGGAATTAAAATGTAAATTAGTTAAAGATTTTGGAAGAGCTGAAGGAGCAAACAAAGGAATATTAGGAAATGCAGAAATCAACAACTGTTGCAGTGTTTTTAAACCTTTTTTTCATTATCATTCCTGAGGAGACTTTTTAGAAATGTTTTTCCTGATCATCTCCACAATGGTATATTGTATATCTGCATATGCACTGCAGTGCATCTGTGCTTCGTACATTAAAAGTAAGATTCCCCTTCTTCAAGAACTATTTTAGCCCCGCTGGAGGCAACATTTCTCCCATGGAAATGTGTACACTGGAGGAATAAAGAGAAAAGATGGTAAGGAGAAGTTACTTAAGGCAAGTCTGGGAAACACATTTTTCAGGGATCGTGCCCTTGAGTGTGTTGTAGAACAGAGCAAGAAAAATTCAAGGACTAGATCTGAGAAGACACAGGCAGATAACCAGCCGGTAATACAATGTCAGTTATTTAAATGAAGAAAATTGTGTATAAACAAAAAAAATACCCATTTCACAAGAACATAGACATGCAAAATGATGCACATCAAGCACATTAAAATGGATGCCAGAGTGAGGGAGGGGAGTGAAATGGGAATGGAGAATAAAGATTAAAGGGGTTCGACCCTGAAGAACGTAGCCAACATTATCTCTTTTCAGAGCCTCTTCTCCAGCCAGTCCAAGTACCGGAAAGTCTGCAAGCCCAAGATGCTGTTTCCTTCCTGCTTCCTCTGCACTTGCAGTCCCTCTGCTGTGAATGGCCTCCTGCCCGGGTCTTCCTGGCCACACTAAGTTTCCAGCCAGTGTCTCCTTCCCGCTGAGACTCTCACCCCTCAGGGAGGAGTGAGCCCACCACAAAGCCTATAATGACTGACTTTGTCATGTCTCCTCTTCTAAACATCGAGCTTTTATTCAGCTTCGTTTCCACAGCAACAATGATAGTACCTGACACATAATAGATGTTTAATAAATGCTTATCTAATGACCACTCCCATAAGTAAATGAATAATAAATGAATGAAAACCATGAAATAATTTAGATAAAGTAGTTTTATGGTATTTTATATTGGTTTTGTATTACATATATATTGTCAAGCATGGATAGTTCCCAAATAAATATTGTATGGCATGGATTTATTATATTCATGTATATTTATTTACAGCCCTCCTTTTTCCAAAAGAAGGATGTGAGAGAGGCCAAACTGTATAGAAAACCTTTATATCATACCCATTTTAAGTCAAATTAACAGTTAACCAATTTAAGCATTTATCCATTTAGCTGGATATTTTCAAGTTCGTATCTTTCTTATCTTCTTTATCAAGAAAACCCCACATCCCATGTTTTGACTTGTTTCCGAAGCAAATAATCAGATTTTTTTAAAAATCTGAAACAATGAAGTTTCCTTTTGTGCTAATTCTTTTAGGACAAAGGTATAAATGGGAGGCAGAATATTGGAAAGCTGGGCAAGAAATGGATATCTTCTTTTCTGGACTCTAATTCTCTCTCTGAGTGGCTCATCTTTTTCATAACACCAAGCAACTGGAATGACGGCTTCAGGAGCGAGATGGGGAACAGATGTCATTCATTGACTCTGGGTAATGAGATTTCATATTCCGTCAAAATCCTGAATAGGACAGGAAAGGCCTCATTAGCGGTTTCATGACTGAACAGGTGGAGAGGTCCCATGTGCACAGCAGGTATAGAGAGGCCATTTCACTTCCATGTGTAGATGTATCTCAGAAATTGAAAAAAAGTAAAAAATATTACCACGATTGCCACCTCAGGAAAATTGCAGCTTTTAGAAGCCAAACAATATTAATTTAGAACACTGGTACCGACCTCATCCAGGGGACTAGAGAAATGGCTGAAAGCAGGAGATGAGTGATATTCAGAACTAATGATACCATACAAAAGAGGTCACTTCCTTATTTCTTTAGTTCCATATGGCATGTCATAAAATTTTAGTGCTCTTTAGCCAACAAAATAATAACTCTCTTAAGACCACCAGTCAAAATACGGGACTACAGGGTAGAATGAAATCCTGTCTCCAAAACTAACGACTGAAACCTCTTAAGAAGATGGACCGCACTGAAAGCAGTGCATGAATAAAATGTTCCAGAATATAGATAAGCCCGACTAGCAATTTGGCAACTGCCTCCTGGACGATTGTCCTTCACTGGAGGTAACAATCAAGAAACCAATCCCACTGCCTGTTTCCAAGAGCCAGGTGACCCAAAGGTTGCATCACAACTGGGATTGTTACTTTGCAAGCCCCTAATATCTAAAATGTTGACAAATAGCTCAGCATGTTTAAATGGGAAATATGCTTACCTGAGGAGTCTTCTGAGGCCTTCCGAATATGGCAGGTACTTAAGACCCTCCTACCTAAATGCCCAGGTCTTTCTAAGTGGCCACATACCCTGTCGCGTGTCAGACTCACTGGTGAGTTAATTCTTCTTACATCAACTTTCGTTGAACTCAACTCCACGGCATTCTCAGTCATTCAGAATAACCCGAGGGCAGGTCAACTGCAGTTATAAAATGTACATTTTTAAAATCATTTTGTTATGTTCCCTATTAGTTAAAATTTGGCAGTTTTGCGGTATAAACAGAGTCTAGTGTCTCCAACCTTTGAAACAAGTAGTCATATATTTATGATGAAACCACCATATGCCAGTCACTGGGCTAGGCATTTGGTATAAATGGTCTTATCCAGTCTCACATCAATATTACAAAGTACTGAGGATGTGAAAGGCAAAGTCATGCAATCAAGGTCACAGGCTAGTACGTGGTGAAGGTACAATGAAACTGCCAGTCTGTGGCATCAAAGCCCATGCTCTTTTCATGGCATCCTGCTGCTTCCCAGGAGTCTTCCTCTGTGGAGGCAATAAATGAGTATTTACTCTTGTTATCTCCAGGAATTGACCAGTGAAAAAGATACACCCTCCACAAAAGCCGTATTACACATTCTGTAGTGATATTAATACTAATTTCTTAAGGAAAATAATCTATAAATTTCAAGTTCTCATCTTATATCTATAAAAAAATATCAATTTTATTTTTCCCCTTAGGTAAAATTTTGGTAGAAAATAAAGGGAACAAAACATAATTTTGAGAGGTGGGGGAAAACCTGTCAGGTTTTACCATGACAAAACTGAAGCAATAGAAAAAACTCTCTCTGAACTGGTTATATTAATAGGAGCCTTTATCAGAGATAAAAGATTTATTCATGAGAACGACTAATAAACAAACAAAAACGCAGTATGGCACAGAATAAGCAAAACTGGCTAAGTCTGTGAAATCCCATAAGTGAAATTGAACATAGCAAATTAGATTAAGTGCTCAAATATACTATTCAGTAATTAGAGGTTTCCTCGTTATTTTTGTAAAGCTCCATATGGCATTCCTCATTTATTTAACAACATGTAATATGTATTTAAAAGTCCTAAAATTAGTCATATTTTGTGAAAACAAAGGTAGATCCACGATCGTGTCCTCTCAGCACGGAGCTGCCTGGGTATCAGTGACTGAGGCAGCCAGACCTGCTGACCAGCGCTGACAGCCCTTCAGCCTTTCCTCGCCTGGTCAAGCCAGACTGAGGAGAGTCAAATTTCCTAGGCAACAATTTTAAAGCCTCTCTAACAAAGGCTGTCAATGTCATTTCCTCTCAAAACACCCCAAATAAGTGGCATGAACTCTAACCTACAATCTGACATACAGTAGCATACATAAAAGGAAAAGAAATGGATGACCTCGTTGTGCAAATACTAGCAGATACATGATTTATATTCCAGAACCCCTTGAAAGAGTAATATAGTTTATCTTGCCTGAAGAATCACTGAAAATAAAGGTATGCACATACAATAAGTGGATGAATAATATCATTGAACATGTCAAAACAATGGTGGTTATGCCTAGCCTTTATTTTACTAAATATCACAACTAAATTTTCAATCCATGCCGACAACAAACACATAGCCACTGTTTTATTACAAACATCTGAGCTTGAGAGGTCAGCCCAAGGAGTCGTTAGGAAGGAATCCACTGGCTCATTTCCTTGGGGGCACGCTTTGAGAACAAGCTTAGACTGGCTTTTCTGGCTGTTTTCCAATTCATTTATAAGATTAGTCTTATTATTTGATGACAATTTTTTCTAACCACCTGATTGGCACTCTAATAATCTTTTCTTGGAATAATCAAATTTTGTAATTTTTTAATATAAAATGATTTAATTCCAGAGGTTCCGATCAAATTAAACAGAATCTTAATTAACTAGTAATCAAATTGTACAGCAGGCAATGTTTCAGTTACACTATAGAATATTAGTAATACTTTGTAGTAATACTCCCTCTCTAGAGACTTAGCAAGCCTTGTTGGGCTTGCCCAAAGGTCTCAGAACAGGGTTAGGAGCAACAGCAAAAAAAAAAAAAAAAAAAAAAAAAAGGAGGCACCAGTCTGGGTAAGGTATGTGGCAAATGAGGCCAAAGATATTATCTGCTCAAGTGTAGGTAGGAATTTTATAGGAATAAAAAAAAAAATGAAGCCAAAAAGTAAGACTATTTAACTGCCTCTGGGCTTGTCCTCAACTCCCTACCGACCCAAAACAACAAAAAGTAAAACACTTTGTTCTCAATCAAAGACAAAATTATTTTGGGTCAAGTCTCATTCTCTCTTTAAATCCAAGTCCATTCAGC
>NW_024344253.1:398407-676732 GCF_902729225.1 Pteropus medius | reverse complement strand
CCCTTTTATAAACTCTCTTTTATTAAGACCTTGCTGTGACATCATCCATACCTCACTGTTCAGATTTATGCTATTTCTAGGCTTAAAGTGAAGGTTAAACTTTTTAAAACATCGATAGAAATTTATGAGGAAATATCTAGTTTCTCTGCACAGGAAAAATGTGATAATTTGTAGAAATCTGTACAAATCGAATGAAGTCATTACAAATGACCCCGATCTTTCTCAGATTAACAGTAACTAGCACATAAATTTTTATAAATTCAATCTCACAGCTAATCTTTCACCAAAATTGTGACTAATTAAAACTAGTCTGTATTCTTAGAGTGATGGTCAGAATGAGACCTAACTTTGGTGCCTTAGACACTCTGTACAATGTGAGGACATCCGCCCTCCACACTGACCGGACTCCACGTTCCAGTGCCTCAACTTTTTGCTTTCTAGAAAACAGGGCGAGTTCTCTACAGTATTCTGAAGCGTCAAACACCTTTCCAAAAGTCTGCCCAAAGTTGACCTCACTCATGAGACCATGTTGTGGGTGATAACTGCACTCCTCAGTGCCAGTTCGACTCTTGTCATGGGGGAAAAAAACACCACCCTCTTGTCTTCAAAAGAGTAAACAAATAAAACATTGAATGATCCTTTAACCTTTTGCTCATGGTAGAAAACACAAGAAAAAAATAAAATCTCAAGCTCAGAGACACATAGATGTAAGCCTCCTTGTAACATTCATCAGTGCAAAAGCACAAACTTGGAAATGGGCAACACTTCACAAAAGCACATTGATCTTCGATAAAGCCATTTACACCTTTTTGCTTGGACTACAAGTAACATGTTGCTTTCCCAAAGCTTCTGCCGCTGAATTAAAAAGTGTGGACAATGTCCTCACTTGCTACATAAAGTTAACACTGGAAATATTCTGGATGAGAAGAATGTCCCAACCCAGAGCAGAGACAAAAAGGAGAACAAAAATGTACAAAATGACATTTGATATTTTTCCCTGACTGGCTTAATTACTTGGAAAAGAAAAAAGAATACACAGTCTCCAAAACAAAATGGCATTTGTTTGAAATATAACATAGCTCATATTGGCTTTGCACCAGCGAGGCCTCCAACAGATAGAACACAGGAAATTAAGAAAAGACTGCCTTGGGAAAGTATTTTACATCCTAGGTGAATGGAGGTTTTTTTGGGTTTTTTTTGTTTTGGGTTTTTTTTTTTTTTTTGCAGTTTTTCAGAATAACACCTTCAAGTTCATTGAAAAATGAGAGTTTTTTTATGAAGAAATTAAACTGAAGACAGAGCTAATATAATTCACTCTGTTGCTAGCCTTACTATGGTTTTAATGCCATAAGCCATTGACCCTCTAATATAATAATAAAATAATAATAATAATAATAACGACTAGCAAGGAAGAAAATATGATGATACAAGGTGGAAGGAAAAAAGAAGACGTTTTCTCTGTCATGACACTGACCTGCTGGTAAGTGAGCACTAGCATTTGCCATGTCCCTCCCTTCGGTTGGAGGAACTGGCATGAAGATGGGTTAGGATTATTAACAGCCAATCATGGCAAACCCATCCCCCTTAATAGTGACTGGTTTAAAAACCAAGGCCAGTCCGTGAACTAATGAATGGATAAGTAAAATGTGACACATCCATACTCTGCAATATTATTCAGCAACAAAAGGAAATTAAGCACTGACGCATGCTACAACATGAATGAACCTTGAAAACATCATGCTAAGTGAAAGAAGCCAATCACAAAGGACTGCATGTTGTATGATTACATTTATTAAAAAATGTCCAGAATAAGCAAATCCAGAGACAAAAAAAATAGATTAATGGCCGCCTAGAGCTGAGTGGAGTGGAGGAGTTGGAGGATAATGGATGAAAGGTGGGGAGGTGTTTTGGGAGATAATGAAAAGGTTCTAAAAGTGATTGTGGTAATAGATGCACAACTCTGTGAATATACTAAAAGCCACTAAACTGTACACTTCACATGAGTGAATTGTATGGTATGTGAATTTTATTTCAATAAAGCTATGAAAAAAGCCAAAGCCAACAGTCCCATGAAATCCCCCTGGCCATCATGTTCATTCATTTATTCAATCCATCGATATTTATTAAATGACTTCTAAGTCAAGTACTGTTTAGACACTGGAACTACAGTAGGAAACAAAACAGATAAATCTCTGCACTTGTGAAGATTATAAGCAAACAAAAGAAAAGCTAAAAAAAAAAAGTGTAGATAGTTACATGATAGTAAGTGAACTAGAAAGAAACATAAAGTTAACAGAGGAAATATTCTGGATGAGAAGAATGTCCCAACCCAGAGCAGAGACAAAAAGGAGAACAAAAATGTACAAAATGACATTTGATTTTAGAGTGGTCGGAGAAGGCCTTACTGAGAAGATGATATTTGGTAGAGGCCAAAGGGAATTATTGGTTCAGACATGGGCATATGACTCAATTTAGCCAAATTCCACAAAAGGAAAGAAAATAAAGACAGAGCTTTTTGTTAAGTGGTTCAAGGAGAGAGGTGCTCGCTCTCTCTCTCTCTCTCTCTCACACACACACACACACACACACACACACACACACGCACACACTCAGAGGTGAAAGACAAACATGTAGCCCCCTGGGAGGTGAGAAACGGAATAGTAAGGAAAACTACTTTGCAGGATATGCTGTAGAAAACTTTAAGGAGGTGACATTAGCAGCTCTATTAGTGTCCCCACTCCTGTGGACTCTTCCACCTACATGAGTAAGGGTGAACATCACCCAGGTGGAAAAAGGGAGAGAGAGAGAGAGAGAGAGAGATTGAGATGCCATGTTTCAATAATAAACCAGGCTCTTTCTTTTTTTAACTAAAAATTATTGGTGCAACATTGATCAACAAAATCCAATAAGTTTCAAGTGTACAATTAAACAGTATTTCGTAGTCAGGCTCTATTTTAAAAAATGTCACTAAAGAATTGCCAAAGGGCAAACATCTCCCAGCTAATGACTGAGCAATGACTCAGAGGAAGAGAAAGGAAATAGGAGCCTTCGGGTTGTACTGGAACACAACTGAGACTGTGCCAAGCAATCAAGCTCACAAGTCCACCTAAAGATTAGAGAACCACCCTCCCTCCTTGGGTCACTATTTTACATCTTGTCTTTCTAGGTCTATCCTTGGTAAATCTATTATTTTCTACTACCTTTAGAGTATTCCAGAGCATCTTTTGTGTCCAAAGACTTGGAGATGAAAGGGAACTATAAGATTCATAGACCTCTAAGGGAGTTAGTTGAATATATTTAATTAAAGTATATAAACTGAAAATGGTACCACATTCACAAAAAAATCGGTCTCCACACTCTATGGCATTTGTCATGTGACTGCTGCATTGATTTAAAAACAGCAGCACTGATAACAATAAAACAGAATCAACTTGTAGAATACTGTGGAAGCTAAGTCCCTGGCTTTTAGTTTTATCTACCTTGAGATAAACATTGTAACTATTCAGTGCTTCAGTTTACTCCACTGTGAAAGAAGTTATTTTGTTTATCCTCCATATCCCTCACAGCAAAGACCATTGTTCACCAAAATCTTTAACTATGGAAGAAAATAACACCTTTATTAAAAGGTATTGAGCCACCCATAGCATAAACAGCTGTGAATGCTAAAATAACCAAAAGAGCAATCTGTAACGTCCACATGTGACATCTGCTTCTCCCACTGCTTGCTAAGGTCGATTCTCTTACACTTGCCAGCTGAGTAGGTGTCCCCTTCCTCTCCTACAATTCCTGGAGCTATAAGCTAGAATCAAGAAAACTTTCCCAAAAGAGCAGGAGTGAGCACCTCTCTGATAAATATTTGACAGTAGCTGCATTTTAATACTACATAACCACTGTGTTACAAATGTATACTGATAACTCACACTACAATGAATTTACAATAAGGTAGAAAAGGATCAAAGAGTTTTCTTGCATTTTTACTAAAAAATAAATTTGGATTCACTCCCCTGACTCCATTTAAGACTCCTACCACTTCTGTTGGTACTTACTCTCCATTTTGTCTCAAAATGGAAAAATTTGTCAAAAGAGAAAAATTAATGGGAAGAGTTCCATTCCAAAGCAACCGTCTTGTTCTCAGGGCTAATTTTCCAGGCTGATTTGATCCAGTGTCTAGGACACACCAAGGCAAAGACTCAGCAAAAACTCTTTGATAAGTTAGCTAAATCCTATCCCTCTCCTGGAAGCAGTGCTGAAGCAGGGCCAGACTGGCCAAAGAAAAGAAAAGAACAGCATTTGCTAAGTGGAGATGTGGATGCCCCGGCATATCTACACACTGACATGTGCAAAACCCCCAGTGTTAAACAGTTATCTATGCTGTTTCTAGATCTGAAAGAAGAGTCAACTGGCCACTCACACTGCTAATAACAATAATAATTACAATTGAACATTTAACTCTGTTCCATTTATGTATACTATCTCACTTAGTACCTAGGTAGGTACTAATACTCTTACTACACCCATTTTGCCAATGAGAAACACATATTATTTATCTATTACTGCATAACAAATTATTCCCCAAACCTAGCAACTTAAAACAGCAAACATTATCTCACACAGTTCCTGCAGGTCAGAAATCCAGGAGCAGCTTAGCTTTTCAGTTCTGACCTGGGATCTAACTAGGTTGCAGTTAAGATGCTGACTGGGGCTCCAATCATGTGAAGATTTGACGGGCACGAGAGGACCCACTTCCAAGTTCACTCGGGCGGGTTTCAGCAGACCTCAGGTCCTTTCTACATGAGTCTTTCCACAGTGCTGCTCACAACACAGCTGTTGGCTTCCCCCAGAACAGGTAACCTAAAAGGATAAAGAGCCACGAAGATGAAAGTCTCAGTCTTTATAACCTAATATCATCAGTGAAGGACCATCATTTCTGCATAATTTATTGGTCACACAGACTCCCTGGTAAATACGAGAAGTGATTACATCAGGGTGTCAATACCAGAAGTAGGGCTCAGTGGGGGCTGTCGTGGAAAGGTGGCCATCATGAACATCTATGCCCAAACAGTAAAGTTAGTACTGAAGAAATCAAGATCTAAACTCTGGCTTTGTGATTCTACTGGGAGCTCTAGTCCTTTAGAACCACTAAGCTATTTTGGAGCTAATGTGGAGAAAATTGGGGATAAAGTAAAACATACAGACTTAGTAGACTATCCTTCTTATTTGAAAGCCCATCCCATAATGACTTTAGCCTAAAAGTTTCTACTCCATTTGACTCTAGCATGACTGGAAATTTTATTAGGACCCTGGTATACTTCTGTGCAGGAACCCTAGCTATATGCTTATTCTTCTTCCTTCCACTAATGTCAAGATGTTAAAAGTTATATCGAAATCTAAGTTTTTGTCCAAAAACAAAGACTTGGGATGGGGCATAGGACACAACCCAGAGGTTGTGCTAATATTGCTGTTTAATTAGTAAAACAGATTGTTGTTGTCTTAAGGCCTCTTACAATTCCCCTCCTTAAAAATAAACTCACATGCTCACTTCAGCTAAACACAAAGGGAAGAAATAAGCTTTCGGTGACTTTTTAAAAGATTAGTAACCATCTTTCTTTAAGAGACATTCATTTCCTGGATTAGACACTAAGGAACTTATGTTATCATTCTATTTTATTTATTCTATGCATCTGTGGGTTATAGAGTAGATCATGTTAAGTATAATGCTTTGAAAGGACCCTTCAGAGAAAGAACTAAATGAATTTTCCCATCTATTCTTAATATTCCCTCTACTGAATGCAGACAGCAACAGAAAAATTCAAAGCTATTATTTTTAATGTCAAATGCCTTACTAGTCCAATAAAAGGGGGAAAGATATTAAACTTTTTATACAACAAGAACCAGATAGCACATATCTTCAAGAAACACATCTTAATCAAACTGAACATAGGAAATTAAAAAGAGGATGGATGAGTGAAGGCATCCATCCTCATTTAATTAAAAAATAAAAAAAGGGCCCTGGCAATTCTTACGAACAGGAGAGCATATATTTTCCCCCCTTTGTTCCTTTCAGAGGAATAATGTGGATTAATTTTGGTTCAGAAGGTTCCGAAAGAACACCTGAAAAATTGCTGTACTCATAGCCCTCAGATGAAAAGGAAAGGAAATATCCCTTCTTGCAGGTGAGGCCGTCTTGTACTGGGAAGCAGCGCCAAGGAGGAGGAGGAGATGTGGCCTTCAAACCCACCTCTGCAGCCTTGACCCAGGGGATTAAAATGCCTTTGGATGACCTCTCGAAGTGGTTGTAAACTTCAGATGAACAACTCATTTAAAGCCTGCAGAGAAATAACAAACTCTACGCAAGTATAAGGTGGGGGAAGTGATAGTGTGTTTGTTCAAGTTGTCTACGTAAAATACTTCAAAACAGGGCTTAAAACTAATTTATCCAAACAAACCAGAACCCAAGGAAAACCAAATGTTCATGGAGTACTCACTGTCAGCAAGACCTGACATATTAGTCTATTTAATCCTCACAATGAAACCAAACAGTTAAGTTAGTACTGAAGAAATTAAAAGTTAAACCCTGGGATTGTGATTTTACTGGGAGCTCTAGCCCTTTAGAATGACTAAGCCATTATGGAGGTAATATGGAGGAAATTGGAGATAAAGTAAAACATACAGACTTGATGGACTGCCCTTCTTATTTGAAAACCCACACTACGTTTAGTCCCATTTTACAGATGACCCCACAGGTTTCAAAAAGTTAAGCAACTTCCCTAAGATTATGCATCTCCACAGAACCAGCCTCTGAGTTTGAACACAGATATGTCGGGAGTGAGAGGAGAGACTTTCACTAATTAAAATCTAGGTGGCAGCCAGAACAGAGTTCTCCATTTGCAGAAAACGTAGAGATTCTTATTCATCGAAGAGTGCACTTGAACGGCACTCAAAACAATTTATATCTTGGACTTTTATCAAAGGATTCTAAAATATTAACTAGAGTAATTACTTAGAGAAACTCGAAGACCACTGAAAAAATTTTAAAACTAAAGCAAATGTCGAATCATGTAACTTTACTACTAGCACATGTTTGTAGTTGTGTGTGTGTGTGTGTGTGTGTGTGTGTGTGTGTGTGTGTGTGTCTGTTTAAATACAGCTACAGTATATAATTCAATCTGAGAGCAGGAAAGAAGGGGCTAAAATCGTTCTAGCTGCATCCCAACCAAGCTCTTTATACTGTGAGTATCATTCAGTAACTGTACTTGCACATAAATGGGTTTATCCTTATAATTCAAATAATTGCCTTACTCTTTGCAGAACCAACCATGTATGAATGCTCTGTTTAAAAGCTCTAGAAAATTCCCAGGGGCAGGGAAGCATCTACAGATCTGCACAGGAAACTGTATACCATTCTCACTTTCTTCACCATGTAAAAGGGTAAAATAGATATGCTAAATAACACCCATTTCGTGGCTGGCCAGAATAAAAAGAGATTATTATGTCAACACCTTTGGTAGGTTGTAAATGCCCTTATAAATGAGAGTTTTACTATCCTTAGAATTATGAAATTCAGAATACCATCACACACACACACACACACACACACACACACACACACACAGTTACAAGCAAATGTGCGAACCATAGGAGTGGGAGGGGGAGGCTGGTTCTTCTCAGCTTTTTGACAGGAAGGCACATTTTCTTCCCTAAAATAAATTTATTTTGAGATAGATCTGAAAAGAGTTGGCAAATGCAAACATCCACTAGTAACTAGAAGTGAGTTATAAACAATATCTACTCAGGGTTATAAGCATTAATGGGGTTAAGTGGAATTTCACACTTGAGGAATTTCATATGCTCAATCTTGACCCAACTTCGGAAAATGTGTGGCTTTACTGTAAAATGCCCTAGAGACTCAAGAGGCATGCTGTTAGTCTGTGGGCAACAAGCAGCAGAATTTAAATCAGAATGGAGAATTAAACACATGGCACTCTCCCCTGGCCTTCTGTTTCTCTCTGGGTGGGAAAGAATCTTACATGACTCCTTCATCTTCCTAAGCTTCACCCCTAACTAGTCTCCAGCCTGACTCAACCTGGGAGAGTTGCTTCTGATCACTCCTTCCTCTCTACCCAACACTGTTACCTCAGTGGCGACACACTTTGACATTTTACCAGACTCCTTCCTTCCAGGCTCATATCCTGCAGTGTCTGCTCAGCCTACAGTCTTTTCCCAAATCAACTCATCTTCCTCTCTACCATTGCAACAATCAAACAGGGGTTCCAAAGTATCCCTCTTGGAGCATCACTTTAGGAAATTAAAGGTCCTGAGAAGTCCTGTAGTAAAGATTCCTGATTAACTTTATTTAACCCAGCTTCTTCAAACTGAATAATTATAGCTAACAACCCTTATCAGGTAAGTAATATTATTGACATTTTACAGGCATCCACCATTTTCCTCCTGCTTTATTCAGTGTCCACCTCCTTTCTCTGCCAACATCAAAGATGGAAACTAAGCCACCAAAACTTCCAAGGACCATGCCAGTCCTGAAGCTTACGGTGCTGGGCTAAGCCTCCAATGTGCAAGTGCAGGATGTGATCAAGCTACCCTACCAAAGTCAGCTCTAGACCTTCATCTCCTGTGGGCACAGACCACCCGTGGTTCCTCCTACACAGCACAGCATGGAGCACAGTGGGAGACACTTGAGACATAGAGAGAGGCTGGGTAGGCTGGAAAATCTAACAATTAGGGAAAAAGTGTTATTCATTTTGCAAATGACCCCTTAAAGGATGCCTCAAAAATAGATTTTTCTGCATTTCTAAAATGACTTGATGGACAAGAGTAACTTTCCATAACTTTCCAGAGAAAGACCATGACCATGGCCTCAAGTGAGATACGCATTTTAAAGGCAAGATGTGGCCCTGTGGGGAAAACCCTGAAAAGGAGGAGGGAAAATGTAAGGGCCTGGCCCAAGGCAAGCACTCAAATAAGCGTGTGCGATGCCTAGAAGATTCACACTTTACGTGATCCAAACTGAAGAGACGAATGCAGACGTCTCCAGACTGAAGAAGGAACTCCTATGGAAAAGGCTGGTAGAGAAGAAAGAAGGTGACTAGGAGAGATGTTGCCCGTGGCTTCTTCATCTGGGGTTTCAAGCCACCACAGGCCATCTTCCATGGCATCTCTCTCTCTTAGTGGTCAAAGCAGGGAAGGTGGCCAGGATAGGGAATTGTCCAAAAAACTCTAGACTTTATAGGCCTTCTACTCCACGACTTAAACTCCACAAAGAATAACACAGGTAAAATGTGAGACATGAACCAGACGTCCACTACAATCATTCATGTTCAAAAACAGGACATTTGACAAAGGCTGGGAGTTTTCCTGGACATCTTCCTCTGCCTCACCCACCCACCCAATCAATCACAGTGTCCATTTGGACTTTGTATACTGGATTTTGTAAATGGTCATCCACCTTTCTTCCATCTTCCTTCCACCTTCCCCACAGACCTCCTTGGCCAGGTATCTCTCACCCTAGCAAACTGAAGAGCCTCCTGTCTGGTCCCCCTAAATTTACTTCTAGCCTTCCCCGAATTCATTCTCCATATTGTATCACGTCCATCTCTGAAGAGTGCCAGTCTGGTCCTGTCACTTTCCTATAAGAAGCATTTGTGACTCCCCAGTGCCCCAAGATACTACACACGTCCTTATAGGACCAGAGCAAAAAGAGCCCATGTGATCTGGTGCCTCTCACCACCAAGTCCAAGCAACAACTCCTCTTCCCCTTGCTGTCTTCACTCTCGTTCTATTCTCTAGATACACCAAGTTCTCTCTCACCTCAGAGGCTACATATGCCATTCTCTATTTCTAGACATCTCTTCCTTCCATACAACCTGTCCCTCCACTCCACACCCAACCCTTTGCCCAGATTCCTTCTCTTTCGTTAAGATTTATTTTAAATGTCATTTTTTAGGAGTCCCAAGAGAAGATAAAAGGCTCCTGTCCTACCCTCTTATATTTACCTCAGTACCCCAAATTCTCCTGATAACATGTGTCACAATTTTATTTAACTAATTACATATGTACTTGGAATAACTAATTTCTGCAAGTGCCAGGGTGACAAATTATATTTATCTTATTTAGTACTGCATCACCAGGGCATGGTACATATGTTTGGCATTTACTACGTACTTAACAAATGTCTGTAAAAAGAAGGAGGTAGGGACAGAAATAGCAGGAAGGAGGGAACAGAGGTAAGAAAAAAGAGAGAATTATTTTCCAGGCATCTTAGGCAATCAGAAATTAGTTATTTGTCCCATCAAACTCCTTAAACAGTACTGTCAGTCAACTTAAACTGTTAACTTTGTTTGTCATCACCTGTCCACATGTAATAATACAAAGAGGCAAGACTTTACTGAAGAGAAGATCGGCAGTTATCGAAGTACCCTTTGATAGATGAATGGATAAAGAAAATGCAGTACACACATACAATGGATTACTACTCGGTCATAAGAAAAGGTGAAATATTACCATTTGTGACAACATGGATGGATCTTGAGATTATCATGCTAAGTGATATATATCAGACAGAAAAAGTTAAGAACCATATGATTTTACTCATATGTGGGATATAAAACTGAAAGCAACAAACGAACAAGACAAAAAATCTCATAGACACAGACAACAGTTTAGTGGTTACCAGATAGAAAGGGGCAGACATAGATAAGGGCAAAGAGTGTCAAATATATGGTGATAGAGTAGATTTAACTGTGGGTGATGAACACACAATGCAATACACAAATAATATATTTTTGAATTGTACACTTGAAATCTGTGTAATTTTATTAACCAATACCATTCCAATAAATTTAATTTTAAAAAAATCAAGTATCTCTTAGCTCTAAGAATAAGAATATTATTCATCTAATTCTTGACTTCCACCTTAATGTTAATTAGGGAGAAAAGTAGCATTGGGCATTGATGGTCAAAATTGAGGTCTTAGCACCTATTTATCCTGACAAAAGTCTATTTGCATCACTTCTCTATCTGTTCCCATAAATCATTAAAATATATTTAGAGAATATGTTACAAGCGTGTACACACATACACACACAAGAATGTTTGCTAAGATAAAACTATATCTGTTTAAAGCATTCTATTATTTTCCTTTGCAATATGAATTTAGTCTTCCAGGGGAAAATACTTACAAGCAGAAAAGAGTCATCTAATCTTTGTATGACTTACATTTCAGATCAACCCAGGACACTTGGAGGGGCAAACCCAGGGACAATTGATGGATAGCACTGGAGATATGAGCAGGAACACAGAACAACAAATAACACCCAGACTGTACTTTAACCTCCTTCCCCCAGTCTCCTAAGAGCTGCAGTTAGAGGTTTAACCCCTGGCCACTGCTGATTCCCATCTTATCTTCCTTACACCCTATGGCAAGGTGTAAATGAACAGAGAAATTTCAAAAAGCAACATCAGCAGTAGAGAGGACAGGTCAGTTAAAGGTTGAGATAATCCATTCATCAGAAACACAAATTCCAATGAGCCAGTTGATCAAATTTTCCAAACAAGTGTACTCTCCTCTCACTGAGGATGCATCCTGCTGAATGTTCTTTTTCTAGATTTCCTGCCTAAGCTCAGTACCATAATTGTATCTTAAAGCCTTTGAAGAGTATTCACTGGTTAATTAAACATAGTATAGCCACTTTTCTGCTATGGTTTAATAGTATTAACTCATGGTTTCTCACTGCTAAAGTTCTGATATACAAATGCCACTCAATCCTTAGACTGTCTCCTGTTCCCTGTCCAGTAGGGTACTACTAGTCTCAAACTTAAAATAGGATCTCAAGCATGTTAATTGTTGGTTCCTCAATTTCCTCATCTGTAAAATAAGATAATTCAGTACAATCACATTCTCTCAAATGGAACTGTGAAATGTTTTCCCAAAAATAGTTTTGATATAGTTCAAAACACAATCTCATAAACCAGATGAACAAAAAGTTGGCAAGTCCAGGCCCTTTAGGGACTGACTTTAATAAATAATTAAGCTTGGTCATCGATAAGGAATGCAGAGCAATCATTTGAATGTTAACAGAGAGTTCAGACCTGAAAGCAATTTCTTATTCTAAGTAGGTTAAACATTCTCGTTGGACTTTGATATAGGTGATCCCTTTGCTCTTCTACCAAATAAAGTTCTACTAACTGGGCTACCACCACTGGCCCAATGTAAGGGCACACAGCTATTGGGTTTTATTGCACTCTTTCTTATTCTTACTCATTCTGCCCCAGTGATGCCCAATACTCGTGATCTATAGGGAGACTACAGGAAAGAAGGGACAGTGGTTTCACTTTGCTCCTCTCTCACCTCCCATCCCCTGGCACAACCTGAGCCCCAAACCACCTTCTGCAGCAGGCAAATGTGTTAACTTCATTATACAGAAACTCTCTTAAGGACAATTTTTCTTTAGTTAATAAAACAGGGACTTTATTTGAATCACAAAACAGAAGCTCCTCTACCTGGTCTCAGGTTAGTGCTAAAAGGCTATTATTTAATCCATGTATTCATAAACACAAAGAAACTCTCTACTTCCCATGTTAGCAATGCCTACATGTGATCACTAAAGTCATCTGGCTGCAAAGCTGAAACATCCTGCTTCTGAGACAAATTTTGTTTGTGTTTCTCTGAAAAGTCCTAAAGTTCTCTGTAAACTTTAAGTAGAGAAGTTTCTGAACTCAAAGTCCTATTTTATCAAATGTTCTTGCTTCCAATATTTGGCAGATGGAGTTTCCTATCATTTCCATATGTATGTTCTAACAAGTGGTCTCTTCTAAGGGCCACTCTTTTCCATTATATTTAATGATTTTCCTCTCCTTTTTCTACACTCTCCACATTTAGGCTGATCATCACCTTTGGGCCCACAAAGTGCTAGAAAACAGGATCTGAAGAACCAAAGAGGAACACATTCTGAGGAACGTCTTACAGATTTAAGAAAGATGGGCTGACTCTGTATTTGGAAGGGCTGTTCCTGGGTTTTTTGTTGATGCTTTGTTTTGTTTTCTCTAGCGCTTTAGGTAAGTTATTGACAAACAGATGCATAACTCACAGATATTCAGTAATCATTTTAGAAATACACTGAGTATTTTGCTAGAAAATAACATGTGTCCTTTAGATAAAATGATACTTAAAACAATAGCCATTATTTGTGAGTATTAGTCTTTGCCCAGCACATTGCCAAGTACTTTTCTGACACATCATATTTAATCTTCAAAACCACAATACAAGATAAATATTATTATTCACATTTTCAGATAAAGAAATTGAGACTTTAAGAAATGAAGTAACTTGCCAAGGTGACAGGTGTAAGTAATAGAAAAAAAAAGAGATCTGTCTGACTCTATCATATATGCTTAATGAATACACTATACTCCTGAGGATTTGAAAGATTTTAACTAATCATCAAAAAATGTATTTACCTTCTCCTGTGTGCTTCTTCATTAGTCTACCAACAAGTCTAATTGCCTCTAAGCTCTTTCCTCTCTAGTCCAGCCATCACAAGTGTCTTCCAGGGAGTCATTCGCAAACAATCTGCACCAGAATCACCTGAATGCTTATAAAGAATGCAGCTTCTACTTTCTCAGAGACAAAGTGCTAGCAAAAGCCACATCTGGAGCAGCCAGGTCAGGTGAGAAGGGAGACTGTTTCTTTGTTGAGCCCTCCTCCCTCCCACGTGCAGACACAGGTGGCCGCCATATCTGAGTTTCCAATCAACCTGGCTAACACAGTTTACCTTGTCCTGGTGATACCCTGAGACCCCACCCCACCCCACCTATCCTTCAGCCTCATCCAAACCACTCCAGTAGCTTTTTCATACAAATAGTCTGTCTTGGCTTATGCTGCACACTTTCCTAAAATCTCTCAAAGGTTCACAAAACCCAAAAAAAAGCAACATCTGGCTTCAGCATTCCCCATTCCTCTTGCTGAGCAGCCCCAGTACACAACTTGACCTCTCAAGGCACCTCGAAGCCCACTGTGGGTGGTGGCCATCTGCTAATTGCTTGGTAAGTCTTACCAGTTGGCCCTGGGCAGGGCACAGGCTGCAGGTGATCTTGGCCTGCAGTGGGGCCCCTCCCAGGAAGTTCTGGGGCTGGCTTCAGACTGAATCAGAGCACCACTCGGGGCTGCATCCAAGAATGACACATCTAAAGGGCAGACTAGGCAGGCACCAGAGCTCTACTATGGTGAATCTTGCTCCATAGGGTCAGCACCTCACCTGTCAGTCCTCACAACCAATCAGCCCGAGGGTCAATTCCCCTCATCAGTGTGCAAACAGCACCAAGGCTCAACTACAACAGAAGAGCACACACAACCCATACAAGGGACACATCTGGAGCAGCCAGGTCAGGTGAGAAGGGAGACTGCATCACTGGGCCCCACAGGACACCCACTATATAAGACCAGTCTGCTAAGACCAGGAGACATAGCAGCCCTACCTAATACATAGAAACAAACAGAGGGAGGCAGCCAAAATGGGGAGACAAAGAAACTTGTCCCAAATAAAAGAACAGAACAAAGTTCCAGAAAAAGAACTAAACAAAATGGAGACAAGCAATCTACCAGATACAGAGTTCAAAACATTGGTTATAAGGATGCTAAATGAAGTTAGGAGAAGAGTAGATAAACTCAGTAAGAACTTTAACAAAGAGGAAAAAACAGCCAGAAATGAAGAATACAACAACTGAAATGAAAAATACAGTAGAGGGAATCAACAGTAGATTAAATGAAGCAGAGGATCAAAACAGCGATTTAGAAGATAAGGGAGCAGAAAACACCCGACTGGAACAGCAACAAGACAAAAGAATCCAAAAGAACAAGGATAGATTAAGGGACCTCTGAGACAACATCAAGCATACCAACATTTGCATCATAGGGGTACCAAAAGGAGAAGAGAAAGAGCAAGGAATTGAAAATCTATTTAAGAAATAATGAAAAAAAAAGTTCTTTAACCTGGCAAAGGAAATAGACATACAAGCCCAGGAAATGCAGAGTCCCAAACAAGTTGAACCTGAAGAGGTCAACATCAAGACACAACATAATTAAAATGCCAAAGATTTAAGACAAAGAGAGAATCTTCAAAGAAGCAAGAGAAAAGCAGTTAGTTACCTACAAGGGAGCTCCCACAAGACTGTGAGCTGATTTCTCAACAGAAAACTTGCAGGCCAGAAGGGACTGGCATGAAATTTTCAAAGTGATGAAAAACAAGGACCTACGACCAAGACTACTCCACCCAGCAAAGCTATCATTTAGAATCGAACGACAGATAAAGAGCTTCCCAGACAAGGAGTTCATCACCACCAAACCATACTCCAAGAAATGTTAGAGGGACTATAATAATAATAATAATAATAATAATAATAATAATAATAATAAGAGGAGGAGGAGAAGGAAGATCAAAAATATGAATAATAAAATAGCAACAACTATATATCTTTCAATAATTACTTTAAATATAAATAAATTAAATGTTTCAATCAGAAGATAGGGTGGCTGAATGGATAAGAAAACAAGACCCTTACATATGCTGCCTACAAGAGACTCACTTCAGATCAAAAGACACACACAAATTGAAAGTAAAAGGATGGAAAAAAATAGTTCATAAAAATGGAAATTTTAAAAAGGTGTGAGAACAATACTCATATCAAAAAGAAAAAATCGACTTTAAAACAAAGCCTATAACAAGAGACAAAGAAGGATCCAGTTATCCCACCTCTGGGTATTTATCTGAACAGATCCAAAACAATACTTTGAAGGGACATATGAATCCACATGTTTATTGCTGTATTATTTGCAATAGCCAAGATATGGAGGTACATATATACAGTGGAATATTACTCAGCCATAAAAATATAATTGAATCTTGCCATCTGCAATAATATAGTTGGACCTAAAGGATATTATGCTGAGTGGAGTAAGTCAGACAAAGATAAATGCCTTATGATTTCACTTACATGTGGAATCTAAAGAATAAAATAAACCAAATAGAAACAAACTTGTAGATACAGAGAACATTTTGATGGTCACCAGATGGGAGAGGGATTAGGGGGTGGTGAAAAAGAGGAAGGGATTAAGAAGTACAAATGGGTAATTATAAAATAGTTATGGGGATATAAAGTATAGCATAAGGAATATAGTCAATAATATTGTAATAATAATGTATAGTGTCAGATGGGTACTAGATTTATTGGTATGATATGTGTAAATGTCTAATCACCATGTTGTATATCTGAAACTAATATAATAGTATGTGACAACTGTAATTGAAAAAATTTTTAAATTATTAAAAAAAAAAGAATGCAGCTCCCAAACCACCCTAGAGATACTGAGTCGGCGTCATTTGCATTTTTAAAAAACACCCCAGTTGATTTTCATGCACACTAAAATTTGAAAAACACTATATCAGTATATCATCTGCTCACAGTCTTCAAGTGCTTTTCCAAAAACTGATATACTGATTATGGTAAGCTAAATAATGGCTTCCCAAAGACATCCACATTCCAATTTCTGAAATCTGTGAATATGTTAAGATGGAGACACTATTATCCTGACTTATCCACGTGAGCCCAATGTCATCACAAGGGTCCTTATAAGAGAGAAGCAGGAAGGTCAGAGTCAGAAAAGGTGATGTAATAACAGAACCAGGCATTGGAATGAAGGCAGGAGATAGGCAGTGGAGTTGCAGGGCACAAGCCAAGGAAGACTGGCTGCCTCTAGAAGCTGGAAAAGGCAAGGAAATGGATCTTCCTTAGAGTCACCACGAGGAACATAGGACTTCAGACCCACTTTGGACTTCTTACCTATAGACTATTAGAGAATATATCTGTTGCTTTAAGCTACAAAATTTGCGATAATTTGTTATGGCAACAATAGAAAGCTAATCCATTATTCAAAATCCTCTATGGGTCCTCCATGAGCTGACTCCTGCTTCTTTCACTTCTTGTCCCTCTCATCTCTCCACATTGAACTTCACGCTCTAGTAAAGCTGAACTACAACCAAGTCCCCAAGTATGCCATGTTCCTTACTACTGCACCTGGACATTTTCTTCCCCAAAACTTTTCAACTTGAGGATCAGCCATTTGTCCTGGAAACAAGCCCATATGTCACTCCTTAATACCTGGAGATGAAACTAATCATCTTTTCTCTATAATATAACTTGGAAAAACATATATATACTGTTGTTCTTATATATACTGTTGTTCTGCTATAAATATCTGAATCCAACGACTAAAACCCGTTTACCTTTGTATCTCTAAGCCCCATCACAGTGCCCGGTGCAGGTATATGCTCAATAAAAGTTAGTCAGATTGAACTAAACTCACAGTAGTTGCCTGGAAAGCTATAGATATACTCTCAAATGCCAACTTTAAAGAAAGCATTTAAGAAAGTCTTATTTTATGATTTCCCTCAGCTTCTACATCACTGCAATTTTCCCACATATCTTCAGTGACAGCAACTTCCGATTCTTTTGAAAGTTTTGGATTTAGGGGAGAAAAACAAATACTGCACAAAGATGCTTATTAACCAAGGAGGATGATCAAGCCATAAAGAATTATTTTAGATTAAAATTAGTCAAAATTATCAAATGTATATGGCTTAGAAACTAGCTCTGATGACACATTAGATATACAAGTTTTGGTATTTTTATTTTTTAAAGCCAATAAAGAATTTATTATTATATTATCAAAGAATACTGTTCCCAAAAAAATCCAAAACCATAACTCTCATACAAAATAGAATAAACCCATGTGAAACCTTATTAAGCTCATAAACTAATGAGGAAAGAGTAAATACCAAACTAATTTAAAGAAGATTTATGGAGGTGGGTATTTATAGGAAATTTAATACAGGAGTATTAAAATAAGGTTGCTAAATTAAATACACTGTAAGTCACTAAACCAAAACCTTTAGTGTTACCTTATCTGCTGAACAGAAATAATTTCCATCAGAACTGGACACAAATCTACAGATTGACATATAACTTCACATAGTCCAAGCCTTTAATTAATAGTAGATAACAAATTTAATCGAATGGTACATTCTCCCAGAAAGTAAGTAAACTTTGTACATATGTTTGTATGTAGGTATCCTCTTAGTCTAATTTACAGAATTTGGATCATCTTTCTTGATAATATTTTGTAAATGAATTACAAAGATGGCATCCAACTAGTACCACAAAACTTCAGAGGAAATATAATCACTGGGGAAATTTGGAGATGCATATGGAACTGGGCCTGAAAGAACAAAAAGACAAGCAAACGAAGAGGAGCAGAATTTACAACCCTAAAATATGTTACTTTGTTACGAGAATTATCTTTGGCTAAAGATAGTCAAAACCCTGAAGATTCAGGAAAAGCTCTTTACTTTTTCCTAACTGCCTAAAAATAAAGTAAAAATTTCCCCTTTAATAAAAGAAAGTTACATTTGTCTTCTACCAAGAAAAGAGCTACTCTTGAAGACAACTTTTATCATCCAAGAGTCTCTTATTTATACGAGATAATCCTTGTTTACCATGTACTTCCTCCCCTCACCTTTCCATAACTGCCTCTTCTGCCCAGAAGCCCCATACCCACTTTTCCTTTGTTCAGCTTATAAAGGTTTATAAACCTTAATCATCTGGACACTTCCTGGATCCACAATTTTCTTTATAACTCTCATGCACATGTCCATAATTAAAACTGGTTTCTCTTGTTACTCTGTCTTTATTAGTTGGATTGCCACACCCAGCCATTGAACCTGGCAAGGTAGAGGGGGAAAAGATTTTTTCCTCCCCTATGCTATAGTTGGGTAATAGAAGGACATTAGAGATGAGGAAACAAAGTTGGCAAGGAAAATGGAAAAATTATGACAACATAAGTCAGTACAGTATATAATGCACACAACTCATGGGGGTAATAAGTGAGAGAACTTACATAAACAACAACCATGAATATATAAATACCAAAGAATACAAGAAAATTCTCTAATCAAAGTCCAGATGCTTAGAAAACAGAACATTCGGTGTTCTAAATATTTATTAAGCACATCTTACATACTAAAAAAACCTTGTTGGATGCCAAAGGGCTTAGCATGGTGAAAGAAGAGCTAATATTGTGGAACACTGTGCTCAAATTTTTGTGGGTTATTTCTTATCTGATAGTTCATTTAATGATAAACAAGACCCCCATCTCTGAATTTAAGAACTAGAGGGTTAGTAGAGGAAACAAACCCAGTCGCAAGTTGAAGGCAAAAAGAGTTAAGTATGAAACAGGAAGAAGAGAAATCAATTCCAGTTTGAAAGGCAAGAAAAGGCTTCATGGAAGAGAGTACATTTGAGCAGACATTGAAGACAGAGCAAGCACAGCGGCAATCTGCCCAGAGAGCCAACAATGTAGATGTGAGTTAGCATAGCCCTTGAACAGAGACGGGGCAGCAGGCCAGGGAGAGTGCACAGACCCCTCAGAGGACGTGCCTTCCCAGTCTGCTGTTGTGCTCAGAGCCAGTTCTCAAAGAACCTCACTGAAGTCTTGGTGGTAACCAAAAACAACGGGCTGAGGATGGATGATAAATGGTGTTCTTCAATTTTCAAATGTTTTTTGAAAAGTGGAACTGCTTTAAACATGTAAACTAAATCCCAACGCATGGAAGAGATGGAAGTGGAGTGGCCTGAGAGAAGAACAATGGTGTGGGCACAGATCTCTTCCTATTTTCTATACCTCTCACCAACTTGGCTCGGGATAAAAAGCGGGTGGGGCATCAGAAACACCTTATCGGCAGACCAAGGTAGAAAGTGACTGCCTAAAAAAATGAGCTCCAATGTCTTATCATATTTTTTTTTCTTCTACCTCCATAGTAACTTTTAACAAAGTAAAACAAGACTGTGTATCATCTCAAATTTTGTTTGCCAGGTCTGTGATCTCTCATGAAAATGTGTCAGAAGTTGTCAATCACTTTGAAAGTGAAAAGTTCAACCAGATAGCATATTGCTGGGTTCTTTTTTTCTTTTAATTCATTGGAATGCTCTAAAAATTATTCTTCTATTGCACAGGCATCTGGGATGAAGCAAAAGTACTGAGTTCTGTCAAGTTCTCATGAAATAGAAATTCACAGAAGTCAACACTTCCAATCGATGCAAATGATCTTGATGGAGAAATTGACAAGATTTACTGAAGACTGCATCCTGAGCCTCTCATCAGGCCAAAGCTCTGCTGCCTGTAATTAAACTAATTGGGGGACTGGGGAAGGGGACCAGGGGACAAGAACGGGTGCAGGAGTTTAAAAAGTAAGTGTAAGACAGTATAAAAGAGCAATTTTTAAATCATCACTTTTTAACAAAGAATACAGCTACAATTCCAAACCCCAAACCAGGGGTGTGATAGTCAAAAAAGACAAAAGAAAAGCAGGGTAAATTATTGAAATAAATCTCTTTGCAGTCGATAGTAAAAGTCTTATTGCAATTCAAAAGATAAATGGCAATTAAGTAGTTTCTGTTAAGTGTTTATTGTTCACTTTTTATGTGAGTAACCTTTTTAAGTGATTTTCTTTTTAAAGGAAAAGAGAAACTTTGTTCTTTCCAGCATTTAAACATGATGCAAATGCATGCAACCATCAATTTAAAAATAATAATCGTCTTGATTTTCTAAGCCGATAAACCAACTACTATACACCACTTCCTTTTCAGGCTGTTGTTTGCTTGGCTTATCACAGTTAACTACTGCACTGTGACTCTGCATGAAGAAGGTAATGTAATTAAATCCTATTAACACATCAGGAATAAAGCCTTGTAATGGGCACACAAGGCTTTGAGAGGCAGCTCGTTCCTGAGCAGATTTAATATCCTTAAATTAAGCAAGTGTGAATAGGAAGATGAATCTTATTAAAAACTTAAATCTGATTATATTTGAAAATTATTGGTTTCTTAATGTAATAAATTACCCAATACAGACTAGAACAAATAATATGTCCTAACTTCACATAACTCCACTCTGTAACAAGTGACAAAAGAAATTATGTGTGACTGTGGGGCAAAAAGAAAGGTCTTTTTATAAAAGTCATTTTGCATAATGAAATACCTAAATCATTTTAATAAACATTTGGGGGTAAAAAAGTGCAAATGACACAGTTGGAAAGGGAATCATTTACCCTATTCAGAAAGGGAATGTGGAAATAGTGATGCTGATGTTTTTTGTTTTTTTTTTAATTGCCATTCTGGCCAATTTGTTGTAAATTCTGAAAAGAAAAGCTGCAGCTTATGTTGTTGGTAGCGAATTCCTTCTCCAGAAGGCTAATGCAAATGTGAGCCATCTGCCAGGCTTTCTGCTGAGAAAGCTGGAGTCACAAACAATGGGCCAACAGTCTCTGAATACTAACACACACCCTCCACAGGCAAGAAAAGTTTGCATTTTCCCCAAAGGTATACTTTGCGTTGCCTCCTTTCCCATCATCACCAAGACCACCCAGTACCCCTTCAACACCCTGCCACCGTGCTCCCTCCCAGCCCACTGGCACCAGGCAGGCCTCCACATGATGACTCTGATGATATTCACAAGGAGAACCCCCCAGAGAAGCATTTCTGTTGAAACTGACTGAAGTAGGAATGCAAGACCTGTTAAATTATTTAAACAGACAAATGCTTCACAGTGTGCATTTTTTAACTTCATCCTATTTTAGCAAAAACTGGCATTTCCCCATGGCACTGCACATCAGAACAGTGCATGGATTTTATTCCTTTTATGACTGGATCCTTTTGGAGATCTTGGGAACACTGCCCTCAGCTCGTCTCAAAGCCGCTGTCTTACCAGCAGATGGGTGTGTTAAGCAGAATGTACCGGGCAAGCAGGCACTGCAGGAGCCCTCATATCTGAAACCAGGTCTGCTCTCCTACTTTCAAGTAATTCTTCACACTCCATTCCAGGAAACTCAAATGCTCAGTATTTGGCAAGTGTGCCCAAATGGCTCGTTCAACAACATGGTGAAACATTTTAAATACTGTTCGGTGTTTGATGATGGGGCACAGGGAGAGGCAACCTCCAGTGAAAAGCCATCATAGGTTCAACTTCACCCCAGATCTGGCCCCTGCCAGCTTTCATCTCCGATTTCTTCTCACTCTGATTACCATGTTCCTTCAGGCTTCTTGCTGGAGGTTTCTCAGACTTGCCAGACTGTATCTTATTTTCCTGCCTGTGTACAGCAGTGTTCACTGCCTAGAATGGCTTCCCCAAGACCCCTCTACTCACATGTCAAGTCATGTTTATACTGTAGAGTGAGATTTTCTGGGTTCAAATCCCAGCTTCCTTACTGCTTGTGAGGCTGTAGATAAGTTGCTTAATTTCTCTATGCCTCAGTTGACTCCAACTGTAAAATAAGCATAGTAATACCTAACCTACACCAAAGACTAACTAGTCTGAGACAGCATTTAGCACAGTATCAAGGATAATATGTGTTCAATAAATGTTAGCTATGGTTATGGCTATCATCTCTTTTGTGGAAGAGATGTGAAGCTTATTTGCCATCCCCTCTCTCTCACTCTCTAATATTCGTTACTCTTTCTCTGAATGTCCATGTGCTTCTGCACAAGTACATGCTTATGCTGTTACATTCATCACACATTTTAATTAGGTGCTTATGTCTGTCATTTCTGCTGGACTATAAGTTTCTTAAGAGCTTATTCTTACTCATCTTTATATCCGCAAGGCTTAATATGAGAATTAATTAATTAATGAGCTTAGTAAGAGCTCAATTAAGCATATAAACCAAGATAGGGAGGAGATAAATGTTTCTCACTGAAGGGGTTCAGACCAGGCCTCCCCAAGATGTACCACTTTGACATATGGATTATTTAGAGCTGAAGTCAATTGAGACCTGCAGGATCAAGAGAAACTTTATCTCTCTCTTAAAAGAATTTAAATTGGGGCCTTGCACAATACAAGAGATAAAACCAGAAATAACTATTTACGATCTATCTATATTTCGGGACAAACTTCTAATGACTGAAGACATGCTCTTCTTATCATCTTGTGAATGACCTTCCTACCTCTGAAGTTCCAGGCACCTTATTTCATCCTTAGCTCAGGATATCACATATACTTCATTTTCACTTTCTGTCTTGAAACCTCTCAGATATGTGGGATCTCCAACTCTCTCACAACTGGGGGAGATATGTACATAATTAAATTTATTT
The DNA here is from genome assembly GCF_902729225.1 of Pteropus medius. NCBI lineage: Eukaryota > Metazoa > Chordata > Mammalia > Chiroptera > Pteropodidae > Pteropus > Pteropus medius. The sequence goes on along the minus strand of NW_024344253.1, from coordinate 653,524 downwards.
TCTCCTGTTAATCTGTCTCATGTCAACTTAATTACTAGATCAACTGAAAGAACCTAGAAAAGTAGATAAAAATATTCTCTCCCCAACACCGCACAAATACAGCAAGAGGGCTACAGATAGCTAGAATAGAATTTTCAGGTGTTGAAGAGGATACAGAGCAACTGGAACTTTTAATGCATTGAGAGTGTAAATCACCTCAATAATTGTAGAAAAGTATTCAGCAGTATTAAATAAAGCTAAAGATATATCTACCCTAAGGTGCAGAAATTCCACTATTTAATATATATGCAATATTAATTAATTAATATATTTATTAAAAAGACATGTAGAACAGTATTCACAGCAACTTCATTCATAATAGCCTCAAATTTGAAATAATACCAATACCCACCAGCAGGAAAATGGGTTAAAAATGTTTGTGGCACATTTATACAATAAAATACTACCCTCAGATTTAAAAAAATAATAATACCTTCAAATTCAAAAAAAAAAGAATATTGATATAGACAACAATAAGAATGAATCTTTAGAATAATACATTGAACAAAAGAAGCCAGACATACAAAAGTATGTATTATATAATTCCATTTATATGAAGTTCAAGGACAAAGTTAATCTTTGGTAGCAAAAGACAATATAGTGGTTACCTTAAGGGGGAACTTTCTGGGATGCTGGAAATGTTCTATATCTTGATGTGAATGGTGGTTACACAGATATATTTGTTAAAATTTATTGAGCAATATACTTCAGGTTTTTGCACTTTACTCTGTATAAACTGTTCCTCAAAAAAACTAGTAAATTCCTGGCAGGCACGTAAATTGGTACAACCTTTCTGGAGCGCTGTCTGGCAATCTATGTTAAAAGCATTCCAAAACCATTGACTCAGAAATCTCACTTCTAGGAATTTATCCAAAGAAAATAATTAAAGAAATGCACAAAGAGATATGTTTAAGGATATATGTAAACCGTCTGTTTATAACAGCAAAAACTGAAAATAATATAAGCACTGAGCAGCATGGAATAATACACAATGAAATAATAGGCAAACATTTAAAAAGAAGACGTAGGTCTATCATTTCCGACAAAGAATGATAACCACAAAATTTTACTAAGTGAAAAAAGCAGGTTACAGAACAATATTTTGGTATCATCTTATTTTGTTAACACATAAATATGCATATATAAATATATATATATTAACACATAAATATGCCTATATAAATATATTTGCCCAGGAAAAGGTCTTCAAGTATACACAACAAAATGCCACAATGTTTTTCTCTGTGTAGGATTTCAAGTGATTTGGTTGTTTTGTTTTTGTCAGTTACTTTTTCTATTTTCTTTAAGCTATGACCATTTGTCAGTTGTGAAACTTAAATAAACGCATACATAAGTGATAGCTGTATACACACAAATGAGTTAACATGACCTATGGCATATCTAATGAAAGAAGGCTGCATTCTTTTTAAGTACAAAGTTGTCCTTCTTAAGACAAGGATACTGCAGGGCCGCCCTCCGTAAGACACAGGAAAGCCTCCCTGACTGATGGAAGCAGGAACAGTCCCTGACAAGGATAGGTGGAATTAGAACAAAGAATAAAGAAACTATAGGAATTTGTATGTGTGGCTTCCATTTTTTTCATGAAAATTATGTGTCAACCGTTGATGGAAATTGGACAGGGACGAGGTAGGGGTCTGGGAAGGATAGTCAAGATGACATCAAGCAACCGTAGAGTTTGATAGCAAGAGCTTCCTGGGAAACTAGGGTGTACATTTGCTCTAAAGAGAACCATCTGGTCATTTGCCTTAAGCCTCCAAGCCCTCTAAGCAATGTTTCCCAATTGAAATTTGACTGCTGATAATAAACCAACTAATTTTAAGGACTACCATGTTAGCTACGTCTCCACTAGTCAGACATGATTTTCGGTCCTTACTGACTTCTCTGGTTACTCTTGTCCCTGTGTCACTGCCCAGACTCACCTCTGGCCAGAGCTAGCCTCAGACCTAATGCTGAACCAAGAGTCCACACTCTCTTCAAGGTCTGCAATGCACTGATGATCTCTGGACTCTGTTCTTCTCTCCGTTCTTCTCTGCAGATTATCTTGCCCCCATTGTTTGGTGCGAAAAGGAATAACTTCCAGGTGTTGTACCCCCGAAAATTCTAATATTTCCTATATTCAAACTTTAAATTTATTTTTCTTTTGCTTGAAGCATAATCTTATACTCATATTTAATAAAAGGCTATGCTATTGGTAGCCAACGAAAATCTTCACAATTTTTAAATCCACCAGTATTTCTTCCTCCCCATCAATCTCTATATATACTTACACACATACTTACCTACAAGCATATGTATATGTGTGTGCATTACATCATTTCTCCCAGACCTGCTGATAGATTTGTGTACTGTTTCTGTCATACCGAACAATCTGATTAACTATCATGTATATTCATAAGCATTTAACTGGCCAGGAATTAGAGTAGGATTAACTAGTGCAATTGATGATTAAATATATATAGTCTTAAGCTAGCTACTCTTGTACTCTAAACACCTGAGTTCTTGGCCATAGTGTCTGAGCACATTAGTCACACATATTCAGCCCTATTAAAGCCAAATTCCCTCTTGGCCTTTAAGTGGTATCTGAAACGCTTATGAAACTTTGTCCTCGCAGAAATATTTCTATACCCAGTGTCATGGTGGGAACCTCTTGGAACATATTTACATACATTGGACACCATTGGCCAATCACAGATTCTGGGACATGGCAATCACCCAGCAACACTGCACACTGCGTGAGTCATGGATCTGTTATTTGTGGCAGAAACTAAAAACTTCTGTAAGACAACAGGCTAGAAAATGAGCTTTGGAGCATAGTCGTTTACATGTTATCACCAGGGCAAGCCACCAACATAATCCATGGGAATCTTCAGACCTCTAGCCTTTTCTAAGACAAGCAGCAGGTCAAGTTTTATGTGAGAAATATTGTTTTAAAATGGTGATAGAAAAAGCCTTATATATAATGAGCATCATACAGAAATACTATGTGCAGAGGTGCCCACAGTTTCCCAGTGAGCGAGGCTCATGTCTACAAGTTTTCTCTTAGTTACGTAGCACTCTGGGAATTAAAATCCATTGGCTATAAAACTTGCTCCTGTCGCAGCAACCACACTGTTGCTAATGAGTTCTAGTTCGTAGCTTCTGGACACAAGGATTCAAATATGCAATCAGCCCAGCTTCCTCACCTGGTTTTGCAAAATACTATGCTATCTCTCTCTATGATGATAAGAAGAAGCAATCACACACCACTCACACCACACACACACACACACACACACACACACACACACACACACACCATGTCCTTGGAGGGAGAGACACATTTTTCCATAACAATAAAATCTACTGAAAACCTCCCTCCAATTTTATGTCAATTAAACCCTTTAAAAAGCACAAATTCCTATAGGGCGGTAGGGGGAGGGTGAAGTGGGTAAAGGGGATCAAATATATGGTAGCTGAAGGAAATTGGACACACAATAGAATATACAGATGTCACATTATAATGTACACCTGAAAATTATATAATCGTATTAACCAATGTTACCCCAATAAACTTAATAATTAATAAATAAGTAAATAAATAAATAGCGCGAATTCCAAAAGAATGGAGAAAAGCTACAATTCTCATTTGAACACCAGAGCATTCTATGTTTTGGCCATCTCAATGTGTCTGCATCGTGAAGTTTTATGGAGGAATTATCTGGACAAATTTAAAGAAAGAGGGACTATCTGTCCCTAGTACGTTTTCCTTAACCACACTCATCTCTGCCAAGACCTGTGCTTTTCATACACCCCCTTTTACCTTTTCACACTCACTGCTCTATGCAGAGCCATCACTGAAAGCCAGCAAATTGGCATGATTCTCCAAGTCTTGCATTTTGGAGGGATGCATAGCCACAGCAGAAAGAGATAGAGATGAAGCACGAGTGTCTATTAGCTAAGTTCTCAGCATGCAAAAATAAACTAAGTCTCACTGCTCTTTATCTATAAGAAGATCTATTCCTGGCACTTACCAAATGCTTTCTCGATCCTCTAATACCTATTGGTCAGGAATGGTCTTCGTGTTCATTTTAACCAAATTTCACCTGCATAAAAAATATGAGAGTAATGGGAATACATTTTGCTTTTTCTCGGACTCTGTACCTCCTAAACATGAACATAATTCTCTTCACTGTCTCCTTCCAACCTTCCCTCTGTCAGGCTGACAATTGAGTTCTTCAAATGGGCCTCCATCGCTGTACATGCCCAGTCTCAACTACCTTTAAGTTCAAAATCTAAAAATTAAAAGGAAAAGAATCCCCCACCCAAAAACAAATACCAGCTTTATTTAACACGTAAATTAATAAATGCTCTCTCTCCTCTTATCAAATATAGATTATATGGAAAGCACAATTTCTATCATGTAACAGTGTAATAAGCATTAGGTGAAAATGCATCAGATCAGATCAATGAATAGCCATAGCAGATCTGTCAATGTGACACCTCTCACTCCTGGTCAGCACATTTCTCTGTGCACTTCACATTTTATTCCTCTTTCCTCATCTTTCTTTTCAAAATCCTTCGAATGCCCTTTCTCGCGTGTCTATCTCTTGATCGACACGTTTTAGTCGTGCTGACTGTCTTTCAGCTCCCTGAATGCACTTTCGCATGTATCGTCTTCTGTCCCTGAAACAGTTTCTCCCTCCTGTGTTATCTCTTCTATCCAACCACTATTCGCCCTGCAGGCCTCAGCTTAAAAGTCCTTTCTTTAGAGATTTCAAGACTAGGTTAGAAACCTCTACTGCTATAATATCTCCATAGTACTTATCATAATTGTTTTTGAATAATTATATTTATTATTGGTTTCTCCCATTAGACTGTAAGTTTTAAGGAACTTCCAACAGCATGGTCATCTGAGCCGAAAAAGGCAATCACCATCTACTATAAAGTACAGAACTGCTGGATTAAATTTTAAATACCTACTTCAACTCAAAAAAAAGAGAAACAGAAATCCATGAGCACAAGAAAAAAATGAGATATTAAAGAGAAAAAAAAAGTTAGAGCATTAAGTAAGTCTTATCCCCTCCATATAGAAGTAAAATTATAAGAACAAAAGCATAACACCTAGGAAGAAATGGAAATACAGTGTCATAAGGCTCTTACATGATACATGAATTAGTATAATGCCACTTAAGATAAACTATGGTAAGTTAAAAATCCTAAATCAACCACTTAACAATAGTTACAACTTTAAGCCTGCTGTTTTTATACTAATAAATTTGACAGCTTAGATAAAATGGATATATTTCTTGAGAGACACAAACTGTCAAAGTTCATTCAAGAAAAAAATAGATAACCTGAATTGACCTATGTCTGTTAAAAAAGCCAGACAAAAAGAGTATGTATTGTATAATTCTATTTATATAAAACTGAAGGGGGAAAAAAGTATTCTAGAGTGACGAAAAGCAGTGCAGTAGTTGCTTTAGGGCAGTAGGGTAGAGGAGAGATGAATTAGTCCTGAGGATGTAATATACAGCATGGTGTCCCTAATTAGCAATACTGTATTATGCATTTGAAAGTTGCTGAGACTAGGTTTTGTAAGCTCGAACCACACACAAAAAAAATTTGTAACTATGTGAGGGATGGATGTGCAAGCTAACTTTATTTCCGTAATTATTTACAATATATATGAATATCAAAGTATCACATTGTACAACTTAAACTTACACAATGTTATATGTCAGTTATGTCCCAAAAACCTGGAAGAAAAAATTGAGATAAAATAACTGTCAATTTAAAAAAATCATATCCAGCTAAATTATCATTAAAAATTAAGATCAAAAGAAGTGTTTTAGACTGAGATTAAGAAAACATTTTTGGTGAAAGAACTACTAAAGGGTGTTTTTCAATAAGAAATCAAACCCAGAGGAAAGGAATGTTTTGCAAGAAACAATGGTGAGTAAAGAAAGTGGCAAATGTGTCCATAATTCTAACTAAGCATTGACTGAAATAGAATAAAAAAGACAAAACAATGACTAATATTGGATGGTTAAAGATATGATGGAATTCAAATATTAGATAACAATAACAAAAAAGCCAGGAAGGGAAAAGCCATCAGTATACTGTTATGAATTCCGTATGCTATTCTGGAGGATCACAAAATGTTGATTAATTTTGGACTTTGTTAAGCATTTTTATTAAAATTTAAAGATAACTACCAAAAGAATAAGCAAGCAGAAGAGGTCTGTTTAGTGCAGAGCCAGCACAAAGTATTTGCTAAAAAGCTTAAATAAATAAGTTGCTTGTTATTTTCTTTATTTCACATAGCGTACCTGTATGTTCTTAACGTGATGTTATATCTATTATTGAGCTTTATGACTACAAGGATTCACCCCAGAAACAGAACCCTAGAACATGCAATTGGATTCCATAGTTTTGGGACTGAAACCATTAGAGGAAATTAGGTAGTACAGTGTAGTTCACATAAGCAAGTCCAGGGTTAGGAATCAGACTTCTGAGTATAAATTCCAGCCCTGTCATTGATTAGCTGAATGATCCTCAGCCCATTACTTAATCTCTGATTGTCTCAGTTGTCTCACCTATAATGATATTGTACTTTAAAGTGTTACAATCAATTATTGATATAATTCATAGATGAAGTGCTTAATAAGATGTCTGGCACATAGTAAGCATTCAAAAAGAGATAGTTGCTATTAAAACAGTCTCCCCTTATGCACGGGGGATACATTCTAGGACCCCCAGTGGATGCCCGAAACCATGGATAGTACCAAACGCTATATATACTATGTTTTTCTTATACGTACATACCTATGATAAAGTTTAATTTGTAAATTACGCAGAGTAAGAGATTAACAGCAGTAACTAATAATTAAATAAGAAGATTATAATCATCTACTATAATAAAAGTTATCTGAATGTGGTCTCTCTATGTCTGTCTGTCTGTCTGTCTGTCTCTCTCTCTCTCTCTCTCTCACACACACACACACATAATTGAGACATATACTAAGTGACTAATGAGCAGGTAGTGTATACAGAGTGAATACACTGGAAAAAGGGATGATTCACATCCTGACAGGATAGAGTGAGATTTCATTATGCTACTCAGAACAGCACACAATTTGAAATTTATGAATTGTTTATTTCTGGAATTTTTCATTTAATTTTTTTGGACCATGGTCGACTGCAAGTAACTAAAACCATGGAAAGAGAACCACAGATAAGGAAGACTACAGCATTTCTGCATCTCTCTGTCTTCCTCAAAACTCGTTGATAACTTAAGAAATTAAGGCCTTGATCAGCTGGTGAGAGGTAAGTGTTAGCTTGCCTAGGATCAATGCCTTTATTCTGGCCTTTTAGAAAAGAAGCAATTCTGCAGATGCTAGCTAAGGTCTAGTGCTTAAGACAATCATTCCTGGTCAACTCCACACATGGATCCCACACACAAATGCCAAGGGAGAGGCTGGCATCAGAGAAGTGGATGTGACAAATCCTTACCCTAGATCGCCCTGATACGCAGATTCAACTGCAAGGTTTAGAACTCGGCTTCCTGAGCCCACAGAGGAGAGCCTGGTTCTCTCACCACCCCTAACGCTGAACTAGCAGGATAGGGTTGGAACCCAGGTTCTGCCATGTCATATCACTCATACGTCACACCACTGATTTGTCAAAGGAGAACCCAGTGCTTCCCTAGTGAAGCAGTTTGTAAGTCTCACAACCCAGTCTCACCTGGCCCTGCCAGATCTCTCTGTACTGCCCTGAAGTGCACTGGACAGTGGTGGATCTGCACACTGCTCTGCTCTAAGTCAGGACATTTTTTCCAACACGCACTGCTCCAAAAAGCTTTGTGTGAGCACTGCTTGGCCATTTGCCCTTGTCTACCCAACATCCAGCTAATTAAACCCAAGATACAGCAACAGAACTACACTGATCCCACTCTGCTAACCCTAACTTACCTTGTTGACACACTGCATGCAGCCTCGACTCTTGAGATAGCTTCAGGGATCGGCCCTCATGTCCTCTTTGGTCTACCTTACCTGAAACACAAAGTCTTTGATCACTTTGTCCCCATCTTTTTGGCCACTGCCTAGTCTGTCCTACATCCCCTGCTCCTCTTCCCTGGATAATTTCACTGGTAACTACACTACAACTAAGGTCTCCTTTAGTATTGAGCAAAGAAACTGAGACCCTCTTCTCTTGCTGGGGAAGCTGGAAGCAGTGATCAGTGTAGGTAAAGACTGAGGTCACTCGAAGGACTTCCTAACAATATTGACCTCGGATTGTTTACTGTGTGATCACTACACAGCTGTTTGAGGAAACAGCCTTGAAAAGCAAGAAAAGGTCTATCAACATCCACCTGCCAGTTTCTAAGTACCCACTATAGCTAGATGGTGAACCAATTAATATACATAAATAAAAGGAGTAGTTGGAAAAAGTGAAATGGGAAATTGTTAGAAATGCAAGATGTCATGCTTGCAGCAACCTGGGTGATTTAAATAAGGCTAATCAGCTCTAAAAAAAAAAAAAAAAAAACCTCTGGATAGCATAGGTTTGTTTTTTTAGAGGTCAAATGTATCTAGCAAATTTGAACCTTTCTAATGCAAATATGTAGAAATATCAGAGATCATTACCCAGATGTAGGTTTAGTTTCTTTGCAAATGTGTGTTGGGCACTAAGCTAAGTTACCCACATACATAGGGTAGGAACTCTAGAATTTGAATCTCTGTGTGCTACCATACAAGAAACAACAAATAATATTTGTGTTACTGTAAGAGGAACTCGGTCTGGAAATATTGACTTGAGGAAGAATTTAGCATAAGGCATGTCTAAGGGGTGTTTGTTGGTGATGTAGCAGGAGGTGCTCAAGGTGAAGGGGTCTCAGCCTGAGGCAGCTCAGTGCTGCAGACCCCAAAGGCAGAATTACAGCAGGGCTAGATTACAGAACTGCCTGGAAGGTCTCCTGTCTTCCCACTCAAACCTGAGTGCAAAAACACCTGGTGGCTATTTCTTCAACTTGAACAAACCTTTGACCTGATGGCTAGAGGGACTCTGTAAATCTTCACGCCCAAACAAAATCTGTCAATTTTCAGGGAAACAAATACAGAAACAAAATGCACTTTTAAAAAAATCAACTAAATCATATCCTAGAGAAAAATCTCACCTTGATTCCTCTGCTGTCTCACCTATTCGATTCCCCAACCCAATCTATGTTCCTTATTAATTATCAAAAATTACTTGCGCTGGTTATTTGGGTAGTCTGCTAAGTTCTTATGGAAACAAGCAAACACATTTTTTTTTAATTTTGCCAAAATCTGCCGTTCCCACTCCCTCAGAAGCACAGAGAGTGAGAGTGAGTTCTTGTGGTTTCTTAGATGGATGACAGATTTCGATCTAATTAATCCAGAGCCCTGTGTATAAAATGACTGCAAAGCAAACATGTTTATTAACAAAAAGCAGTGATTACTGGTTGGCACCGAGCCAGTATCTCTACATAAGCAATGAACTGATGCCTACAACTGTCTCTGTGCCATATGGGTTCTGCTGTAGCAATGAGTTTGATCCAACGCAAGGTTAAGAGATGTCAAATTTAACTGGGGTTTAATTGATACTGGTAAGAGGTTCTAAATAAAGAAACAGTGTGTGCAAGATCAGAAACAGGCAACACGTCAGGCTCTATCCTTCTAGTTTGTTGGCAACTCAGTTATAACCAGACATTCAAATTAGTTTACAACTCAACTTTTTCAAATGTGGGTGTTTGGAATTTTTTTTTTTTGAATTGGGTTAACAGGTTTATCAGCAGCTAATTGAGGCTGAACACTCTATTACAAATCAGTCTATGGTCACTTCTTTCTTTATTATAGTCATTGCATAAACAAACCATGTAGAAAACTCAAATTCAACATGTCCAACATGAATCCATTATCTTCCCCAAACTCACTCTTTCATCTCTATTTCCTGTTCGGACAGTATTTCCTGATACTAAAGTAAAAGATATTAAAGACATCTTGACACCTCCAACTTTCTCGTCTCCCACATCCGATAAGCCACTCAGTTCCAAAAATTAAACTTCATAAATGTCTCATACGTGTCTACTTCTCTTTCATTGCCAACTGCTAAGCCTTCATCACCTCACCTCTATCATAGCCTCCTAGCCAGAAGGCCTGCTTCTTTCATCCCAACTGCTGGACACTTTCTTGCTTCAAACCTCCTGATAGTTTTTCTGTAACCTTTAAGACAGATTTCAGACTTTGCTCCAGCCACCCTGGGTTTCTGATCCCTCCCCAGGCATGTTCATGCATCTTTGTTTAAACCACCTGCTTCCTCTGTTTAAACCACCCTCACTACTCCCATAAATTTTATCTGAAAATTAACCAGGGAAAGCTCAAAGCTGACTTTTCTGAGAAGCCTTTCCCATCTTCAAGCAGAAATCATCTCCTTTTCCTGTGCTCCCTCAGCTCTTTGTTCATAATTTTATTATAGCTCTGATCTGATGTATTAGAACTGTGTTTATGTCTACCTATTCATCTCAATTATGAGTCCCTATGATTCCTATCTATCTCAGTTATGGAAAATCATGCCATTTATCTTGATACAGCTGAGTTCCCCACAGTGCTGGACCTGCCTCTCTGGGTGAAGTGAAGCATACACAGCAGGGCATATTCAAGCCATGTGGATTGGCTTAGTGAAGCCACATTAACCACAGTACTCAGCATCTCACCCTTAATATGACAGGAGGAGATACTTCCTCTATATCCAGTAGATAAACTCAAGTTCAACCAGGTGTGTCTCTTACCAATTAGCAATGACAACAACTAATGTTTATTGAGCACTACATTTTGCTAAACACTATATAATTATTGTTTCATTTATAGTTCACAACAGTCCTATAGGGTGAGCATTTTTCTCTGCTTTTTTATACTCTAGTCTAGGACTTGGCACATATTGACTGAACAATAAGTATTGCTGATTAATTAATAATATATACACTTTATTATTACCCTCATTTTACTGTTAATGAAACTGAGATGAAGAGAAGTTAAATAACTTATCCAAGTGTTGTGAATTATATTCCTCTATTGAAAGCCTAACCTCCAATATGACTAAATTTGGAGATAGAGTTTTAGGGGATAATTAAGGTTAAATGAGGTCATAAAAATCCAATAGAATTTGTGGCCTTATAAGAAGAGAAAGAGAAAGAGAGAGATACCTCTCTCTCTCTCCTTGCACATGCACAAGGAAAGGCCATGTGAGTACGGAGAAATAAGACAGCCATCGGCAAGCCAGGAAGAGTCCTCACCAGAACCCAACCATGATGACACCCTGATCTCAGCATTCTGGAGGCTGGAAATATGTGTTTGTTGTTTTTCCAACTGTCCAGTATCTGTTCCATCTTAATTTATTCATAGTTCCCAATTTCTAACAAGTTACTTGTTTCATAGTATATTATGGCTATTAACCAAGATTATCCCCATTATCCCCAACCGAGAGGGTAGTCATGGGATCCTACCTGGCCAGTCAGATGCTCCCTTCCTAGAACATGAATCATGAGAATAATACTACGATAGTTAGAATTCTTTATTACTGGGGCAGCCCTTTACCCAGACAAGGCAGTTGGGTACTTGTCTCTATCTAGTACGTGTGAAGCTGCAAGCTTCTGATCTGTGCCAAACCTGGTTCTTTGACCTCAAGAGCAACTTTCATATTTTTCTATATACTTGTCTTTTGCTTACATTAGCCAGCATTTATTGCTTAAATTAGCCAATTTCTATTACTTATATCCAAAAAATCCTAACAGTTTCATGTGCTAAGGACAAATATTAGGCCTGGAATCTTGGGATTGGAGGATGAAAGGTGGATTAGGTAATAAACCTACCATTGGCAGACAACCAAGGGACTATGAGCCAACAATCTACATTAACTTATTTCTAAATCCTTACACACTTTGGCACATGCTTTATACATAGTTGGTACTCAAAATACACCTATTGAATTGAAGCATAGATAAAATTTATGATAAACTGAGTATGGCCAGGAAAGAGGGGGGAAATGGTGGTGAAACATCATTTCAATAGTATAAACTCTGGAGGAAAGAAACAGCTCTCAAAAAAATTACTGTTACTTCTTAGCCTCTCTCTCTCTCTTTTCCTCCCTCCCTCCCTTCTTCTCTCCCCCACCCCCACCCCCACATTCTTTCCACTTTCAACCACACATAAAAATTTCAAAGCTTCATTTTGGCCCTCTCATTTGTTAGGGCAGAAAATGCAGTGTCTGTGATACCATGAAGCAAAGCAAAATAAAACCAATGTAAAATAAAGGCTTCTCAAAGAATTCCTAAATTTTGATCCTTTCTGGTATTCCCTTGACTCCAGTTAATAAAAATAGCTACCATTAATAAAACATTCTATCCACTCCTTTTCAACACTGCCTATTATTCTCGAATGCTCAAAAGCCCCAGGCTCCCAGCCAGGTCAAAAGGTTTCACGAAACATCCACGAATTATTTCGAAGCCATGAGACTCCCACAGCATGTCTCCCCGGAAGCTGTAAGGCAAGAAAATCCATCCTCTCTTTCTGATTGAATGTCAGAATTTACTGGAGGAGATCTAAAGAAACCACTGGGTAAAGGTGTATTCTCATTTTGTACCTTCAATCTGTAATCCCAGGTCCACCCCTCACCTAAGTGGGAGCGTCCTCTCCCAGAAGAATCCCAGTGTACCTCCTATGACCATGTGTTTTTCAACTTCTTTTTATAATAACTACAAATTCAGTTTTTAAAAAAACAATTCCCAGAATGCTGGAGGGCACTAGAAGTTTTCTCTCCCAAACACTGAAGGGAGAAAATTCTCCTACCTTCGCCCTTTTGTCTTTTCTCTTTCGATCAGACTTCAGCAGGTTCAAGTTGTGCCTGCCAAGGAGAAGCCTCTGTTCACTCTCCTGTCAAACCAGACCTTTGTGTACAACCTTTGGCTTTGCTGGATGTGGTCATAATGCTGCAGTCCCTGAAAGCAACGCAGTATTTACAGTGGAAGCTATCCACATTTGATTCCTTATCCGAAACCCCATTTCTTCACAAGTGGATTGTGACTTTAGAATGAGACCCTTAAACCACAAACTCCTGTACCTGCTACCTATATATAAAATTCTACCCTGACTTAATCTCAACCCACTGTCAAACAATGGAACATTATATTTCCTACTGATGTTGCCAACAGCAAAAAGGCTTTGAAACTCAAAAAGCATTAGATTACAGAGAAGGCCAACAGGGTTGTGTAAATAACTCTGCTTTGATATTTGCGTTGTTAAATTCAAATCAAGCTTTTTGGTAAACAGAATGCACACTCTTTCATAAACTCAAAACACTGTTATTAGATAATATTCTCCCTTTGCCTCTTCCTATGATGCCTTCAAAAAGTTTGTGATATTTTTGCCAGAACGAAGTATCCAGAATCTATTTGCTTTATGGATTCTTCAGCCAAATTATTCTTCTTCCTGGTTTGGAGAATCTTAAAAGTTAGAGAAGATGATGGCATATTATTTTTGCTCTATTCCTACTGTATAATCTTAGCACATGACAACAACAACAACAACAAAAAAAAACAATTTTAAGCCAAGTAAATATTATAAGTACCACTTCCCATGCCCATAACATTTTGTATTCATTCATTCAAGAGACATTCCTTGAGCACCTACTTTCCATCAGGCTTGGTACTGGGCACAATACAGGAAACAGTAAGGTAGATGATGGATTTTAAGCATTTTGAATATGTCACTGGCCATCTTTACCTGTGAAACAATTTCCTTCATTAGCACAAAGTCTTTTTTATAGAGATTGCTTGTGCTGTCCTATTTTTGGGCAAAATTAGGACTTCTGTTAGAATCTGCATTTCTGCTTAGGCTTCTATCAGACTTGGGGGTTTTTTTAATTATAATATTTTATTGCAGTAAAATTGAGTCCTCAGGCCAGATCTTTCTACAGCAATTACAATTACAACAAAAAGTTCATTATAACAAAAAATATTCCAAAATCCTGCTGATGGCGGAAGGAGGCAATGTTCAGTTGACCCATAAATGTCTCCCCACTGGCACTAAGAGCCACAATAGCTGGTAGAACTCCATAGTAGATTTCGTTACTGTTGTCCCCTCTCCCTAGCATTATAATTTGCAGGGTTGTCCTCCAGGAGAGATTTTTACTGTAGCTATCATCTTCTATGACCCCGGCCTTAATTTCTTCCTCAGAGTGGTCTAAGACATCAGGAAACTGAAAATTAGCTCTGTTTTACCAAAAATAGGAAAAGGGAACAGTCCTCAACTCTCCCAGTATAGCTCAGTCTCCTGCGCTGGATGATCAGCTTGCAGCTAAGTCATGGCCCAGCCCAACTCTCCCATTTCGTCTTTCGTAATGGAGTTTCTAGTCAACTGCTCAGCTAGGTACTTTCCAAATGGGCTCTACGCATTCTCATCATGATTCCTTCACCCAAAACATCCTCCCCACCTAGAACACCCTTCGAAATTCTAACTATCCTTTAAGACTTCGTTCAAACCCTACTCCCTCAAAAAAGCCTTCCCTTAACTGATCCAGACTAATGTCATCACCTTTTCACAAATTAGTGTAATTTCAAAGTTGAAAGATATTGAGGGTCTAAATTAGGACAATGGCAGCAGAAATGCACAAAAGAGAATAGATTCAAAATCCATAATGGTGATCAAATGGTCAAAGCTAGATGGCTGATGATGAATATATTTATGGATCCTTCTTGCCAGAAAATTACTTGGGAATGAGGCTGAGGCCACAGAGAGAACATGAACCTTTTCCCATGCAATTTTTACGAAAGTACAATATTTAGAATCTGAAGCAGAAATGGCCGCAGTTCTGACCTAATGGGAAAATTCTTAAGATTTTGTATTTTCCCAAAGGAAGGAGGAAGTAAAAGAACATCTTCCTAGCACAGAGATCTGTGGCTGACTCTAATTACAATCATCTCTCATTCTGAAATTACTTTTTTTCCCCTCACTGGTTCTTTCATCACAGACATCCAATTTGAAATCAAAGACAACTGACGTCACCTCTGAAATTTTCATTACTTGAAGTATGGGACATGGAATATATATCTTTCATGCCCCTTGAGCCATGCATGTGCACGCCTCAGTCTGTCTTTCCTGAAATAAATTTGCTACACTCACTGTTTTTACAATACACTAAAGATATATTACCAAAATAAGCTCGCTCCTCCACAGAATAAGTGAGCTGAAGGCATTGTGTTCCATCTTTACAATGAAATGCAGATTTCTCATTGAAAGACTAATCTTCAGTTTCAAAAGATTGAACAAAATGGTGCTTAAGAAGAATTATACCCGGTTAAATATAAACTGCTAAAAACATCTAGGACAAGAATATTCTTTGAGTATCAAAGCATTTTCATCTGCTTATGATTTAAACAAATATTTTTCAGCAGAAGATCTTGTCTCAGTATTTTCTTCTGAGATCAACAAACAAAAATCAGAAAGTAGACTGACCCAGAGGCCTCTTTACCTAAATGATCTTATTCTCTCCATAACTGTGTAAATAAGAGATTACTTCAAACTGGCAAGATTTGCCTCTCCCCAGCCTTCATATCCCACTAGCAGAATTGAAGAGCTCCTGGTAAAAATTCCCTTCCCCTAGTCTGGACCTATATACATCGGATTTGAAGGGAGATCTAGTGTGAAAGTCAAGCCCCTGGTGTGACATTCATGCTCACTTTCACTCAGCATTTCCTCTCAGACCACCGCTTAGTGACAGAGATCAGTTCAAGGAGTCTCTGCTTAAAATTAATCATCCATTCCTTCCTTAGAAGACTAGGAATCAATTTTGATGTATTTCATCCCTGTCACCTTTGCAGTCCCATATAGTTTTCTCTATCTTCACTCTAACCCAATCTCCTTTTCCTTCACCGGTCTCCACACCCTACCCCTGGGCCCTCTGGAACTCATGATCTGTCAGGAATAAAAACACCTATGCATACATTGCCTCTGAATACATTGCCTTCTCCCTCTGACTGAAATCTCAAGTAGATCTTACAATCACTGACCTTCTGTGGCTCTCTTAAGTGGTAGATATTTGTTTTCTGACATCACTTGTCCTGAAGGAGAGGTAGGTCTCCTCAACTCTCATTTTCACATTCAGAATAATAGTCTTAATTTTTCCCTGCAAACTTCAGCTATACAACCCTATTCTTCTCATTGCAATGATCTACTTTCCTCTCTGTCAATTGCTTCCATTAAATGTAAGAATCTTTCCCTTGCTCACTGCCTCTCCGCTTCTATTTCTGTAATAATTTGTGGTGGGTTCATAGCCACAGAGATCTGATAGATCCTTGATCTTTTCACATATCCCATCTCATCTACTCACTTTCATAATCATAACTTCTCCTTTTTCATCACCAATAACTTTACACCTTCAAGTGCCCTACTCTCTAATTACAACCCAGGACTTTTTCTTTTACCTCAACACTAACTACGCTTTGACTCCCCCAGGATATCCAAATCATTGGTCTTACTACCCTTGTGCTGTCCATCAGCTTCTTGCTGCCCCACTGCCCCAGCTTAAATTCCACAGCCTGTCTCTAAAATCACTCCCTCTACACAGTCTCAGCGCTCCTGCTCATTTCTCCATCGTGTGCTCAGTCAACAAAACTGCAATCTGGTTAAATTCAGCTTTCTGCCTACTCCATGCCTATAACCAAACCAATATTAAATGTTAGATTAAAAAAAAAAAGCTATAATCCCTCTAACTAATCCCACTTTAAAATCCTGACCACAAACCTCAACTACATCCTCCTCATTAACCAGGAATTCCAGCATGTCGTTCTAGCTAATTCATTGTCCTGCCCTCTGAGACAAGTCTGTGTCACATGCTCTTCTTCACTCTGCACTCCGGCACTTCTTATACACTCCTCTCTTGAGTGATAACTCCATTTATTTTACTAAGAAAAAAGGAGCACTAAGAAGAGAACTTTCTCATCCCGCAACCAAATCTCACATAATTTCTATTGTTGTGCCCATATGTTGCCTGCTCTCCTATAACAGTGACTGAATCGTCTGCCCTTCCCAAGGCCACCCTATCCCCGTAGGCAGTGGATCCATCACTTTGTGCCTGCTCAAGGGCTTTGGCACAGCAATTACCCTCCGTCTCCTGAGTAAGCAATTATGGCTTGCTATCAGATCACACACCTTAGCAAATATACTGTAATAGTTTCCTTTTGAAAGAAAAGAAAAAGCCCTCCCTTGATCCTACATCTTTCTTCTCATCCCATTGACTCCGCTCTCCAGTCTTGGCTCCCAGTCACAGCAAAACTATTCAAGAGTGTTCGTGCTTTCTGTAAAAATTTCTAACTTCCCATTCTTTCTACAACTCCTTCCTGTCAGGTTAAAATCTTCTCTATTTTACTAAAACCGCTCCTTCCAAGGCCTCTATATTGCTACATTTGATATCTTTTCTAAGTCTTCATCTAATTTTGGCTTTCCAGCATCATTTTGTAATTTATTAGGAAATTTACTAAGATTTTCTAAAATTTGCTTCCTCTTTCTTGGAACACTTTTTTTTTTTTCCTTCAACTTGGAACATCCTGTTTCCAGTGTTCTTATCTTAGTGTCTGTTACTTCCCAGTCTCATTTGCTGGATTCCTCACTACCGCCCAAGGCTCAGTCCTCAGACCTCTTTTCTATCTGAACATTCATATTCCTTAAGTGATCTTATTCCTTCCATTGCTTTCAATAACATCTGCATGTTATGGCCCCAAACTCATATCTACCTACATCTTCTGACTTTTCACATAAACTATCCATATATTCACCTCCTTACAAGGCATCTCCACTTAGGTGTCTAACAGGAATTCTACAGATGTACTTAAAGCCACCAAAGGATTTATGCCATCGATGCCTAATAACCATGAAAAGGTGCTTAACTTCACTAGTAATCAGGTTACGAGAAACAAAAGCAAAATGCTTTTTTCCCATCACATCGTTATTACCAATTATGCATCCATGAATATTCATGTGTTCATGTGTTTCCATCAATATTCATGTGTGTGTCTTCAGTGCACATGTGTGTGCACTTCTTTTGGGAACGGTGGGATCATAGGGCCTGCAGAAGTGCAACAGAAGATAAAGCCAAACTTTTCCAAAGAGTTTCTATATTCTTAGCAGTGTTTGCAATTTTCTTTTTTTAACATCTTTCTCATCATCACTATTTAAATTTCCATCATTCTGCTGTGTGTATAGTGCTATGACATCATGTTTTTAATTTGCATGTTCTTGATTACTGGTGAGGTTGAACACCTTTTCATTACTGGCCCAGCAAACTAAACTATGATATTTAGAGATGGAAGCTCAGGTGGTTAAACTATAAAGAAAACCTATGAAGAGATTAGCAAAAAAATCAAGGAAGTGTTTACCCTTGGAAAGAATGGAAGTTAAACTAGTAGAAAAGCACATGCAGAGGATGAGGGGCCACCTCAAGGCTGGCAGTGCTGTGTTTTTTGCTCTGTGCAGTAGTTACAGTGTTCGCCTTGTGATGAGACATTGGTGAGACATTGGGCTATACTGTCTTGTATGTTTTTCTAAATCTGTTTTATTTCATAGTAAACTTTTCAAATAGAAGTTTAAGTAAACAAAATAAATATTATTTGAGTACCTACTATGCACTAGGTTATACGACAAATATTGCGGATTCAGAGATTAATGAGGAAGATTCTTTCCCTCAAGGTTAACGTTAATCACACGAAGAATTGCTGACAGCATGAACTGTTCTCGGAGCACTAAAAACCAGTGGAAGATGTCAAAGACGGGCCTGGAAACACGAGTAGGATCAGATAAGCGAACGAAAGTAGGAGACATGCTGGACATCTTTTGATTTGTGACTACAGCCGTCTACCAGTCTACACGCACACATGCACACACGTACACACTGACACCCAGATGCCCACAGTCACATACACACTTATTGTATTCATTGGCTAGAGCTGCCATAACAAAGTACTCCAGACCAGGTGGCTTAAACAAAGGAAATGTGTTGTCTCACAGTTGTGGAGTCTGGAAGTCAAAATCGGAGTGTCAGTAGGGTTGGTTCCTTCTGAGGATCTGTTTCTGGCCTGTAGATGGCCCTCATCTCCCTGTATCTCCTCACATTGTCTTCCTTCAATGACTGCAGATGAGTGGGACAATTTCCCCTTTTTATAAGAACACCAGTCCTATTGGATTAGGGTCCACCCTAATGACTTCACTTTCACTTGATGATCTCTGTGAAGGCCCTATCTCCAAACAAGGTCATACCGAGGTACTGGGGTTAAGGTTTCGACACATAAATTTGAGGGGTGCGTGCGTGACACAGTTCAATCCCTAACATTCAGATATACATACACACTCACAAATCCACATATACATGTACTTCCATACACATACACAGTCACACACGTGCACACATTCACACATAGACTCATACTTGGATTCTCACATACATTCATGTATTTATACACACAGACTCCCACACATTCACACTCATACATGCATTCATATATTCTCAAGGACACTTACACACATATACTGTCGCACACTCAGATTACACATACACGAATTCACATGCAAGCACACATGCATGCACATACACACACATACACACCCCTCACTTCTGTAAGGGAGCTGCTCTATCTCCCTTTCTCCCTGGAGGAATGTATGCTAAGCCAAGGAAAGCAGAGCCTTCACCAAGGGTGAGTCAAACTGGAACTAAGGAAAGACTCTCTGGTGGCAAATTTTGAAGACGTGAACTAGGTCGTATTAGAAACCCTGTCCTTTGTCATCTGAGGAAGAAGCCTGTCTGCCTGTCTGGAAGGAAATGAAGGAGGTCCACGTGAGCGACAAAGAAAGTGAGCTTTGGTGATCCTTACCCCAGGTTCCAGCCATTCGTGGGGTCAGCTGCACCCTGACTTGCTCACAGTTCAGTAACTCCCCTCTGCCGACCAACTTAGTTTGCACTGGGTTTCTGTTACTTATAATTTAAAGAAGCCGCATTCCTTAAAAGGGCTTTCCAATGAAGCCTGGGAGGGCTGAATGATACCATGATGATAGAGGGTAAGTGACAAAAATGAAATTTGTCACCACATTTGGGCTTCCTTTTCTTTCTGTTCTATTTTGTTTTATCATACCAGTAGTGCAATGTTCTCCAACCACGCTGCCTTCCTTCCATACTTCGCTAACCTCCTTCCCCTTGCAGACTTTGCAATCCTCCCTTCTCCTTACAGTGCGCCTGTCTGTGTGTCAGTATCTCCAAAAGCATATCCTGCCCACTCTATAAAAGCAGTTTACCCTCATGTGATCTCCTAACTTAAAATTTTTTGTTGTTTTCTTTATAACACTTCATCACAATTTGGAATTATTTTATTTCTGTGCTCTCCCTCTTCTCTATTAGACTATAAGCCTCCTAAGAAGAGGAACTGAGTATTGTTCCCCATTTTATCCCTTGAAGTCCAGCACCCACTGTGGTACTCATGGGTGATCCATGGTCAGTGGAAAAGAAGAGAAAGGTAAAGAGAGAAGTTGATGGATTCTCTGTTCCTGCAGTGACTTCCCAGGTGTGCCCCTCAAAATCCAGGCCTTCTGAGAAGACTATTTTCAGCTGACAATTTCACCTTGGATTTCTATGCCTCTTGCTCACTGAAAGTTGTGCTTCCATCTCTTCCTCTTAGTCTTCCAGGCTGCACCCCACAAAAATACCTGTACTGAGTGACTTGTTTACTTTAAGTGCATGGTGTCTGGGCCCTTTAGTCTCAGCACAGCCACAGGTGAGTCACTCTTGCCAAGCATTATCTTGTTTTGATTTTGGCCAATGAAAAAACAAATTGAGAATTTTAAAGTGATTGAACAAGTTTAAAGCTCACCCACCCACTTAAGGGGAATACTTAACCCCTAATGGAGGGCATGTCACGGGCGATGATGGATGTCCCGAGAACAGCAATGAAGAGCAGTATCTTGCTCAAAAACACATGGCAACATGAAGACAACTCCCTGTCTGGCAAGCCCTCTTTGGGGCTAAGGATAGAGGACTCCTTTAAAGTCTCTATTTACAAAATTGTGTTTGAGGGGAAAACAAAAACAAAAACAAAACTATTTGTCAAAGTAACACACGGGAGAAGTGACCATGATTTATTGATAGTCAAGAATCTTAGACAGCAAAGCTCTCATTTACCACGAGGAATACTCCAGGGGAGCAAACAGTTAACTGTGGTGTTTTTAATGCACCTGAAAACCACCTTTCCTCCTCTCTTTCTTTTCAGAAACTTGGTCTCTGAAAAACCAAATTGACAAGTTTCTGGCAATTCAGTACCTTGTAGCACCCCATGTCAGAAATCAGTGTGGAATGTCACACTCACTTTGCCTGTAACTTTTTACAGCCTTTAAATTGCCATCTCGATAACTACATTTCTTCAGACAATATTGCCATTTGAGTGGAGTCAATCAGACAGGACTGCCCTTTGACTTCAAAACTCTCAGCCCATGTAAATAGATTCTGATCACTTCTGCATTCTAAAGAGAAAATGGATTTTTTTTTAGATGATCATGAGCTATGAGTGGGCATTTAATAAAAAATAATATTGACTTCTCATTTACATGTGTCTAATACTAAAATTAGTGTACTCTGTTCACAGAACCACCTGGGCTTAGCTCCTTCTTCACCAGGGCCTAATTCCTAATTCTAAGACCTAGTTTGTTTAGCTGATTTTTAAAAATGCGCTAGTTGAAACTTGATATTGCAGGTTTGATCGCTGTGGGACAAACTGGCTCGTAAATCTTCACCAGGCCACTAGTAACTTGGAGGGGCCGCTTTCCTCAGTGAACATCCCCTGCTGCTCAGCAATAGGGGTGCCCTCCATCACTCGGGGGTTTTTTCCTTTTAACTGAATGTTTGTAGAAGCATGACTCTGAGATAGGAGGCCTGATCAGGAATAGAAATTGCAGCCCAAAGTGCCCATTACTTAGCTGAGACAGGGCCTGAGCCCCGCTGCACGTTACGGAGCCTGGATGCCCAGGAATGAGGATTTAGGCTGCCGAGCTGACCAGCACCGTCACCCAAACCGTAGTTGTGCGGGGAGATCAGGGAGCTTGGGTCTGCATGTTCTCTCCACCCCTGCAAAGCTGAGGTTTCAGAAACTAATGCAGTCCCTCTGTCTTTGTTCCCTCCCCCACAAAAAAAATTCCTCTCCCCAAAAGAAAAAATGCAACTTCTCTGCACACCAGAACAACCCATCCATGTTTTCCCAACCCATTTGTCCTCTGTAGGAGTCAGGAGTCGACTTTTAAAGCTTTTGTTACTCTTCGAAAAGAGAAAACTAATATTTTTTAATCTCCGGCATTGTATTAGTGCTTTCAGTATACCGCTGTCTTCATCCTTCCAACAAGGCAATCCACTCCGTTCCTGCAGTGTGAGCAGCTACTGGGAAGACCTGGGCCCTGTCTTGGCTCTCCCAGTCCTGATCTCTTGGGCCCCATTTTCCTAGCCCAAAGTTCTCCTTCTAACACATCAATATGGATGAGACTTTACTTTGAACAGTTCATTCTTCCAGGAATGACAGGTGTCAGATTAAACTGCAAAACTCCCCAACTCTGCATTCACGGCATTCACTTCCAATCAATAACCTTGTCCTGGTGCCTCTCAGCAGGAAGACAGTCCTCATTAAGGCCTGCCTTGGCAACCCAGCGCTGCTCCTCCCAGCCCCTCATTGCTTACACTGTTTTGTATATACACTGCTCACCGCTGATGTGAAGCAGGGTGTGTCTTCCAATGTGATTATTTGAATTCTAGAAGAAACATTTGAAGTATATTTGGGTAGCCCCGGTCCTGAGCTGAACCTCGCCATGTTGCAGAAATGGGTGGTCACTGGCACCTGGGAACAGCTACAGCCCCCTCTGGGCTGGGACAAATGGCAGCGTGGCCTCTCCACGGCACCTGCCACACTGTGAGCCCTTTTCCCTCAGATAATATGGCAGCAACATCGCTAATATCTACTTCACAGAAATACTCACCGGTTGTTCTTCCTTCTGTTTTTCAAAACAGCAAAACCTCTGCTTTGACCTTTGCTCTCACTGCCCCATATTTTTGCCTGCCCCTGCTCTGTCGCGAGGCTCCTGAAAGTCCCTGTTCTTCCTCACTATCACCTACTACTCTTCACTAACAACTAAAACCCTCCCCGAGAAGGGGGCGGGCTTCTGAGCTGGGTTTTCAGAGAACAGGAGCATGCAGAGTATCGCTGATGGAAGAAACACCTGCCCAGGGATGAGACATGTTTTCGGGGACCTTCTGATCAGGGATTATTTGTCCGTAAGAAGCAGGCACCACTTTTAAGAAGATGAGTAGAAAGGAAGTTATTATTAGTATTGAAGGGGATGGTCAGGACGCCAATTTCAGGCAGTCAGGCCAAGAAGAGCACCATGCAGCCTCTCCCCTCCACTTCCACCTGAACATCTGCCCCATCCTCCTCCATGGTAATCAGATTCCTCTGCCTGTTCTCATAATTTTGGTATCCATATGGGCTGGGCCACCTGGAAACATTAGCCTTCGTTCCTTAGGCTGACAAGTGTCAACATCTCAATCTCACAACATCTTAACTGTAGATAGAAAAGTAATCCAATTGTACAATGTACGAAGAAAGCTCCGAGGAAAATTTCGAGCCTGGTGAATGGGGACAAGCTTTTGTAATCTAGGAAGACTCCCAATTCAAACCTTTACACTCTCAAATCACTGCCTCTAAGTCATAGTTCATTCTTAGGACACTTAGAACTTGAGTCCAACCTGAAATAAGGCACAACAAGCATCAAGCAGTCTTTCTCCTAGAATCCTCTCCATTCCCACCGCGCCTTTACAGAAGTCCCTGCCAGATTTGTCTACTTGTCTCCCTTTGATTGGAAACACTGAAGCATAGTAAGAGGTGGAGTCAACCATCTACCATGTGACAGAGTTCCAGACAGAGTTCAGAGACAAAAACTCAAGCTGTCATTTCTAGTGCCTACCTTAGCCGCAGCCATTCTGCTGTACATGTTCTTTATAATGTACCTCAGAGCTTGGAATTATTGTTGGGTTTTGCATTTTTAGGTGGATAGGGAGAATTCAGGTGGAGAACATTAGTAAAATGCAAGAAGTTAAAGCATTATTGATATAACAAATAGAGAATATTTTGTTCCAGTTGAAAGTGCTCCAATATTTCATCCTAAAGTCATCTTCTGGGAAAACCGGAATGTAAGGAGCCTGACACACACCGAATAAGATTAAGGAGGCACATTTCCAGGTTATGCACAGGGCCCGTGTTTTGCTGATTTTACACTTCCTCTTTAACCTTAGATCTACCTCGCCAGATATCTACAGTGCCTCATGCGAACAAATTTTCAGGGCATGTCGTCAACAGAGCAGAACGTTTTTATTAGATACTTATTTTTTGGATGCTTGTATTTGCAAGACATAATCCCTTGGCCACAGTCAACTTTCTCCTTTAAAATCAAATTGTGGAAAAACAGTTTCAAAGTATTGTGTTCCATAGGAAAAAAGACTGGAAGGAAAAAATGCCCCGATCTGAATGATTGCCAGTTGAAAGTATTATTATGTATGTGTTTTCTACTTCTATTTTCTATAATCTCTGAGATGTCTGCCATGAATTCAAAATGCTGTTTTAGTTAGAAATGAAAAATGAATTTAAAACCTGTGGAGGAAATACACAGTTCCATGTTTGCCCATGTTCCACGAGAGGACGGGTCGAAGGTGTGAGTGGCAGGCAGGTGGGGTGCTTCCTGAGGTTGCCGCAAACAGGCAAGTGGTAGGGTGACCAACCTGAACCTCAGAACAGGTTAAATCTCAGAACAGTCCCTCACTGGTTGTTTGACCTTGAGCTGATTGCACCATGACTCAGTGCTTCAGATTTCTCATTACTCATCTGTAAATTGGGGAAAATAATCAGGATTAAGTGAGGTGATATTTTAAAAACTGAGATCAATGCCTGGTATATTCCAGTAACATAATAAACACTAGGTATTATACCAGCCAAATCAGAAAGAAGAAAATACTCTAGGTATTGCAATTAAAGGGCACTTAATACAGGGAATTGGTTACACAGATGATGGAAAAGATGAAGAGTCAAAGATAAATAGAGAGGCAATTCAGAGATTAGCAACAACAGAAAGCGACCACCCCTGAGCTGGAAGGACACAGCGAAGAAACAAGACCACTTGAAGAAACTGGAACGAACAATGGTGCATGTGTTAAGTAAGAACTAGAGCCATGGAAGAGATTCAGCTGCTGCCAGAGCAGCTGACCAAAGCAGAAAAAAAGGATGCAATACCAGGATTCTCCCTCTTCCCGCCTCCAGTGTTCTGCTGGAGGTGCCAGTTGGTCAGCCCCTTTTCAAGCTAAAAGGCACAGGATTCTGGGAAATATAGTTCCCTCTGATGTAGTCATAACGTCTGCTTTCCTATTAGCTTTCCTGTTAGCTTTGCAAACAGTTCTTTAGGGCACAATGCTGCTTTTGGCCTAGTCCAGAGGTTATTTTGCCAGTTTAAACTTTCCAAAGGTTTGGAAAATAAGAGGTGTGAGGCAGTTCCTCTGCGATGGCAGCTTCTACTCCATTTTGAAGCAGCTCCATTTCTATTACTTTTCACAATGGCATCCTGCAAGATGAATATTATTATCTCCATTTTACTGATGAAAAAATTGAGGTTCAAAGACTCAAAGTATCTTTTTCAAGGCCATGGGGCCAGTAAGCAACAGAGCTAAATGATCATGAGCAGCAGGGACAATAATAATGTGCTTTCCACCTACAACACTGAAGAATGTTGTGGCCATTCCAAACTTGGGCTGTCACCTGGCAGCTCCACTCTACATCACGTGGCCCACATCCAGAAAGAGCTCTAACTGGGGCCCTCTGTTCTCCCTACAGGAAACACTTTGGCATAACAACATGCTCCTCAGATCTCTGCTGGCAAGGGGCAAAACTGAGGGACAGCCCCATTGGCTGCTCTCTGAAATCCATCACCAGACCTTCACACGGAGGCCATGCTTCCCAATGCCGGCCTCAGGCTACACCAGGGACACTAGGGAAGGGCCATTTCTGGAAGATAGAGAATTTGTCTGACAGGCACCACTGGTTCCCCAATGGCCTAAGACTCTTCCATCCAACTTCCCTTCCTTCCTTCTCTCGTTCATTCAGGTCAGATCTTTATTGTAGCGATGGTTCTCCCAAATCCCTCTCTCTCCTCTCATAAACATGTCCTCTGATAAATGTCTAGTTGGTCTAATCCAGCCTGGCATGCATTCATCAGAGGACCCCGACTAAACAGCATCTCTTGCTTGGTTCTTGTTCCTTCTCTTACCTTACATC
Organism: Pteropus medius; assembly: GCF_902729225.1. Classification (NCBI taxonomy): domain Eukaryota; kingdom Metazoa; phylum Chordata; class Mammalia; order Chiroptera; family Pteropodidae; genus Pteropus; species Pteropus medius. Next base: position 627,081 of record NW_024344253.1, on the reverse strand, counting down.
TGTAAGCATCAACTCAATCTTTCTTTGCTCCTTGAATGGCCCCTCATCAAAGATAAAAAAGAATGTTATAAATCTACTGCCTCTAACATATAAATATTAGCAGCTTAATGTGCTATCTCTCTAGGGAGTCTGCATTTTAAAGAAGCCAAATCCAGAGGACAATCACTTAACCAAAGAAAGGAATAAATCTACAGATATTGCTTCAGCACCTGAGTCACGGAGCTCAGGAGAAGCTGAATTCAAATTTAAAGAGTGTAGCTCCCTGGTGAAATTTAAATATTGCTGCCCCTTGGCTGGGAGATCTTTTTCTCATCAGAGCAACTTCTACTCAACAACAAGTTGAAGACAATCTTGGATAAAAGCTTGTCTCCCCAAACACTGCATTCTTTTTTAAAGAGTGGCCATTACATGCTCTTGTTCATCAGAAGAAAGAGGAGTTTCCAGTTGGATTGAAGCAACTCAAACTCCAATAAGTGGAGTCTCAGGATAATTCTCGACCCTCACCTACCCCCAACACTAATCCTTTAAGTTAACGCCCTTTAGTTACAGTGAGCTGGAGAACTCTATTATGGCATGTTTCATCACAGAGGGTGCTGCATCCTGGGTTTTGGCTGGCACTGGCCAAACCCCTCCCTGAACAATTTGGATAAGTGTTCCATTTCCATGGGTTTGCTCCCCTATACATAAGAAAATAAGCAAACCCATGTTGGGGATACTCTTTCATCTTTCTAAAAGCTGAGCATGAAAAATAATTTAATGCTGTTACCAAATGAACCAAGGTCTGTTAGCCAAAAGAACACATCAGGTTGATTTTGTTAGTTGGAATTTTATTGCAAGCCAGTAAGTAAGGAGCCCACTGGGGAGTGTTCCCAAAGCAGTGTCTCCCTGAGCAGAAAGGATTACAGGGTTTTATCAGGCTGGTTGCTTACATCATAGCATGCTGAGTTATGTTTTGGGGTGAGCATGCACAGTATGCAAAGGTGGCTATACATATACATACATTGATTGTACAGAAAATGGAGGATAAGCTCCACCTTGGGTGGAGGTTTTAGTATTACAATGAGAACATAATGAGAAAAGTTCATATTAAGGTCTTCAGGCACCTTCAAATCGTCTGAGGCAGTTTCAGTCAGTTTCTTAATCTTTACTTTCTGGCCCTGTAAAAACTATCTCAGGCAAGCAAGCAAGCATAGTAATATTTAATAATACAAACTAGCTACAAAGTACTTTAAGATATATGATGCAGTAAATAATTTTTTGTTGTTAGCCAGAGGTCTCACGGTTTTGTTGTTGGCCAGAGGTCTCACGGGTGTTCAAATATTAAAACAAAATAAAAACCTCAACACACTTAATAGAATGAGTAATTTTGCAGTCATTCAAATAAATATTCTCAATGTGTAGTCTCCAAGCCAAGCATATTACATGCAGACATATTTCTCTTTTTTCACTAAAAAAAAAAAAAAAAAAAACTCTAATAGGTGCACATACATACGCACACACCCGAGAGCAACAAGAAAATTAATAATGTAATACAAAGTTAATACATCATCGCTTTTCTGCATTTTAAACACAAAACTCTAAAAATATGGTTTTACTATAAGTCCAGGTCATTGAGTGGTCCCAAAGTCATTATTCTGCACTCCCAGTTCGGTCCTCAGCTCACCATGTAACACTAACAAAGGCACTTACTCAAACTGTACTTCCATCTTCCCATTTATAAAAGCAAAACAATGCATTCAACTAATTTCAAGTTTCTCACTAGGTTCACAGGAAGGTCATAAATATTCATGAGATGTAGCTCAAAAGTCTTCCTCACCCTCAGAACAAAAATCGCACTGCTGACCAAAGACATTCCAAAACCATGGAGATGCCATGTCCACTGAGAAAATGCGCCACCTGAGTCAGACTGCTAAAGAACATTGGTTGACTAGAAAAGGACATCCCAACCAGGAAAGAAGGAACTGAGCCAAGAAAGGGCTGTCTGGTGACCATGTCCCACTCAGTGATGGGACCCAGGGTTGCTGCAGCATCTTAGAGAGTTTTAAGTAGCTTTATTCAAAAGTGAAGGGGCTCCCCCTTCCTCTGACATCCACAAGACAGGGTTACCTCAAAATATCTCCTCAATAAAAAAAATCTGAGAAACTCATAGTATTTTAGCATTTTTTTCATACCATTTTATAAATGGTATGAAAAAGACAAAGCAAGGCAGAGAGAAAAAAATTGGTTAATAAAACTAAATATGTTGTCAGTAAGGTAACTATAAGAAATATCGAGTTGATGAAAATTACAAGCTATGAAAACAGTTTTTCCACAAATTGAACATAATACCTTATAGTCATATGTGTTTGAGCCAACATTTATTTTTACTTTTTTAAAAATTTTTTATCTTTCAATTATAGTTGACATACAAAATTATTTAGTGTTAGGTATGCAACATAGTGATCAGACATTTGTATAATTTGCAAAGTGATCACCCCAATAAATCTAGTACCCATCTGACACCATACATTGTTATTACAATATTATTGATTATATTCCTTATGCTGTATTTTACATCCCCATGACTATTTTGTAACTAACAATGTGTGCTTCTTAATCCCTTCCCCCTTTTTATCCATCTTCCCAACTTTTCTCCTGTCTAGCAACCATCAAAATGTTCTCTAGCCACCTGAGTCTGATGCTCCAGGTATGTCCCTCGTATGGGTTGTATGTGCCCCTCGTGTGGGTTGTGTGTGCTCTCTTGTTGTAATTGAGCTTTGATTGCTATTGGCACATCAGTGGGAGGGATTGACTTTCAGGCTGATTGGTTGTGAGGACTGGCCGTGACTACAATGGAGGAGCTGTTGTGCAGGGGCTGACCCTACAGAGCAGCATTCACTTTAGCAGGGCTCTGGTGCCTGCTGAGTCTGCCCTGTGGGTTTGTCATTTGTAGAGGTGGTTAGGTGGTGATCTACTGTGGTCTGAAGCTGACCAGTGATTGGTTTGTTAATTCTGGTGCCCCTTGAGAGGAACTCTGGTGCAGACCAAGGTCAGACACTGCCTGTGTCCTGCACAGGGCCACGTGCTATGAGCTACAAAGTGATCTGCAGATGGTTACCACTTGTGCTGGGCTTGGAGCCTCCTGAGAAATGCTAAGCTGGGAACCGAGGCTGGCTGTTGCTAGTGCCAGCTTGGGGCTGTTTAGCAAGAGGAATATGGCACGCCAAGGCCAGATTTTGCTTGTTTGAAGTTTGTGAACTTTTGACAAATTTTAGGAAAGTTGAAAGCATGAGCCAAGGTAAGCCATTTGTATGGAAAAGCCACTGGAATGGCTTGGATGGACCCACAAGTTGGGTGGAGCAGTCTCAGGAAATCACTAGGGCAGAGCCAATGGTGTTAGTCAAGTTTAGAGACACTCAGATATGGCAGCTGCCTACGTCTGTATGCTGGGTGAAGAGAGGGCTGAGCAAAAGAACAATGCCCTCTGCCAGCACTTCTGGCTGGGATAAAGCTGACCCTCCAGCCCTTGTTCTGAAGCCAGAGAATTCAGTTTCTTCCTGTATATCCCAGCTGCTTTCAAGCTGCTATCCCAACACTGGAGTTCAGAGTGAGTGAATCCTTCAGTGAGTAAGTTTGTATGAGGGCCCTTTAAGAAGAAAGCCTAGGACTATAGTTGCCCTCAATCTCTCTCAGCCATAATCTCTGCCGGTTTTCACAGCCAGAAGATGTGGAGACTTTTCTTCCCAACACAGGATACCTGGGCTGGGAGTGTGGTGTGGGACTGGGCCCCTTTGCTCCTCACGAGGAACCTTCACAGCCAAGATATCCCTCCGGATTTTTAACCACCACACTCGGCATGAGACCAGCCTGTTTCATATCTCCGTCCCTCCTACCAATCTCAAGGTAGCTTCTTCTGTCTGTCCTTAGTTATAGGACTTCCATTCAGCTAGACTTCAGGCAATTCTCATTGATGGTTGTTCTGTAGTTTAGTTGTAATTTTGATGTGCTCAAGGGAGGAGCCAAGCACAGAATTTACCTACTTCACCATCTTTCAATGAACCTTCATAGTCATATTTATAATCCCAGAGTCCTATCAACCCAAGAAAATGTAACAAAATAGCTGAATAAATAGGGTTCATCTTCTCTGGAGTATCAATTTTGCTTCAGGATTTTGGAATAAAAAAGGAAGCTAATTTAATTAGTAATTTTAAATATATATATATAAATGGAAATATTCCAGAATACAATGGCAACTCTTGTGAAATTTAAAGAAAACATGAACATTCAGAGAAATATTTCCTGCCTGCAGGAGGCAGTTTTGAGCCATCTTCTTTTTCTGACATAAGGAATGTGATAGAAGCTCTGAGAGGCACTGCCCAATATTGAGCCCTATGCCTAAATGAAGCCAGAAGAAAGGAACATGTGCTATGAAATGTGATTCACAAGTCAAATATATTTTAATATCTTATTCTTTTCACACTCTGAGAAACCATCTGATAAAGTGACTGTTTTGTAAAAGAGTAAACTCTTCAGATAATATAAAGATTTTATAGCTATTGCACAGATTTAATAAGCAAAAAACTTACTAGCATGAACTGAGTTCAAGCCAAACCACTGTACAGTTTAATTCAGCACAATCTCCCTGTGTTTAAAGTGCATGTAATTGCCAATTTATGTGGTTACCAAGACTAAAGTTTTGCTAAATAGAGTTCTGCAAACAAACACAGTACGGAAAGCTTTATCCCCAAACACCATACGCCAAGAATGAATGAAACTAATCATTAATCAAGCATGTATCTAATTCATTCCAACAGCTTCTAGCAACTGTAGAATTACATCAATGAATAAAATCAAACCCACCTATGTTAGTATTTCTCCAGATCTTATCACCATAAAGTTTTTGAAAATTCTTACACACTCAAGAAAACATGTAAAATGAAATTGATGTTATCTTAAACAGTATTAGGTTGTTATTCTCCTCTCTTTTGTAAAGATTTTCTTTATGGGGAGCTATTCTTAAGTAGCACTGATCTTTCTGAAACTTTCTTCTAGTTCTCTCTCCTACCTAAAGAAGTTTTTATTTAATGAATGAATAATTTATAGCATTGTTTTATGGGTGTGTGTTTCAATTAAAGACATTATACTGTAAAAACTCACTCTGCAACTTTTTCCCACCAAGTTGTGATATTTGAGATGCATATGGCGATATAAAGATATATCTATTTTCACTAACTGGAAGAAAACACTCAACCTTTATGAGAAGGGATTTTTCTGGGGAGCCCGGGAGGGGAATAGGAGATGAAATGGCATTCAAAAAAGCAAATGAACTTCGTAATGTTTTATTTATTGTATTAAATATTAAAGTAAACCTGACAAAGTGACAACAATTGTTAAGTGTGTGTGATGTATACCTGAGTGATCTCCTTGAGCATTTCTACAGTTTTTAAATATATTAAGCAATGGAAAATATATTATTTCTTCGCATAGTAAACAAAGATAAATTTTCTCTTTTTATAAGAAACTTTGGGTTTACAAAATGGCAGAGCCCTCGATTCCACGTCCTCCTTTCCTCCATTTATTTTTTAATATTTATTTTTCAATGACAGTTGATAATCAATATTACTTTATATTAATTTCAAGTGTACAGCATAGTAGTATATAATTTATATAATGAATTATATATAATTTACAAAGCGATATAATTTACAAAGTGATATAATTTACAGTATCTAATTTACAAAGTGATCCCCCAATAAGTCTAGTACCCACCTGATACCATATATAGTTATTACCATATTATTGACTATATTCCCTATGCTGTACGATTGCTTTTTAAGGGTCCATGCTGGCAGGCACTGTCCTAGGTGCTGGACATACAGTAGTGAAAAGACAAAGATCCATCCTCAGAGTTTACAGTCTTACTAGGTAAACAACAAACATATTAAGTAAGTAAGTACCTGGTAAATTGCCAGGTGAAAATCACTATGGAAATTAATAGATACAGAGCACTAGGCGTGGGAGTGGTTGGGAAGGTGTTACTACAAAGGTAACATATGAGCAGGTTGAAGTAAGGGATGTGATCCTTGTGACTCTCTAAGGATAAAAACATTCTGGGCAGATAGAAAAGCAAGTGCAAAGGCCCTGAGGTGAGAGTATGCATGCAGTGCTCATAAAGCAGTGAGGAGGCCAGTGTGGCTAGAGGAGTGTAAGCACAGTTTATGTAGCAAAAATGACATCAAAGGCATAACATGAGGGATAGGGGAACGTAGCTAGAGGGCAGCCCAATTGCATAGGAAACTGTAAAGTCTGCTCTAACCTCTATGTCAGCGCTATTTAGAGCAGTCAGCAGATCAGCAGCATCAGTGTCACCTGGAAATTTGTTAGAAATGCAAAGTCTTGGACATCGCCCCAGACCTACTCTGGGGGTCTTTGAACTCTCCATACAATTCTTATTTATGCTAAATTTTGAGAAAAGCACTGTAATAAAAGAATGCACCAATCTCAGCTTCAAAAATTTTGAGCTGAAAATTCAATTCTGTCCCTTCCAAACAGTCTAACATCAAAGTAATTGCACAATCTGTCCAGGCCTTTCTCACCTTGAAAGTAGATAAATTCATGTTTGCCCTTTTTTAACCAACAAACTTCCCTTAACATTTTTTTAAAATCAAATTTTATGGTAATTGTTAAAGGCGATGACTATAAATCTCTTGACAAATGTTTTTATTATTATGAGCATGAGCCCCCAAGTCAATTCACTCTCAGAATTTTGCTCTTTTCTGTGAGACCAACCCTCCCCCCGACCCCCAGTGTTGTTGGGCTGATTAAGATTTGTACACGAAAGGCTTACAGTGAGTCTTGTCTGGTTTTGTTAAATTTGGCATGGAGCCTTGACATTTGAGACTGCAGCTGGTGTGGTGCCGTTATGATATATATGGTACCTGTCCTCACTTTGGCAGGCAAAACCCTTTGCGCCAAGCATTTCTGACTAGGATAATGGGACAACAGAGATGCTATGGGACACTTAGCCCAGACATTTCTATCACTCTTTCTACCCCAAAGTATTTGTTATGTTTTATGCAAACAACCCTTGTTTGCTGTGACTTGGTATATGCGGTGAGGATTTGGGGCACTGGAATTGGAGTCAAAAGAGAAAGGCTCAAACTCCCAAGTGTCCTACTTGTAAGATAGATAACTCAGAGTACTCACATCACCATGTAGCCTTCTTCCTTGTCTGTCCCCCAAGCTGGTGGGAAGTTAAGCAAAATGATGTACATGATGTACATGAAAGCTCTCTGAGAAAAATAAAGCAGCATATAAGAGAATAGCATAGTGTTATCATATCCAGTTCTTCAGTCAGTCACTCAGTCAGTCAATAAACATTTAACAATATGTGCTGAGTCCACAATGTACCTGGCTCTGTGGTAGTCGCTAGGACAAAGCAATGAATAAGACAGAATAAAACACATTCCATGTGGCATTTATATTCTAGTATAGAAACAGAGAGAACAAAGGGCAGCATAAATTAAAAAAAAAATAGATTGTGTCAAATGGTGATAAGTACATTAGATAAAAATAAGGAAGAAAAAAAGAGAGGGAATGTTGGAGGGAAGGGGTTATGATGTCAGAAAAGGTGGCCAGAATACTTGCAGAATTTTCCTTATTTGTTAATATTTCTACCCTCTATATCACTTTTGGGGTAATTACCTGAGTGTCTTCTGTGCCAGGGTAACTCACACAAAAGTACAAACTCAAGCCATGTGAGGACAGTGCCTGATTGTTGAAGGAACTCTTCTTCTGCCAACCCCACAATCCAGCAACTTTCTCTGATGGAAGAATTGGAGCCGCATTTGCTACAGAATAAAGACAAACTCCATGTCCACTTTGTTTTATTATTAATATTACTGTTTTCATTCTCTCATTAGTTGCCATTTGCTGAGCATCTACGATGAGCTTAGTATTTTACAGTCATAATGGGAAAAGGAACAATTATTGTTTTACAAAGAAATTATTACAGCACTTTCACATAGTAGAGGAGGGATAGAATTCATGTAAGGCAGATGGATTCCTAAGTACATTTTTAGATTCAACATGGGTGGACTCCAGAGCCTGGTATAAAATGGGAATATTTAAATACACGACATAATCAAGTAAGAGAATGTTTCTGTTTCCCAGTGGCAGATGTGGAGATTGGGGCTTAGGGGACCTGGAAAAAAGACAATCCAAGAGAAAGTACAGAGACAGTAAGAGTAACCCCAAGAGGTGAAGGGATGCACAAGTTGAAGGAACAAGACAGCAAAGTGCAATTCCCTGGAGCCAGCCTGGGCAGGGAGTTTAAAAACAGTAAAAACAAATATTCCATTTTAAATGTATTTTCTATTTCATGCTGTAGCTCTCCTCCATTATCCAAACCTTCAGTAAAATCTGTTGTGTACACCAGTTTTGGGGTATCGTCTTTAGGGAATGAAGGAGAAGGGACTACACCTGCAAGATTGTAAACAAAGCCTTAGCAGAAACCAGAGTCGAAAGCAAGACACAACTAGGCAAATGTGGTGATCCCCCACCAACCACACCCTCAAAAAATCCTTAGGAATGTGAGAAAGGATGGTATCTAAATCATTTTATATTTACTCTAAATTTAAGGGAGGTATCGAATAACTGGAGAACGTGGGAACCAGAACGTCTCACTGTACAAATCCAGAGGCCACCATTTACGTTACGGTCTATGAGCAAGATGGTAGCCTTCTTGGGGACACTCAAGTTACACATATATCATTTCATTTAATCTTTACAACACTCCTAGAAGAAAGGCATTATTATCCCTGCCTTACAGATAGGAAACTGAGACTCTGAGAAAAAGTCATTTGTCCAAGTTATCGTGTGTCTACTAATTAGGTAGAATCAGTGTTGATATTTAGTTCATTTCAACCACAAATCCATTCTAATTCTGCATATCATCTGCTTCCATGAAACGATAAATGTGAGAGGTTTTTCCATGCACAGTGCCTCATTGCCACTTTAGAACTACAGGTGGCCCTTGAACAACACAAATTGTTCAAGGTCCACTTATACATAGATTTTTTTTTCAATAAACATACAGTCAGCCCTCCGTATTCTGGGTTTCGAGCCCATGGAGTCAAACAGTATTTCTGTTTCGCAGTTGGGAGGGCCAAATGTATGCATTGATCTATGCCATTTTTATATGAGAGACTTGAGCATTCACATATTTGGGTATCCGTGGGGGTCCAGGAACCAATCCCCTGTGGATACCAAGGGATGACTGAGTTTGGGAGGAGTCCAAAGTTGCACGGATTTTCAACTGTGTGGAGGTCAGTGCCACCAGCCACTCACATTGTTCGAGTCAATTGTATTCTCCTCCACCTAAAGTTGAGCAGCAGGAACCTACAGAAACTCAAAAAGACCCCAAAATCCATTAATTTCGAGTCACCGTACCCCATCTAAAACAAATTTATGCAAATATGTATACATGAATAAAAAACAGGCAAATAAACAGAAGTGTAGAGATAAGTGAAGGAAAATGATGTCAGATGAGATAGCCCACTTGCTGCTTCTACCTTATTCCCCAATCTAAACATCATTTCATTTTAAATGTATAATGTCCTAAGACAACTCCAAAGGATCAGAGTGCTCTCCTGTTTCCCTCCCTGTTAAAAAAAAAAAAAAAAAAGCTACAAATGCAACCCATTTTAAATGTCACCGAGGTTTTAGAGCAACCGTGGCCTATCAATTGTCAGCACCAGAGAGTCAAGTCTGATTTCATTGGAGCTTTTCCACCTTCTCCATTATCGCTCACCAATAACAACCTTTATGCCTTCCATTTTACTCACAGTCAGCACATCTAGCTCTGTACACCACAACTGCAAGCGTTGTCTGCATTTCCATTTTCTCGTTTGTATCTTCACTTCCATCCAGTCTGTAGACTCCTCTCTATATGACTCAGCCTTCAGTCAAACATTTTCTGTTTCTTCGATGCTGTGAATGCAGTGAAAATTAAGTGGCTACAGACAAGTGTTCTATGGTTTGTCACTCTAGTTAACCACCAAAGAATTTAGGCTTGTGGCAAGCGAATTCCTTAGAATAAATCAAGTCACGCAATCCATATTCCAGAGCACTCACTCTGATGGACGCCATGACCCATGACCCTGGTTCCGAAGAAGTTTGTCCAGACTTTGGTCATGATCTGAAAGAGAGACGTCATCAAGGAAAAACAAGAGTGTCATTAGTGGTAACAAAGAAGCGGGAAAACTTTCTTACCAGGCCACCTCTCAGTTACTCTCAGCCACCCAAATAAAAGCACTAAAAGGAAACAGAAATTGATGCCTATTTTTGATGGGAAAATCTGCTCTTGTTAGTTTAAGTTTCTCAGTTAATATTTACAACACACACACACACACACACACACACACACACACACACAAAGGAAGGAAGCAGGAGGAGAAGAAAAAGGATGTTTTTCTTTTCTTTCACACAACTGTTGTTGACAATCTGGGTATTTCTTTTCTGTAATAATTCGAGCCATGAAGCTCCTCCCACACCATGGGAACATGTCTGCAGGGGCTCTCACCTTGATCACCTGCACAGATCATTTCTATTTTAGTTCAAGTTGACAGAAAAATCATTATATTCCTTCTCTGACTACTGTTCTCCACTGGAGCTGCCTAATGAAAAATACAAGAAGCACTTTGGAGACTGAGAGAGTTCCTGTCTCCAAAATTTACTGCCCCTCTATTCTGTGAAGTACAATGATTCTGGAGCTAATCGGAACTCATGGTGAGTGGATCTGTTAGGAACCAAAATGCTTAGCACCAAAAGGAAATGCATTGGGTCATTCCAGTGAAAAGCCTAGGGTAGCTCTGGACTGGCAAAGCTGGATTCAGGTGCTCCAACACTGTCATCAGAAAGTCCCTCCCGTCTAATCTCATTTCCCCACTGCATGCAAGAAGGTCACCAGGAGGTCCATATCTATTTTCTCTCCTCTCAGAAAGTCTCCTGGAAAGACGGTCTCTTCCCTAAAGTTTCAAGGAAAATCAGAATTTCATGGCCATGATCTGAGGGTATAAATGGCTAGACCAAGTACCCATCCAGCAGCTGACAGTAAGATTAGAGACTGAACCACGTAAACTCTGAATCATGGAGAAATATTCCCAAATGTAATCAAGGTGTTGTAACCAGAAAAAGAGTGAGGAGTACTATGAAGTGAACAAAGGTGGATCAACAAGCATTTGCTCATTTCCAACAGACCCTAGAATTTCTCAAGTGTCTTATACTCGGACATTTTAGAGGATATGCAGAACCAGACTATAAAGAGAGGAAGGAAACAGTGCTAGAAAAGGAAGACCCTGAAGACTGACAACCTGGATATAGCCCACGAATAGGTGCACATTTCGTCACCTCTCGCATTGCTATTAACATGCCTTCTCTCTGCTACGCCAGAACAAGTTTCCCGGGTCAGTCACACTTAGCTTCTGCCGAAGTCTGTTCCCAGTGATGGCAAGCAAGGTCTCACACTGCCCGGCAATCCCTCCCGCACAGCTGAGTGAGAACACCCTCCAGGAGAGTAGAGGTGCGATCACAGCCCTCCATATGCTCTGTCCTTAGATGCCAATTACTCACAACCAAATGTCCAATGACCAGGGGGAAGGATGAATATTTCAGATAAGAGCCCTGAAATAAATATAACCTCGGACAAAGCAAACTGTCCTAGGAACTGTGTGCCCATGCAGGTACATCAGCTACACAGACACCAACTATCCAGTCTACTCTACCTAACTATCCACCTACGTGGTCACATACATAATAGCAGTGAGTTTCTGATGGGCATTTCTCAGTAAGTAAATGTATTATTAAAACATAGAGGTTCAGGTTGAGGTGAAATGGGAAAAGGGGAGGCATTCCATCATCCTGCTACGTTTTCATCACACGTAGCTGCCGCTCCATTCTCTCCTAAAGGGGACTACTACTCTCCCCCATCATCACGTCATTCTTATTATGCCAACAAATGATAAGGCAAAAACCCATCATCACAGACCAGACTGTGAAAAACTAACTAACAATATGAAGTTGAAAATGAAGAAGAAAATCTTGCATTTCTTTTCACCTGGAGGGGAAAAAATGATGATGCCAAGGCAAGCCCCCATAACCATTCAGCAGTCCATCTTACTTTAAAATATACAGCACACAGACTGAACAGGAAGATTTCTGCTATGCACAGCAATTGTTCCATTTTCTGTATTTCATAACCTGCAATTTTGAAGCCATGCTTGGTACACACACTTGTAAAATAGTCATATCAGATAAAAGCAGAGGGATGCTAAACTATTGGAAAATAAATCAAATTCTCAGTGAGCAGTTATATCCATCATGTAGCAGCAAGCACATGTATAGTTTAAGTTCTGCGCGCGCAGTCTATCCATTGTAATGATTGGGGGTCAGGATCCTGCCACATACATTTAGCATTCACTAAGAAGAGAGCCCAGGAGTGCAGCAGGAAGAGCGCGGAGCTAGCTCATAGTCCTGGAAGTTATCTTCGCTGCATTTGTGCGAGTACAGTCTTTGTAACTAAGCAGCAAGGCAGAGAAGTGTTAACGCACACATAGAACTTGACCGTGTACAAAGCACTTACATGAGCATTATCTCACTCGATCCTTGAAAGAATCTCAGGGGACAAATGGAGAAAAGCATTCACTTATTACAGCAGCAAGAAGACATTTCTAAACACTGGTGAAATGTGAAAAAAACTCTGAAAACCCATCCGCATCTATGCCCCTTCAAATTGGGGTGAAGGTGTGGGAGGAATGTGTTTCAGCAATGTCTGGCCCTAGATCCAACATATTTACATTCGAATATTCTGTGTATTTGATTTTATTCTTTTAATACAACTAGGCTAGTTTATTACATTAATTAAATAAGGCTAGTTTATTAGACAATTGCGCAAGATTCTGTGATACCTTATTTAACCACCAAATATAAAATTTATTCAGAGAGAGGAACCAAAGCTTATAAATACTATTAAACAGAATTAAAACATTATTAAGCAATTCTGTTTAATAATGTTTTAATGTAAAAAGTAGAGAAACTGAAAAGCATAGGTTTTACGTGAAACACACACAAACACACACACATACACACACACACACACACACAGCTTCAAATTCCAAATCTGAATATCACAGCATCGTTCACAATGCTACGTAATAACAGCATTACCTTCATCATTACAACACTCTCCCAGACATGAGCATCCAACAATAAAGCCTCCAGTTTCCTTGAAACTCCACTCCCTCCCAAGATGAACTCTCCAGACTCTCCCTCCTCCCCACAAGCCTAGACTCCAGATTTGACCATCTAAATCATTCTCTCTCTCCTGTCTTCAACTTCATAGTCTACTTGTCTTTCCTTTTTACCCCCTGATGAAAACTTAACCTTGGAGCCATGCTACAATCCACATTTTTCACCTCTAGAGAGGATCATAGGATTCCATACATAATGTGGCCCGTATTAGTCTTCTCAGGCTCAGGCTGCTATAGCAAAATACCATGGTGTGGGCGGCTTAAACAACAGACATCTATTTCCCATCATTCTAGTCTGGAAAGTCCACAGTCAAGGTGCTGGATGATTCGATCCCTGGTGAGGGCCCACTTTCTGATTTGCAGATGGCCATTTTGTCCTACATGGAAGAGAGAGAGCTCTAGTGTCTCTTCTTCCTCTTCTAAGGGCACTAACCCCACCATGAGACCCCACACTCATGACCTCATCTAAACCTAATTATCTTCCACAGGCCCCACCTCTTAATACCATCACATTAAAGGTTAGGGCTTCAAAATATGAATGGGGGGACACAATTCAGTCCATAGCAGTCCCATTTCTAATTCTTCATGTATACTCTCTACAGGGCTTTCAGTGCTCACAACAATTCTTTTAAGTTATTCTTGTCATACTCCCTCTCCAAAATTATAAATGGAGCTAAAGAATTGCCCGGATCATAGCTGAGGTTATATAAAAAAAATTATTATATCCTTATAAAAGAATAGAAAAACAAAAGCTAATGTATTAAAAAGCCCATATAACAAACTCTTTTAACAATCTCAAAACCCCTTTAGTTATTCTCCTAAAGTTCTAAAAATTCTCCTCTGATTAAAATTGTTTTTCCTAACATCTGGCAATTATTATAATTACATATTGGTTTCTTTTTCAGTCTTCACATTTTTAATCTTATGTATTATTTTAGTAATGTTTTTCTATTTTTCAATATAAATATACACTGTTTCAGGTGCATTATGGACGAAAAGAGTTGTGTAGAAATCTATCCATTTTCATAATATTTCTTTGGGAAAATTTCTTTCTGGGTTTCAAATAAGCTTTTTATTTAAATAAATTTATAGAGAAGAAATAATCTGTATGCTGGGGACCATCCTGTTAAAAGCATTATATTCACTAATATAAGATTTGAGGCAATATAGTTAAATTTAGAAAACATGTTTTCAAATTTAATAAAAGGGAGGGAGACAAAAACAAGGGTCAAATGACAGCAAGTACCAGTGTATAATTACTGATTCTCTATGAAAGTGCAAAACTTGTCGTAATGCCAGGGTTTCCAAATACAAATTAAAGAATAAATCTGTTCGATTTATTAGACAAGTTGACACTTGTTCAAAACAAATTTTTTAAAAGTGTGTTCTAGGTACAAACAGTATTTCTGCAGCATTTTAGAACCAAGAAAGGCCATTGACCAAAAGGAAAGCTAAAGAAACAACTAGAGAGATCTAGAGATGACCTTCTTTTAAAAAAATAGATGTGGTTTCATTGAAAACCCTCAGTTCTCAATCTGAAACTATAAAGCAGTTTTAAAAACTCCCACTCTCTTGCCATCCTGGAGCAGACCTTCCCCTGCCCAGAGCTGACCACGATATGTCATAGACCCACCTGTCACGTTAAAAAAAATTAAAAGACATATCAGGTCCTGCTGAAGAGGATGTTCAAATAAATCTATTACTTTTTCCCACACCATACTCTTTCCAATTTTACCTTCAAGTTCTTAAAAACTACTAATAGATCTAAAATCATATTGGGCAGAGGTACCCAGCATTGATCAATAAATGATGCATAATCATGACTCATCATATATTCTATTTCTGCAAATTTCAACTCCAGCTTCTGGAGAGAAGCAGAACCAAGATATGGACATCATGGAATGTGTCTTTCCAGGAGCCAGATGAATTTTTATCCCCATCTTAAGCTCATCCTGCCCAGAAGCCTCCTGTACAAATCAAACAAAGTCACTGAACTGAGAGGAAAACAAATTGAAAGGAAACCTGTGATAAAGAAGCAGGAGATGCTCAAACCCTTTCAGCTGCTCCATTGTTGGAAAGCACCGCCCCACTGGGGCTAGCACTTCCACCTTCCCAGGGCATTTGATACCTTATTTAAGGGGGTGAGTGTCACTTATCACTGTCCCTTTTGGAAAAGATATCAGGGGATGGTAATGCTAGTAATATTAAGAGTTTATATAGCAACTTTAGTCCAATGAGTTTCAGGATCATATTGCAAATCACTGGATTTTAGAATTTTCAGATTATCGAATTCATCCTCTTTGTATTTTTTTAATTCAAATGTAAAATATTTTGCTACGCACTTAAAATATGCCATAAAAATTATGTTAAATACTTACAGTAAATATCTGCGCTTGGAGGGAAAATCTGTTCTCAAAGAAATGAATGCCTGGAACTTAGTAGGAACCCAATAAATACGTTTCAAATGAGTGAAAGAAGTGTTATTTAGTGAGCATTATTCTTTGATGACCTAATGCTGTATCCATGTACATTATCTCATAAGTTAGATATTGTTACTACTTTATGAATGAGTAAAGTTACTTGCCCAAGGTCACAGAGCTGACAAATGGTGACATTGGGGTTCAGGGAAACACTACATGTGGTTGGGAAGTCATGCAGGACTGGCGTCCAGGACCCTAAATTCTAGCTCTGGCCATGCCAAACTTCTGTGCCCTTGAGTGTGATTCTTAATTCATCTTGTCCTCAGTTTGCTTATATAAGGTTCTGTCCCAGTTCTAAAATCTTACAATTCTATAAATGCATGCCATCCTGCACCTGCATTTCAGTTAAAGACCCTTTCAGACAAGTGGCTGGATGAAAATCTCCCAGATGTGATATAAAAAAACCATGTAGTTCTTCCATCATGCAACACTCAGATTAGTCATGCCTTGAGTGCACTACCTCGATTTTCTAATCCATGCAAGTGCTAATTTGTTGTGTGTAATTTGCTCCCTTTCAAGTTAATATCCCTGTATTATAAAAATCAATAAACACACATTGAAAATAATTACAAAGATATAAACCTCTTACTTTGCAAAAATATGTAGGAATGCATGCATTTTTCTACTCAGCAACATTTACTATGTGTTAAAATGATGCTCTATGCAATCTTAGGCAGAAGAAAATGTTTCCCAGGGAAATTTCAAACATCTACACAGAAAAAAGAGAATACACATAATCAGCATAACGATTTCAAGAATGGAATCACCAGAAATAAAATCTCCTCCTTTGGTTCTTCTGGGAGAATAGCTAGTTAAAGATAAAATCAACACTAGCAAGAGGGGTGGCTTCTTTAGCCAACATCAACTCACTGCTGTTCAGAGGATGCATTTGTCTGCCTTTGCTACCAAAACACTGCAGGATCCCTGATGTTTTTTGGGGCCCTGAATTTCTTACTCTATAGAACCACTACTTTCCACCCTACGTGAGCTGGTCAGTAGCATGGCAATACAGACCCACTTGGTGGGAGCTGGTTTCCTGAGCTCTGACCACTGCTTCTGAGGATGCCCAAAACCCCTGGAGACAATAAAGCCAGATTCCAGTGGGTGTGGGCATTAGGATTCAGTATTTTACAAAGTGTGCTTCATTTAGGACAATTAAATTTGAGAAATATTTTATCTCTACCTCCTTTTCGAAGAGTTACCAGGCATATTAGCATATTAAAGACTCTAAGAAGTTCTTTGTAAAGATATGTGCTCAAATCAATTAAGGTCACAACCTCTAAATTTATTTGCCCACAGAACCTCTCCCCTAATATCTACAAAGACCTCATGAAGCATTTCAGGAAACACACTCTCTTTAGCCACTTCCAGGGCTACTGATTCTTGGACGTGAAGGTTGATTGAGAAGGAAGAGACATTCCCATTCATGGGCCTAGCTTTGCTCCCTGGGCTTTGCATGCACCATTTCACTTAATCTTCATGACAACTCTATGAAATAGTATTTGGTTCCCATTTGAAAGATAAGAGAACTAGAATATACATGTAAAATTGACTAAACAGATGTGTAGAATTCAGTGAAAAAAATCAGATTATAAATATATATTTATAAATATATATAAATATCTATTATATATGTAATCCATAAAGATTGTTAACTAGCAGCCTATAGGGTTTTTTGGGCTTTTTTTTTTTTTTAATTTAAAAACATTAGTTACCAACACTTAAACCCCAGGAGGTTTCTTGATATATGGGGTCTTCCTATAGCCATTTTATCTTTTGTTTTCTGGTAGCTCAATGTCTCCATTGTTTCTTTGGCCTGTGTTTCTGTCTATTTTTTTAGTTTGGTGGTGTTCTATGACTTTTCCCTCTGTTCCCTCTTTTTTTATGTTATGTGTCTCAGTTCTGGATTTTGTGTGTGTGTGGTTACCATTAAGTTTATGTAAAAGATAGTTTCATATATACAGTAATCCTTTTTCTTCTGCATACATCTTATCTCCACTCCGTTTTGCAGATTCAGATCTTTACTCCCTCCCCTTTTCTATTTTTGTTGTCTCAAATTATCTCTATTTATGCTGTGAGTTCATTTCTGAGTTGCTGTAGCTATTGTCTTCTCTTTTTAAAATGTTTTCATCTCCTTCAACTATTATATAATATTTAAATTCATAATACCCTGGTCTCAATAAGGTGGCAATTTCCTGTTTTGTCTGTTTATTAGTCATCTTACTCACAGTTTCGCATTTTTTTTTTTGTCATTTTGTTTAAGGTAGAATGGCCCCCTTCAATATTTCCTGTAATGCAGACTTTGTGCTGGAAAATTCCCTCAGCTTCTTTATGTCTAAAAAGGTCTTTATATCTCCTTCATAGCTAAAGGAGAACTTCACTGGATACATTATTCTTAGCTGGTAATTTCTCTCTTTCAATAGTCAATATTTGATTCCACTCCCTTCTAGCTTATAAAGTTTCTGCTTAAAAATCCAATGATAATCTAATGGATTTTCTTTTGTAGGTTACCATTTTCTTTTTCCTGGCTGCCTTGAGAATTCTTTCTTTGTCATTAATTTTTGACAGTTTTAATATGTGTCTTGGAGAAGGCCTTTTTGGGTTGAGATAATTAAGTATTCTGTTTGCTTCTTGGATTCAAGGATCCAGTTCTTTACATAGGTTTGGGAAATTCTTGTCAACTATTTGTTTGAATAGGCTGTCTGTTCCCTTCTCCCTCTCTTCTTCTTCTGGTACACCCATTATACTTATATTGCTTTTTCCGATGGTGTCAGATACTCCCAAGTCTCTCTCTTTTCCATCTGCATCATTTCCAGATATTTGTCTTTGATATCACTAATTTTTTCCTCCATCTTGTCATCTCTATTTCCTAAGCTCGCTGTTTCATTCTTCACCTCTTGAATTGAGTTCTTCAGCTCCAGAAGTTCTGTTTTGTTTTTGTTTGTTTGTTATTTTTTAGTTTCAGTCTCTTTGGTAAAGTATTCCTGTTGTTCATTGATTTCATTTCTGAGTTCATTAAACTGCCTATCTGAATTTTTTTTGTATCTTCATTGTGTGATCATTTGTTCCTGGCATTTCAGCTCATCTTTCATATTTTCCATTAACTCCCTACCTCACCTCTATGTTCTTGTATTTCTGCTTTGTGGTCTTCTTTCATCAAGGAAATTGCTTTGTCAAGTACATATTTACTTTAATTCATGGCAAATTGATAGCACAACATTTTCATCTGCTGTGAGTATTCTCTGTCTGCTGATTAGTTATGCTGCTCCTTCCCACGATTTTTCATATAGCATCTTTTCATCAATGCCTTTTTTTAAAACTTTTCACGATTGAATCAGTTACACTTTCTTAAAGAAGGTGGGTCAGGGTGGCCTGCCAGGCTTTTCTCTTTCTCTGCTACCCAGAATTAGACTGCTCGCCGTAAGTATGGATCATCTTCCCATTTTTGTTCAGCCCTTTACTCTGTTTCTGAGAGCCAAACCAGGCGAGAAGCACGACTACACCAGCCTTGTTAACCTAAATTCCTGAAAAACGTCATTAACTTAAGCACTTCAAGTGAGCCCTTTACCTTCAGTGTGAGGTTTTTGTTTTTGTTTTTGTGTTAATTAAATTGAGGTAACAGTGGTTGATAACATATAAATTTCAGGTGTACATTATAATTCAATGTCTGCAAACTCTGATGTGTGCTCACCAACTAGGTCTAGTTTCTTTCTGTTACCATATATACAACCCCCTTTTATTCAATTTTCCCTCCCCCTATGTTCAATGTTCATTGCAGCATTATTTACAGAAAGAGTTTCTTGCTGGCACTTCCTGCAATCTGCCATCCTTGGTCTCTCTCACCACCATCTGTGCTGCTGCTTTTTGTTTCTTCCTCTGCAGCTACCACACAATTTCAGCTCCTCTTCGCAGCTCTTACAGGTGTTGCAGAGTCTGTGGTTTATATTTGTCTCCGCGTTTTTCTGAAAATGACGGAGACTCTTCTTGTTCTATTTTTTTCCCTGTTGTATCCTTCCTAGGTATAAGAGGAAAAATGCTGTCGTGCCTAGCTTCGCGAAACCAGAAGTCTGACAACATTATTAAGGATGCACTCTTGAGAAGCTTTACGCTTCTGCTTTTATTGTGGCTGACTTTGGTTTTGTTACTCTAATTTTAATGAATTTACCCACTATAAAAATGGTTCACTTTCTTCTCACTCAGTGTGTGTATAAAACTTGTTTAGTCCATCAGAGGCTTTCTTAGCAAGAGTAAACCATCTCATCTGGGAAAGCATAAAAATAATGTAAAGGGAAAGATAAGCCCAGATGCAATACAATTCTTCCACTCAGTCAGTCCTGAAATGGAAGCAGGATTATTGCAAACCAACTTATGATGCCTTACCAGCTGCTGAATTGGATCCCACTTTAACTCTGCAAGATGACAAGATGAACTTATTTTCTTTCCTGTAATGAAAGCAGGATCTTTCATGGTCAGTAAGAGTTGCAGAAGCATCTGGATTCATTGACTGCAACAGACCTTAATAGTGTGTAACTCGCTGGGGGAAAATTGTGTGTATCATATTGTCGTTTTGCATCTGTTACTCTGATTAGGATCATTGTAATACATTCGAATTCATTAATGGTGGCTACTTTGGATCCCTAAATAATTAATGGCATCATTGGTATCTCCCTTAGCAATAACTTGATGGCACCGTGCATTAGGCAGTGCTGTGAGTTTGGAATAAACAGTGCTGACACAGAAGCATCTGCTTTGCCAGGCTCCTCCTCTTACACCAGCTTTCTTAGCCAAACCTGGAAAAATGGGTAGAGCCAAGAGTAGAAACCAAAGGAAAGAGTAAAGCAGACTTCGTGCCTCATGATGGTTTTAAACTAAGAATGCCAGGCCTGAACTCATGCAGAGAATCAGGATCCCTGGATGGTAGAGCCTGAGAATCAGCATCCTAACAGACACCCAGTAGTTCTTACATGTCTTAAAGACCAAGAAACTCTGCATAGAGACCTCTTGCCCAGGAAAAAAGTCAACAAAATGGGGAAAATATTTTGTTGTAAATCCTAGCCCACCAGGATGCTGTCATATCATGTGTGACTACCCTTTACCCCAGATGCCCAATATAGTTCCAAGGAAACAAAGGAAATGAAGGAAAGAATTTCTCCCACTTGTGAATTACAAAAAAAAAATCTCATCCTCCCTCATCTAATTTGTTGGTTGCTCTACCCAGTTCAGCATGTACTCTGAGGATGTGCAGATGACAACACGTGAAGCAAAAATGTTAATGTTCTGTGATTTTTCTGAGAGAAATTTAAAGGAATAAAAAGAAAAACCAATTTATTGGGCCACAATCAAAAACATGCACACAATCAACTGTGAAAATGCTTGTTTCTTAATATGCTGTTGGTGGGATTGCAATGACAATGCCTGGCAGAATTTTCCTTTCATCTGCATTTTGTCAAAGTAGAAGATGATACAAAGAAATAGCAGTGGCATATCCAGGGGCACTGCAGGGTTCATGAGGTCTATAATCCACATAAATTGCAAATATTAATAAAGATAATGCCCTAGTCAGGAACTGTAGAGTTAATGTATATTTCGTAAATGCCTCAAGACTAGATGAAAAGAGGAGGAAAGGAGGGAAAAATGAGAGTAGAAAGTAAAGGTGAAGGAGGGGACCAAGAGTAATGACCAAGGAACTCTGATACAATTTACATTCCAGAAATCCCTCTACTGGGGTACATTGGCTTTCTTCCAGGCTGCACTTCAGGATGTGCTCCAGAAAGTATTCATAGATAAGCTCAGTAGCCCTACCCACAGTCACCATTAGAAAATCAAACAAATAGCAGCCTATCAGAGTAGTTGAAGGGAACCAGAGGATTTGTATAAACTTCAGATATATAAATCACTACTCACACATGCAAATGTCATGGGCACACAGAACTAATCTATGGTAAGCAAGGGCCATCACTTGCAAATGAAAAATAGATATTGAGAGAAGAGCAAATTTTAGCAAAATGTTGCTAGTCACCACCATTTGTCAACCTTTTATTAAGTGTCACACATTTATTTATTTATATTGAATCCTCATGGCAATCTTTCTAGATTATACTTATTTTATTGATGAGTAAACTAAATATTCAATAAAGACACTCATCTAGTGAGTAGTGGAGCCAGGATATGAACCATAAACCTCTAACTACAATGTTCGTGCTTTGAACTACAATCTGAGCATGAAAGATGCTGAGTTACTTCAGTGGTATAGGCTTAAAAGCTGACATTCAGGTACGATATGCAGAAGGAAGAGTCTACACATATGAGTCCACACTCATTGTGGCTGAAAGAGAGGCACTGAGAGATCTAGGGAAACTAAGCTGGCTTTGGATATGGGCAGCACAGCTGACACCCTGGATGAAGTCTGAGACCATTAGTCAAGAATTTCTGGTTTCATCAGACTGTAATGTACATGCAGAAAATAGATACTCATTAAATAAATTATTTAATTTTGACTTTGTCGGTCTGTATTTCCAATGTTAAACATAATATTGCCTGACACATAATAAGTGCCCAATAAGTGCATGATGAATCAGTCAATAAACACATAAACTAGTAAATGAAGGAATCTGTTTACAAAGAAATAAGCATCCCCATATTCACCTGTAAGAAATCATTGCTCATATACCAGCACACTAACCCCACCATCATCAATCCTTTTTGCCAGACATTGGTCCCCAAGGTTCTGCACAAGAAAAGGCGGGTAGAGGTTATCATAGCTGCTTATGTAACAAACTGGACCAAGAGAAGTAAAAGCGAGGTTTAGACCATGAGTGCTTCCAAGGCAATAACTCACACACCCAATTTTTGGACCACAGATATTTTTTTAGCATTTTCTTGCACTGTACTTTTACTACAAGAATCAGTCCAGACTTTTATTCATTTGCTCTTTGATCTAAAGCATATAGATTTACAGCATACTTTTCAGGAATATGAAATCTTCATTTTGCATTTTCCATAGTTTAAAGATCAATCTTAATTAATCAGAGCAAATTAGAGATCAATGAAACCTTCCAATCTCTATCTAGAACCCATAAAAGTATTTTTAAAACTATACAATTTTGCAACTGAGTAAAAGTGTTTTGAAGAAAAAATATTTTTAATATAATTTTTATATTTTTATTTTTTTATTATAGTTAACATACAATATTATATTAGCTTTAGGTGTACAACACAGTGATTAGACATTTATATAACTTACAAAGTGATCACCCCAATAAATTTAGTACCCATCTGACACTCTACATAGTTATTACAATACTACTGCGTGTATTCCCTGTGCTATACTCTACATCCCCATGACTATTTTGTAGCTACTAATTTGTACCTCTTAATCCCTTCCCCTTCACCCATGCCCCTATTCAAATGCCATCTGGCAACCATCAAATGCTCTCTGTATCTATTAGCTTGTTTCTGTTTTGTTTATTCATTTATCCTGTTCTCTAGATTCCACATATAAGTGAAATCATATAACATTTGTCTTTCTCTGTCTGACTTACTCCACTCAGCACAATATCCTCTAGGTCCATCTATGTTGTTGCAGATGGCGGGACTGCATTCTTCTTTTATGGCTGAGTAATATTCCATTATATATATTCATATCATTTTTTATTATTTTATTAGTTTCAAGTATACAGTACAATGGTTAGACATTTAGATATGAAGTGATCTCCTTAATTACACTACCACCCATCTGGCACTACACATAGTCATTACAATAATATTGACTATATTTCCTATGCTGTACTCTGTCCCTGTGACTGTTTCATAACTACTAATCTGTGCTTCTTGATCCCTTCACTGTTTTCACCCAGCCCTCCAATCCCCACCACCACCAGTTTGTTCTCTGTAACTATGAGTCTGTTTTTGTTTAGTTTGTTCATTTCTTTTGTTCCTGAGATTTCACATACAAGTGAAATCATGTGGTATTTATCTTTCTCTGTCTGATTACTTCACTCGGCATAATATCCTCTAAGTCCATCCATGTTGTTGCGAATGGTAGGATTTCATTTTTTTAATGGCTGAGTAATATTCCATTGTATATATGAACCATAACTTCTTTATCCAATCGTCTATTGATGGGCATTTAGGTTGCTTCCTTATCTTGGTTATTGTTAATAGCACTGCTATGAACATAGGGGTGCATAGCTCTTTAAGAAGTAGTGCTTAGGTTTTCTTTGGATAAATACCCAGGAGTGAAAATGCTGGGTGAAAAGGTAGTTTTATTTTTAATTTTTTGAGGAACATCCAGACTGTATTCCATAGTGGCTGTACCCATTTGCAATCCCACCAACAGCATACAAGGGTTCCCTTTTCTCCGCATCCTCGCCAACACTTGTTTTTTGATTTATTGATGATAGCCAATCTGACAGGTGTGAGGTGATATCTCATTGGTACCTCATCTTCTTTATCCATTCATCAAATGATGGACACTCAGATGGCTTCCATGTCTTGGCTATTGTAAATAATGCTGCAATAAACACATGGATGTGTATGTCTTTTCAAATTAATGTTTTGGGTTTCTTTGGATAAATTCTTGTAAGTGGAATTACTGGGTTCTTCTTTGTCTCTTGTTATAGTCTCTGTTTTAGAGTCTATTTTGTCTGATATAAGTATTGTTACCCCAGCTTTTTGTTTTGTTTCCATTTTCATGAAATATCCTTTTCCATCCCTTTACTTTCGGTCTGTGTGTGTCTATGTCAAGTCTTGTAGGCAGCACATGTAAGAGTTTTGTTTTCTTATCCATTCAACCACCCTATGTTTTTTGATTGGAGCATTTAATCCATTTACAGTTATAATAATTGTTGCTAGATATGTAGTTATTGCCATTTTATTATTCATATATTTCCCTTTTTTTCTTCTTTTTTCTTTTAAAGAAGTCTCTCTAACATTTCTTGTAATGTTGGTTTCGTGGTGATGAACTCAGCTCTTTCTTCTCTGGGAAGCTCTTTATCTGTCTTTCAATTCTAAATGACAGTTTTGCTAGGTAGAGTCATCTTGATTGTAGGTCCTTTCTTTTCATCACTTTGAATATTTCGTGTCAATCACTCTGGCCTGCAAAGGTTCTGTTGAGAAATCAGCTGACAGTCTATGGGAGCTCCCTTGTAGGTAACTAACTGCTTTTCTCTCTCTGCTTTTAAGATTCTCTTTTCGTCTCTAACCTTTGACATTTTAATTGTGTGATTTTGTGTCAGCCTCTTTGGGTTCAACTTGTTTGGGACTCTACGCTTTCCTGAGTGTATACATCTATTTCCTTCATCGGGTTAGGGACATTTTCTTAAATTATTTCTTCAAATAGGTTTTTAATTCTCTGCTCTCTCCTCCTTCTAGTACCCCTATGATGCGAATGTTGGTACACTTGCTATTGTCCCAGAGGCCCCTTAAACTATATTTACTCTTTTGGATTCTTTTTTCTTGTTGCTAGTCTGATTGGGTGTTTTCTGCTACCTTATTTTCTAAATTGTGATCCAATTCTCTGCTTTATCTAATCTATCATTAATTCCCTCTAATATATTCTTTATTTCAGTTACTGTATTCTTCACTTCTTCCTTATTATTTATTTATTTTCTATTGCATGTTTATGTTTCCTATCTCTTTGTTAAAGTTCTCACTGAGATCATGAAGCATCTTTATAACTGGTGATTTGAACTCTGCATCTGGTAGATTGCTTGCTTGTCTCCATTTTGTTAGTACATTTTCTGGTGCTTTGCTCTGTTCTTTCATTTGGGACATGTGTCTTTGTTTCCCATTTTTACTGCCTCCCTGTTTGTTTATATGTATTAGGTAGAGCTGCTAGTTCTCCTAGTCTTAGTAGAGTGGCTTTATGTACTAGATGTCCTGTGGAGCCCAGTGATGCAGTCTCCCTAGTCTCCTGAGCTGGATGCTCCAAATGTGTCCATTGTGTGAGTTGTGTGTGCCCTCCTGTTGTAGCTGAGCCTTGGTTGCTATTGGCATATCAATGGGAGGCAATGACTCTCAGACTGATCGGTTGTGAGGATTGGCCATGACTACAGTGAAGGAACTGTTGAGTTAGGGTTGATCCTACAGAGCAGGATTCACTTTAGCAGGACTCTCGTGCCTGCTGAGTTCACCCATTGGGTATATTCTTTGTGGAGGTTTTTGGGTGGTACTCTGGTGCGGTCTGAAGCTGACCACTGGGTTTTTTGGTTCTAAGGTCTTGTGGGAGGCCATAGTCAGCCGCTGGCTGTGTCTTGCACAATGCCACTTGCTATGAACTAAAAAGTGATCTGCAGATGGTTGCCACTTGTGGTAGGCTTGGAGGTGCCTGGGAAAGGCTAAGCTTGGAATTGAAGCCAGATTCTGCTAGTACTGAACTTAAGGCTGCTAAGCAAGAGATACAGGGCATACTTAGGCCAGATGCTGCTTGTTTGTGGTTTGTGAACCTTTGAAAGATTTTAGGAAAGTTCGAAGCTTGAGCCAAGATAGGCTGTTAGTATAGAAAAGCCACTGGAATTGGCTTGGGTGAGCCCGCAAGTTGGGAAGGGTGAGGTCTCAAAGAATCACCAGAGCAGGGCCATTGGTGTTAGCCAGGTTGATGGAGACTCAGATATGGCACCTACCTGGGTCTGCACACTAGGTGAGGGGAGGGCCCAACAAAGGAATAATGGCCTCTGCCATCACTTTTGTCCAGGAGAAAGCTGCCCCTTCAGCCCTCACCCTAATACCAGAAAATTCATTTCCTCCCCATATGTTCCTGGTATCTTTCAAGCTCCTGCTCCAGTTCTGGAGTTCAGAGTGAGTGAGTCCATCCATATGTGCAGGCTCTTTAAGAGGGATGCCTGGGACTCCAGCAAACTTTTGTCTCACTTAGCCACAATCTCGGCCAGTTTTCACATCCAGAAGTTGTGGGGAATGCTCTTCCTGGCACTGATGCTCCAGACTGGGGAGCCCAATGTGGGGCTGGGACTCCTTGCTCCTCTGGAGAGACCTCCGCAGCCACAATATCCCTCCCAACTTTTAGCCACCACACATGGGTATGGGGCCAGTACATTTTACATCTCTGCCCCTCCGACCAGTCTCAATGTGGCTCTTCTGATATCCTAAGTTATAGGACTTCTGTTCAGCTAAACTTTAGGCAATTCTCAATGATGGTTATTTCTGTAGTTTATTTGTAACTTCAATGTGGTTATAAGAGGAAGAAAGTTTACCTATTCTGCTCTCCTGACCGGAACCCTTCAAAATTCTTTTTATAGGCAAGTTTAG
Organism: Pteropus medius; assembly: GCF_902729225.1. Taxonomy (NCBI): domain Eukaryota; kingdom Metazoa; phylum Chordata; class Mammalia; order Chiroptera; family Pteropodidae; genus Pteropus; species Pteropus medius. The sequence goes on along the minus strand of NW_024344253.1, from coordinate 600,050 downwards.
GAAGGACTCCTTTAGCAAATAGCCATTAGTTGTGCAGCTTCCAAATGACAAATGTTTCAATGATGGAAAAAACAAAGGACAGGAAGTTAGACTTCCTAGGATTAAAATAGGTTTTCACCACTATTACATATATAATCTTGAACAAATCACTAAATCACTCTAGATCTGTTTGCCCCACAAAAAAAAATGAAATGTTACACTCTCTGCTCGATCTATAAACACACATGTCATTTTATTAGCGTTCATCTTAGTCCATAAGTTTGACTTGTTTATCAACACAGTTGTAAATTACTCAACGATGTGTCATAAACTTTCTTCTTTCATCTCTTTCATTGCTACCAGAACTCTGTAAAACACAAAAAGTTGATCAGCGGTCAACTGGATTGAAATTTTAAAAAAAGTTCCCCACAGTATCTTCCCAAGAATATGAAAGCTTTCCCAAATTTACATAAAGGAAGTGCTTCAGTAATCAAAACAATGCACTGCATTTTGTTGGGAGCTTTTTCTTTTCTGTTTTATTTTTCACATGTGTGATTGTCTGTCTGTGTGTGTGTGTGTGTGTGTGTGTGTGTGTGTGTATTTAAAATAATCCATGCTTCTTTCACTCTTAGCTAAAATTTTAATGGATTTCTACATGATTTCCTCAAGTGAAATTTTCATGGAATATGAAAAATACACAATTTCTGTTTGCACTGAGTGATTTAAAATGTGTGACAATTAACAAATGAGTCACAGGCAGCCTCTTCCTATAACTAATGCCCTGCAAGTGGATTCATCAATTACAGCAAGACTACAATGTCAACTTCACCAAATGTCCAGGTTTCTTAGATTTTGTGCCTTTTTTTGTTTGTTTGCCTTCGTAGTCTCTCTCTGTGTGTCTGTTCATAAATTGTCTCCAGCACATTAGAGCATAGGTGTCTCCCTTCTCTATCACCACTTTGCAATCTCTACTTAACTGCAGGGTAACAGCTATAGAAGCCATAACAGTGCCAACTCAAGCCTCTAAATCTGCAACTACAGCTTAGGAAGAATCTTGTGTCAGGGTGTTATGTGCTAGATTGAATGTGGATGTTGTAGTCTAAAGCAAAAATTATTTGTACAGCTGGAATATAACATTTGCATAAGTTACAATTAAAAGGGAAAATATAATTACAAATTTTCAACTTAATTTGAATGGTTTTTAAAATGTTCATTTGGCATAGGCAACAGCTTGCAGGCAAACAGAACACACTCTCCGAGCTGCATCCCTTTGTCTGAGTTGCAGTAGTGAACTCATTTTGAAGGGTTTGCTTTCACCCCTGGATCCCAACAGAAACCAGAATTGAGCACCTAAGATACAAAGCACTGTTTGTTTTCAAAACAGGATTACAATATACACAGCAATTCATAAATATTTGCATCTTTTAATTGTTTCTAAAAATGAAGTGGAAAGTGGCAAGTGGCATTGAACAGTAATGTTATTTCTCCCATGGAGTGAATGAGCACTGGAATTTTAACTAGTTTCTTTCCCTTTCAGCTTTCAGATCTGAGATCTTTGGTCACATCTCCTGTACAATGTTTTTCTCATATCACAGTCTCTTTAATGGCTCCACTTTCTGATTTTTTCCCTCCTTAATTACATGTTGAAGGCATATCATTTTTCTCAGACTCGGGCTCAGCTAGGTGTCAGTGCACTGAGTCCATTTGTTAGTTTGTTTTCAGGATTTCTTTTCTAAGAAGCAGAGGAATCCTTTTTTATCCTCAAACATGAGAATCAAATTTTCATAAAATACTTTGTACAGCAGGTTTACTTGGTACCCCGCTTCCGCGAAGTCATGATAACTATGATTATCATGTAACATGCATTGTGTCGCATCAGTGAGTTTTGAGAGAGAAAAGAGAGAAAATTAGTTCATTCAATCTTTCTCAGAAAAAAAATCCAAAAAACATATAAGTGGAAAAAATTTCTATTATTCTGAATTACACAATTAACTATGCCTTTCTATTTTCCTGATTCTTCTTTTCACAGTTATCTCCAAATAATGAGACATAAGAACATACTCTTTGGGAAAAAATGAATTATAAAAAATGATCCTTTGTTCTATTTGCCCTAGAATCTGAAAAGAAAATTCTATGGCAAACAGAAAACTATAAAGTAATAATATAACCTTATTTTATCTTTTTCCTGAGAAACCACAAAGGTGTCCAATTGATTGAGGGTATTATTAAGTAATGTGATTTTTTTCAATTACAGAAACCTGTTTGTTTATAGAATAACAAATACAGGACAATGAGAGAACCAACACACCACCTTCAGGAAAATACACTGCTACTTAGAATGACTTGCTGAAACTAACAAGGGAAGTACTTAAATAGTGCCCTTGTGAATAGCCATCGTTTGTGAAACAGACTTAAAATAACTTCACCACTCAAAAAGCTGGGATGTAAATTGAATATATATGATAAACATGATATATGATATATGATAAATATATATGATAAATATGTATACATCCTATTTAAATTGGAAATAATCCAAGATTTTAATAAATTTTAAACTGGGGCCTATAGGTTCTTATCAATCTCCTGGCCTACCAGCTTACCCATTTCTTTTCTCTTTGATGCACTATAAGTAATTGTATCAGACCCTAAGTTTAGATTCAAAGTGATAAGCCAGCAGCAGACGGTTTCCTAGAATGAATGTTGCTCCCCAAATGGTGGAACATTTTACAACTAGTGAGATCATTTCAGTTGCCACATATCCAAATATTTTCATTGTTATCAATTTATTTTTTAAAATATGAACATTGCATGAAACTTGTGATTTTACCATTTTTATTACTTGCAATTATTCCTTTCTAAGTTAATTTAAGGAAAAATATTGAGAAAAATATCACAGATGGTGTGCAGGCATAGCAGAGTCATAAAAGAGATATAGAAATGATTAAAGCTTAGAAAACTGTACCCTAGAAAATCACTTCTCTATCAGGGGCTGAGTTTTTAATTTTTTTTTTTAAAAAAAGCATTTCTCAAAAATATTTTTGGAAGAAAATTAAAACCACAAAGAATAACAAAACATTTCTCTTTGATTCAGGAAAACATTTCTCAAAAAGAGTAAAGGCATCACAGCACAGTGACTTTCTTTGAACGCAGAGAGAAGATAGGGAGCAGGCATGCCCAGGAAGTTATGAGAATTTTTCAAGAAGGAACCTCACAATAAGCCAAGATAGGAAAGGATACAGGAGAGCCTTGGCCAAGTTGTAAATGTGGTTCCAGTTGCTACTAGTGGCTTGGCAGGTCATATTAGGCCAGGACTGGCATGATGCTGACCATAAGGTGAGGGCTGCTCACCAAAGAGATTCTGGATAGAGCTCCCAGAACAAGAAGAACCACTATGTTTTGGTGTTCTTTGTAGTATCCTGAAGAAGTCATGCCATTTCCAATAGTTATCAAGAAAAGTCCAGAGTAATTCACTATTAAGAGAAAATAGATCATTCTTAAAATTGGCCTTTACACCCTTTTCCATATGTTATGACTCTTAGAGCAAGTGTCAGTATGCACAGATGGAACAGAGCAGAGATATTCACATTGAATTCCTCAGAGTCCTGCAGTTGCTGGGGGATGGGAGAGGGGAACTGTAGTGTGAGGAGAAGGGGCAGTAAGGGGAAAGCTCTCCAGATTCCACTGCCCCCTTCAACCTCAGCAGCTCCACTGTTTTCTGTGTGAAAATCAATGCAGGTCCCTTTTTTTAAAGGATCCCACTGTTTTTAAAACTTGAGAAATTATGGAAATGGAAATATTGATGTGCCTGGATTGAGTCTGGAAAAACAGGAAACAAGTTACAAAGATGGTGAATGTTTCTCCAGACTGGCAGTTCCTTTTTAATGCCTCAGAGGGCTCATTAGGGTATTTCTTGCTCTTCTGTTGCCTTGGAAATCATTCTCCACCCTCATATCTCTTACTCCTTGGCATGTGGGAAGGAGGAGTAAGGGGAGACACATAGTTCAGATTAGTTTACTCTCCCCCTACAGTTTCCCATAAACTTGCCAAAGTACTAAGATCTCTGTTCTGACAAGAGTCAGGGAATCTAAATATTTCTTGCCAGCAGAGCTGACAAAATTTAAAAATAGTGTGGGTAAAAGATACCCATTAATTTTGAATGGATATTTGATTTTCAAAAGGAAGACTACCTCATCAGTTGGAGCATTGTGATGTCACAGAGGAATTTCATTAGTGTGCCTGTTAGAAAGGAGTCATGAGAATAAGTAAAATGAAATGTAAATGGCTGCCTAATAAGGCTTCCATGAAAGCTGGGGCGTCTCCAACATCATTAGAAATGACCATGCTTGGCAGGCAGCTTCTTCAACTAAGGGTTAGTGCTACCTTCACAGCTGGAAGGTGGCTGGGAGAGTCCTCATAGGTCCCCAGAAGACAGGTTAACCTGGATGAACCAATTCAAGACAATAGGGTGTAACAATATTTGTGTGGTTGAGATCCTCTAGAATAGTAGTTCTAGAACTTTTGGGGACCATTTGAGCAAAAGAGAAAAAGAGAATACTGAGGAATCACCTCCACTCCTGCTGGGGTCGGGGTAGGGGCAGACATAGAAAGAAGAGGCTTTATCACAAGGAATGAAGAAAATGGAACTGATTTTGATAAAGGGCATTGTAAGTCTGTAAGTTCACATTAGAATCATGAAAACAGAGTCCTATCCTAATCAGTATTATAAGAAGTTAGTCTACAAAATACACACAGAGCAAGCAGACATCAAGCGGACTTTAAACCATGGATTGGAAACCTCCCCTTGACGGGAATGTTAGAGAGCTCCTTTCTGTCTAGTTAGTTCATATGTTAAAGCTGGTGCTAGTCCCCACCTTCCCACCCTTATCCTTGACTGCCAAATCAAGTCTAAATCCCTTAGCATGCATCACGGCCCTTCAAGATCCAGCTTATTCTCCTCTCCGAGCCTTATCTCTCACCACTTCTAACCTGTTCGTTCTTTATATGTCATGCAGTTTGTACTGGCCCCATGGTCTAGTTATATTCCTTTTTTAAAAGTCTCTGGCAAAATCGCATTCATCTTTCAGAATCTGCTTCAAATTTCACTTCTTTCTTTGAAGAGTTCATGACTTTTTCTTTGTGTTACAGTTACATCTACTTTAGCATCTACTTTAGCAACTGATTCAGTAAAGGGTATGGAGACAGCAGTGCTCACTTGAGCCTCAGGCCAGACATATCTGCACAGATTTTGAAAACCAACGGTGTGCACCCAGAAATCTCTGCACACGGAACACTGAGGGAGAAGTAATAGACCAGGTGACAAGCCCCAGGGTGATGGGAGAAGGCAGATTTGGAGTACAGTGTGGGACTGGTTCCTCCATCTGCCCCCAGACTAACCCTATAGACACATGTCTAAGTCCATATAGACTGATGAGTAAGAGCACAAATTGTAAAGCCCAGTTGCCTGAGTTCAAATCTCAGTTGTCACTTACTGGTTGCCTTGAGTGAGTCAATTAATGTTTCTGGCCTCAGTGGAGATGATAATAATAGCGTTCCTGCCCCCTAGGTCTGTCACGAAGATTACACAAGTTAATGTGCGTAAAGCTTCCCCACAGTGCCTGGCACATACAGGCATCACATAAATGTCAGCTATGATATTTAGGAAGAGACTTGTGGTGAGTAAAAACCAGAACTGCCATAACGCCTTAGGGGCACACGCAGCACTAATTCAGGACCACTCAGCTGAGGGGAAACAAAAAAAGGGTGTTATTCCCAACTCCACCATTGACCAGAGGCAGCATGGACCTTTGAGGTGGTGGCATCTACTGGAACTGGAAGCCACGATCATCCCAGCAGAAGAAAGCTCGGGTGCTGGACAGAATCAGCAGCTCTCAGAGAGATGGATTCTCAGCAGAGGCAGCAGCAGTGCCCAGCAGGAACAATAGCAGTTGCAGTGTGTTCTCTGTGGTACCCAGAGGTGGTGTTGCAAGACATCCAAAGTGTCAAGCAAGTGCAAAGCAACGCAATAGAAATGACAGAGGAGCCTGGGGGAAGACAGCCGATAGACATGGTAATAACTGTGTCAATAACGGCAGTGATGACAGCATAAGAGGGGTCAATATTCAGAAGACACCACAAGGTGGGACATCAGACTTACCCACACGCCCATGGGAGATATTCTCTGGGGTCAAGCAGAAATACATGGGAGGCCAGAGTTAACTAAGGAGCAGAGGTCTTCTAGGAGTCCAATGGGATAAATCCCTCAAAGTACCATTGGGGTGGCCTTGTTTTTACAGAAAGGGAACACTGAGAAACTGTTAAAATCACAAGCTTTGGATTTAGACGGCTTGTACTCCATTCAACTGAAAATATTTACTGAGCATCTACACTGTGCTCCAGGCTCTACTCTAGTCAGTGGAAATACCACAGTGGACAAGGCAAAAGGATTCCTCCTCAAAGAGATCTTACCTTACAGAGAGGACACAGAAAGTAAACAGGTGATATGGTATACAGATGGGATAAGTTAAGGTACTTAAATATGGCTGCCAAGTAAAATCTCTCATTCACAGTGAGGGCTAATGGCCAAGAAGAGGCAGCTCAGGGAATATCTGGAGGCAGAGTGTGAAACCTTGAGGTAGAAAGACGGCATACTAGAGGAACAAAAAGAAGGCTAATAAGTCTGAAACAAGAGTCAGCAAACTACGGCCTATGGGCCAAATCCAGCCTGCTGCCTGGTTTATGTAAATAAAGTTTTATTGGAACACAGCCATGCTCATTTGCTCACGTGTTATCTATCTATGGCTGCTTTCATGCTATAATAGCAGTGTTGAGTAGTTGCAACTGTATGGACTTCAAAACCTAAAATGTTTATTATTGGCCTTTTACAGGAAAAGTTTACTGACCTCTGGTCTAAATTCTGTATTCCAGCTAAGGCAAGAGCAGTAAGAACTGAAGTTTAAGGGATGATGGGGATGGCAAACTCTGCAGGACACTATAAACCATGGAGGAAAAAAAACTCGGATTATATTTTACATGTAAGGGAAAGCCACTGGAAGGGTCCAAGCAGAAGACACACGTGATCTTATACATGTTCTTCACTCTGGGAGCTGAATGGAGATATAGCGTTGGGGTAAAGTAGCAATAAGGAAACCAATTAGTTAGCTGTAGCTGAGCCCAGTGAGGAATGAATGTGACTTCGATGAGGATGATGGCAGTGCAGATGGGAACAAGTAGTAAAGATGTATAATTTCAGGTATAACAGGCGTGAGTTTCCCAACTCAGTTATATAACCTTGGGCTAGTTATTCAAACTCTTTAAGCCTCAGTGTCTTGTCAGTAAAACCCTCATAGTATATTGTGTGGATTAAACTACAAAATGCACCTGAGATACCTGTCATAAAATAAGTGTTCAATAGTTGTTGGCTATTAGTGTTGCTGTTGTTGTTGACTGCTGAGGTCTATAGAAAACTAGGTCACAGCACATACTTCATTGTGTCGATGAGCGCACTTCTCTCCCTGACTATATTTGTGAGATCCCTGAAGACAGGGACACCGTAATTCATCTTTATATCCCCAAAACTGTGCCTGGCACATGGTAGATGTTTAATAAATGTTTATTGATTAAACTATTAAGCACTTTTTTTGAGGAAAAGAAAGTATTTTTCATTCTGCCATTTTTCACCAGAAATGTTCTGTTTTGAGGATTGGTATAGTACATTTTTATAACATGGACTGTTCTGAAGATAGTTGTCTATAAGGAGAGCTAGTACCCAGAATCCTGTTTGGTGCAAAAAGAAACTCAGAATCTGCTCCCCAGGAAACCTCTAACCTGATAAAATATGTCAGTGATTGCAATTATATATTAAATCTGAACTAAAAAGTCACCATACACAAGAAATTTGATTGTATCAGATGCATATACCTACCAAAAATATCTACTACAAAGTGGACCCAGAAAGAGTCAAAAAACATTGTCAAGTTGTTTTCAGATTCTCCTTTCAAACCAGCTGGATATCCTGATCCCTTGTCCAGCCATGTTTAACGCTCCCCTATTTTACATCACTACTTTGATTTTGTTGATTCATTATTCTGCCTATTTCAGAATTGTTGGTCAACTTTCTTATTCTTCGACACTACCATTTAAACCAAGAAAGACTGGAAATTTCCTTTTGTAAAGGGGTTAAATTTTCTCATGATAAAATGATCAATACTATATAAACAATTATTTCAAATAAACTTAAATACAACAAATTTTCAAATGAAATATGATATGCATAAAATAGATACATACTTCTATGTGACATGTTAATTTTTTAAAAAGGAGTTAAGTATCATAATGGTTGTACAATACAAAATTACAGAACCCTAAGAGGATCAACCCAAATAAAATGTTACTAGATATATTACCTGTTGTATTCACAGTGGTTACGTGTGTCCTTACTACACACAGGATGCTATATCTATAAAAAAAATAAAATTAAAAAACCTAGAATTTCTTTAAAATTAACAAGATAAGACTAGGTGAGAAAATATTTCAACAGCGGTCACCAAATCATAGCAGTACTTAGGCAAACATCGATTTAGCCGACAAACTCTGAAAGTATGGGAGATGGAAAATTTTTTAAATATTTAAAATAACAAACATTAAAGAAGAGAATCCCTTAAAATAGTAAAGAAAAGGTAGAAATCTTTGAAACATCAGAGAGCAGCCACGAGAAGGGAGTTTGTTTTGTTTTTTTTTTTTTAACATGAAGCCTGGTATCTCACAAATAACATATGTTCCATATTATGTGGCAGTTGCTATGGTAACAACCTTTATTTTCTGAAACAGTACACAGATGTGTACAACATACTAACTTACTGGTTATAAATTACAGCTTTTCCCATAGTTCAACAACTTGAGAATTCTACATTTTCGAAATATCAGAAGTTCTGTTGTTATTAAATTTCTTTTATAAGACAATTTTCTGTGTACTTTCAAAATGAGAGTGTGCCCAACAGGCCAAGAGAAAGAAGGAATGAGGAAATGGGGTATCTCAGAGTAGCAGCAGACTGAATACTGTTTTCTACGGAGTCTGGACGAGATCCATCAAAATAAAAAAAATTATTTTAATGAATTAGGTATCATGTACAATAGTGACGAGAAATAAGTCGCTTACAAAATGATGTTACAAATAAAGTTGTAAATTAATTTCATATCACAAGGTGCCATATTTGCAGTTCTTAAGTAAATGAAGATTATTCCTTAGAAATGTTACAAGCATTAATATAATTTTACAAGCTACGACTGTGTGGGGAAGTAAATTAGCCTGATTATTTGACTTCAGATGAAGTTTTTTGGATCTCAAAAAGGCATGAGACTGGGAAAAAATTTCTATTACTATATTTAATAAAGAATTAACATTCCAGTGTCCGACTACAAACAAAAGACAGATTTTTACTAATTGGGATATTTTTCTTTTTATACTTTAACCTTAAACAACGAATATTTATCAAGTGCCCTCTATGTGCAGAGAGCTGACTATCCATGCCTAGAGGCATATAGATATGTGTAGAAACATCCAGAAAAATGAATGGTTTTTTCCTATACTAAAATTTTGCATTATGTTTTCTGTGTGCTAGAACTAGTTCCTTTAAATAGATAGCTCACATTGTAGATTTTTACACCTTGTCAAAAGGAGTATTCTTTGAAGCATTTATCATGCTAAAGTTTACTACCTGGGAAACATGTTTGAAAATAAAATTACACATTTAACATTTACAGTTAAAAATCATCTTTCTAAAAAAAAAGAAATTTCTAATTATAAGGAAATACGTATCCTTATATAAAAAGTAACAAAGCACCTTGATTCAGAAAGTCCAGAAATTACACAGCTAGTGGATTTTCCTAACAAACACAAAACACTTGAAAATGGTATTTTAAGTCCCAATACAGTTACATTCAAATTCAAGATTTTCTTAGAGCAGTAATGACAGAATGAGAAACAACTGAATACCGTGCAGCTAAGTACAAATCATTTTGAAAAGCTTGCACCATTAAGTGGTTGTTAAAATTTTTGTTAATGCTTTCAACACATACTCCTTCCTGTATCCTTCTGAGTGAGATATATTAAAAACACGACCGTGACTAATCCATTCAAGTCCTTATGTTATCAAAGTGAGAGAGTTAAGTTATCACCTGATGCGGGCTGAGAGGTTAGAACTCGGAACCCAGCAGAAAAAGAGTATTTCACTGCTCGATGCATTTTTAAAGTATTATTTAAATTACATTTAAGTCATCAGATAATTATGAACTTTCTTCTCTTTTATATTTATATGGCATATTTATTGAATTGCACAGTGTGCTTTTACAATAAAGTACTTTTTACGTTGCCGCCTTTGTTCATCCAAAATAAAACTGACAGTTATCCTTTTATAAGCTATTCCGAGAACATTTTCTCTTCTTTGAAGCTGATTGATGCCCTACTTTAAATGTTCCTGCAAATATCTTTTCAATTCAAGTCTTTGCATAATGTAATAAGAAGATAAAAGAATTCTATACTTCAACAAGAGACATTACAAAGCAAGCAGAGACATAATCAAGGGCATTAACATGCTCCTAATAGCAATAAAACCTTTTAACTGTCTGATGTAGAACAAGCTCCCACAAACCACCACATATTATGGTAATTGGCTCCAATTTCTGAATCTTACATAGCAAAGTTACAAAGAGTTAGGTAGAACTGGAAAACAAATCCAGAATACTCATCTTCGTGTTCCCGTCATAAAACGTTGGCTTTCTACCTTCAAGGAGGACTGGTCTGCTCTATTCCACCATTCTTTCCTGTGCCATATCATATTGTTGTCCTCTGTCTCATTTTTATTCCTATGACTTTGATATAAATATTTTTTTCCCAAATAATCTTTTTCTAACTCCAAAATATTACAGTAACACAAATAGCATTTTTCTCAGAATTTCAGTGTAACAAATGAGTTCTCTGTACAAGCCTCTGTCACATCTCGTTCACTTTATGTGTTCTGTCTTCACAGGAAGTTACAACAGGGAGAAATATTCCATGAGGATGCTTTGATTTTTCTTTACAACACACGACTGAATTACTGAGCAACCTTTCCATCCTGGCCGATAGGAAATATAATTTCAAACTAAAGTTGAGCTCAAATTCTGTTAAATTAAATAGCAAAGAAAAAATACTTCTTGGCTTTATTCCTCTTCGATGGGAAGTAGGGCAGCAGGGGATTGACACAAGTCGGTCCTCGGTGATTAACCTGCAGTTTTTGGTTGTGTTTCAGGTGACGTGCCCATCACGCAGGAAGCTTCTCCGAGGCTGTGGAGAGCAGCCTGTCTGCTTTAAGAAGTGCAGATCTATCAGGATCCAGAATCGGGCTCTGAAAAAAGCTGTCATTTCATGTCTCTAAAACAGCCTCTGATTTAATGTGCAAGATGTCAAGAAGTAAAGGACAATAAAATAAAAGCCAAAAGGAGAACTATTTCAATTAAGACACATTTCTATACCAGTTCTTGGAAATCACATGAAATAAAAACTGTCAGACTCAATCTGTGTTTAAAAGGTTGATTTTTGTAGTGCTTACATACAGCCTCCAAAACAGAAGAAATACACAAATTACTAACAGAGCAATTGAACCTTAAAAATTCCTTTCTCACTAGATATTTGGTTATTAAATTTTCCTAATGGATCTAAGAAACCCGTTTGAATGGCAGATGCTGGAGATTGGAGAGAGAAGAAAAGGAATAAACCCTCATACAGGAAAAAAAAAAAATCACAAAGGTAAGCTCCAGCCCTATAAGAAAGAGTTTCATGCATTTCCAAGAATTTAATATTTTATTGCCAGTAATTAAAACACTCCTTATATAAAACTAAGAATTTATCTTTTATTGCCATGACGTTCCAATGATGTTTGAATGTCCTTTTCAGAGAAAGATAAATATTTCTTCAAGGACTGCCCTATCGCCCCAGTAATCAAATATTTTAAAGGTGAACTGAGAAAAAAAAATCTTTATGAAATTTGAGGCAACATTTATCTAAAGATATAATGATATTAAATAAAAATACAAACATTGCCTAAAATAAATAAAATTCTTCCAAATGTGACTCATTATGAAAGACATAACTTTCATTTTCATCTATTTTAAAAATATTCTATTTCAGAAACATACATTATAACTCCAACTTACTCCTGTCCTTAGACTTTTTATGATGTTATACATTTTATTCCACATTTTCTATTAAGAGGGATATTGGGCAGAGAGAAAAGAGATGAACTCACTAGCTGCCCCCAATTGATTTGTATATTTCAGGGAGGTGCGCCATTCAATGGTCTATTTTTAGTTCCTTTATTAAAAGAAAAAAAATCAAATTTCTCTGAAGGGAATACTTTAAAGAAGAACATTCACTTCCTCATCATCAAATCAAGAACTTTTAAAGGAACTCTTCCACAAGCAATAAAAGAAAAGCCTAAGAACTGCCTCCAATCAAAAGAAGAAAAAATCAGCTCACTCATTTCCTTAATATACTTAAAACAACTAAAATCCCACTGCTGCCTCTAAAAATAAAAATGAAGGAAAGAGCAACTTTATTGATTCCCTGAAACCAAGGAATGTGTAGCTTATTGATAACACTAAACACCATCTAAGCCTTTAGTGATTTTCAACCAAAAGTCTGCCTCTGAATGAAGATTTAAATCATCATATTAACATATTATGGGGGGAATTATCATGGGAGACACTTGGAAATTAATTAAAAACCCTGCACTCAGTTTGTTTGTGAGAGAAGATAAATATCACATATGGGAAAAGATGCCTGACAATCGCCATCGTTTTCAGATCCAAAATTAGACCCTGACAGCTATGTCTTTGTATGACTCTCCTTGGAGTATGATATGCAGAGGTATAGAATATGAAGTCTTCCGATAGAAGTATTTATTACTGACACTTCAGAAACATTCCATGTATACGGCATCAGCAAAGCATGCTCCACCTCAGACAGAAATGTCAGGTTTTCTTCCAAGATTTTTTTTCTTATTCCTCTTCCCTTATTCCCATCCCTCCCTCCCCATCCACCACCACCCCCCTTCTCCTCCAAAATATATCTTTTTAGAAGTTCAACAGCAGCCCCTGGTGGAACTCCGCAGTTGTTTCAGCCTGAGCACAGTTGTTCAAGAAACTCCATCTATCCTGTCAACAAAAAGAAAAACATGTCCATGTGGTCACACCTGCAGTCTGTTCCTATGGGTCAGAGGTCAGAATACAATTCCGGGGAGACAAACGCTGCACTTTGTGATGGTAATGCGGCCAATTTCAGTAGCTGGAGTTTTGAAGAAAAAAATATATGTAACAAACGATAAACATCTGCCTCAAATGTCACATTAGTTTTATGCATGAAGACCAGTAATTAACTGCTCATGAATAATGCTCACCATAGAGTACGTCGAAACGCACAGAAGCTGGGGATCACCATTTTGTTTGGCTCCTGTTGTGACAGATTCAGCTTTGTCACTTAGCAAAATGAGCTAGCTATACAGAGTGACAATCCATGCAAAGAAGGGACTTCTCAGGGTCAGAGCTCAGAAAGCACCACAGGATGCCACATCAAAATAGCAAGTGAGGCTTCACAAGAAAACCCACCAAAATACTCTTCTAAGAATCATGACTAGTCTTCTTTCTACTTAGTTGGCAGCCACACATCATCATCCGGGAGCAGGAGGGAGATGTGTGGCTCTTTGCATCAGGCAGGGTAAGTCCTTTCACTTCACAAAGGTGCCTGGTAAAGGGGCTCAGATCCTTCTCTCCTGCCAGTGGGCCGTCTACCTAGAAGATCGTAACCTTTTTCTTAGCTGGTTCTGTTGGCTGGTTCTGTTGCCAAGCCCCGTTCGTGCCTTTGGGGCTGCATCACTACAGAGAGTTTGCTTTTTCCTAATTCACACAAAGGTGCCATCTAAGCTAGAGGTGGCCCTGGTGCTAGGCAAGGAGAGGAAGAGTTATATACTGAAGAAGTTTGCTTTCATGACTGAGATTCTCAAGTGTGCCAGGGTTGGGGAACATGGTGGCATTCATCCAACATGAGGCTCGTGTTAGGACAAAGGAACAATTGTAAATTTACTCAAAATACTCAAAGGTGTACTTGAATAAATTTACTGAACATCCTTCACTTGTGTATTTTGACTTTTCTCTTCTTAAATGATGCTATTAAAAGAAGCAAAAAGTACTTTGAAAACTTAAAATAGATTTATGACACCCTACTAGAATAAATATAAATCTATATTTAAGCAATGGTTTTTAAATTCTGACTTCACATTAGGCCTTCACCCACCCTTGAGGTCATTCGGATCTCTTGACTGATCTCATGTAAAACTGAATCAGTGAGCTGATGTGTTGAGACCAGAGATAATCTCATGATAGATCACTTACTGAGTACCTAATGGGTGCCAATCACTCTATTCGATACTGGGAAATAAAACATGTAAAAAGAAATAAGACTTGGTTTCCAATGAAATACAATCTAGTGGAGGAGATAGATCTATCTGGATAATTTTAATATAATGGGGTAGCAGCATGTAGAGTCCTAAAAGACACAGTGGGGCACTTGGCTGGCTTTCTGTAGGGATGACATGCAGGAAGTCTTAAATAAAGATTAGATATTAGCTACAGAAAAGAGAAGCAGAGGGCAATATAGGAGAATCACTATGACCCAAGGGGTGAAGGTGTAATACTACACAGTTTATCCAAAGAACCTCGGGCAGATTGATATTGCCGGAGCATGAATTACAAGATGGCGAATGATGGAGGAGAAGCTGAAGAGGTGAGTAAGGCTGGTCATGGAGAGCCCTGTCCGCCCTCCCAGCGAGAATGAAATTGTCCTATACGCCATGAGTAATGATTAAAAGATTTATGTAAAGGCGTGAAAAAGCTGGGGGAGGAATGAGACAAGATCAGAAGGCTGGTCTGAGGTTTGCTATAATTGTCCGAAAGAAAGAGGATAAGGACCTGAATCCTTACCTTCTGATGGTGGAAATGGAATTGGAGGGGAAATGGTAAGTTCCAAAAATAGTCACAGGTAAAAACTGACAACACTTGGTAACTACTTAAATATGGGCAGTGAGTGGGGGTCTTGAATGACTCCCAGGGTTCAGGTGTAGAGACAATGTAGATTGTGATACCATCAACTGAGTTGGCGACCACAGGGGCCAGAGTAGATTTGAAGGGAGAAGACAACACTCTAAAGAAGTAATTCTCACAATATCTCCTCAAGTACCCCGCACTGGCCTCCAGACAGCTAGCTCCTTGTAATACTGGTTATTAATGCCGCCCTGAACGTCGCTGGAGACCTCGCAGATCACAAAGTCTCAACGACTTTCAAACTCCTTGCCTGGCAGGGCAGGCAGGGCTCCAGGCTGCCTTTCCTGATTCAACCCAACGGGGTCTACTTTTATCTACTGTGTACATTAGAATTCTTCAGAAGACTTAGTTTGAAAAATGAAAACCACAGTTTGAAAACAAACCACTGATAACCTCTCCCTTTTACAGAGAGGAAACTGAGGTCCACAGAATAGAAATAACATATCCATAGACACAAATGTGCAGTGGAGGCTGAACTAGATCTTTGACACTTTGCCCATGTCAATCTCAGATGTCCTCTGGGCTGTGGTTTCTGAATAAATGTTCACTTTTGCCATGTTTACAGAGTTAGCGTCACAGACCTCCTGATCCCTGGCACACAGTTAGCAGTTTCCTCAGTTTCATTCTTTCAATAAACATTTACTGAACATCATCTGCACACCAAGACCTCTTTTACTGAGATCACCTGAGTGTTACTGTTTGGATCCCCAATTGCAGTTTTTATTCACTGGTAGGATTCTAATGATGTCTCTCGTTGGTATTCAACTATGACCAGATGCAGTGTGGTCCAAGGGCAGGTATACTAGGGGTCATTTTAGTCTCAAGTAAACTGTATTACTATCAAAGGCATCAGTTACCTAGTTCACTGAAGGACATAGCTAATTTATATTTTTAAATCTAATTTTTGAAAATATTTTTAAAAATCTATGAAGCTCCTAAAGTACCATAAGATTCTATTCATAATTTTCTAAAGAATTACTTTTCAGATATTACATTAACTTTTCCACACACATTACAATACTCACTAGAAATGATGACCCCAAACTCAATAAGCTTAACTTTATGAAACTTAGAATTGATATCTGAAATAATTACAGTATAAATTGCTTTCAGAAAATGAGACTGGAAGCAATGAACTTGATAACCACTCTCCCCACCATACTAACTCAGCAGCTACTTGTACCAATAAGGTAATTTCTAAAATAAGAAAAAGCAAATCTTAGTTCATTCAACCTAGAGAAATAAATACATGGAGACAAATGTTAGCTGAGAGGTTATGGCAGCCTATTAATCTCTTTCTCAAAGATCATCCCATCTTGAGAACGTTGTCCCAGGACTCCCAGAAGGGGGCAGTGGGCCACTGCTCTGTCAAGTGTGTCAGTCAGGGCAGGGAACAGGAGCCAGCTAGGGAAGCCCCCCTGCTAAGGACCCCAGAGGTAAAATTCTTACAGGCCTTTCCAGGAGCATTACAGAACATCCCAGCTGCAGACAGGAAGCCACTGCTCTGTCTCTCCTGTTGGGGGAACCCCTTCTTCATCTTATTAAACTCCTTAAAATAAGGGACCAGGGAATCAGTCTTTCTTCAACCGCCTCTTTATTCTTCACCAACCCCCTGCCCCATCAATCTCTCATTTTCTTTTTGTACTTTTCTCATTTGCAGGCAATTTGTAAAATCAGAAACTCTGTATACACCAACATATGTAAAACCCAGTTAGTGGATGTGGGTTGCAAGTAACAGAGAAGGAGGAAGAAAAGAGAAAATCTTGATATTAGAGCTCAGACTGATTTCAAGTCTCACTTGTTATAACCTATTTCTTTATAGACGAAAAATCCAGTCAAGCGACTCATCTAAGATTATCCCACCCATTGTTCTACCAGAGGGTATTACTGAGTATAGGAGGCAAATAAGCAAACAAAAAAGTTTTAAAAATCAAACAAAAGCCTAATCATATTCACAGGTCCCCATTTACATCTACCTTCTTTATATTGTAAAGAATGTTAATGAACAAAAATACACTGACTCTAAAGTGAGCAAGCATTTGTCCCCAATGCCCCTTGCACTGCCCTTTTCATTTGCATGAGTGAATCCAGTTAATGTTCTTTTGAGATGATCATGTTTTTCATATTCTAGTCAATTGCCCTGAAAAATCTCCCTTCATAGCAATTTCTTTCATTCACTCAGCTAAAATTAACAGGAAGCTTACTAGGCACTAGCCCTTGACAGTGGTGAGGAGAGTCTTTTTCCCTCCTGCTCATCTGCTCCCAACTTTGCCACTGTGTGGTAATGATACAGGACCATATTACTTCCCAAATCCAGTAAATTTACCTATGAGCTTTTTCATACAAAGAGGTTTAAAATGGTTTTTAAATCTCTTTAAGTTCATCCTCAGTGTGGTTAATAACAATACTGGTTAGTTACCACTATGATCCTCCTTTGGGTAATGTTCTAGCTTCCCTCTTTCCATGAATCCCTCTGCACTTGTCTGAATGCAATGACTTTGAGTTCCAAATTAATGGAATTCCACATAGTGCATGAAGGCTCACTGGGAGCACTTAACAAAATGAAGTGTCTTGGGAGCTCTTCAAATTCCTCAGAGTCCAATGGCTGAAGCTCTCTGGGAACGGAGAACTGAGTATGGCTTGGAAACACGAGGTAGATGGGGCACAGAATTTTCTGGAAGATCCTTGGAAGCATCTGATGAAATGCTATTAAAAAAGCAAAACTTTTAATATGACTATGAATATTAGCATAGGCCTATATAACTAGACCGAAAGAAATTAAGCGGGGCCTAAAATACAGTGGGTCACCTTGAGAGAAAGCAAACTGTTGAAGAAAAAAAGGAAAATGTTACTCAGCTCTGGAAGGCAATATTCCTTGAGGCTAAGAATATGGTTCACCTAAGGATTCAACAAACATTAGCTACTGTTACTATTTCCCTTCTGAGCATTTCAACTTACCGCTTATTACTGTGATTAAACACATTACCCAATGGCTCCAATAAGTCTGTGAAAATCTGCTTCAATTATCATGTTAGATACATTTTTTAAAAAATAATAATGTACCTTATGTAAAAAAAAAAAAAATTGTTTTAATTTTATTTTTGCCTTCCCTGCTTCCCAGCCCTTGTATTAAATTTAGTTGGGACAGGGTCAAAAGCCAAAGCAAAAATCCTGTTAGCTAGCAGAATTCTACTGACATCAAGAGAGCCCTATTTTTATGAAAAATCAACTGCAAGTAAAACAGCCTAACGATTGCTTGAAACACATCTTGAAACAATCCATTTTTTTCTACACTATCAGAATGTTCTGGAATACCTAAGTGAGAAGTACTTTTTCAAGCAATATAAATCAGTAGATTTAATTACACATTTATCGAACATAAATTTTGCATACAGTAGTGTGCGTGTTGCTCAGAGGGAAGTTAGGATGTACCATACATGTGCCTGATCTCAAGAGCTTGCTGTCATGAAGTAAATTTTGTTTCCTCAGAAGGTTTTGATTCCACATTTCTCCCAGACTATTCAGAATAAAGATGAGGGAAACCAAAATTTTTTCTAAACTATAAGAAACCTTTGATTGAATCACTGTCTTATGCCATAGCTTAAAGAATATATTTTCCTTTGTGCACTTTGATATTTGAGAATAACGAACTGAAAAATTATTGGGAAAAGTAAGTCTGTAATTGACCACCTAGGGAAACTGTGCAAAATCCCTTCAAAATTTCCACCAGGAGTAGAAGAGAGGTGGATCCAGATACAGCATTCTGAAACTTTTCCAAGCTTTCCACTGGAATTCTAATTAGTAAGACCCGTTAAAGCAATTTTAAAGCTGCTTAATTTAAATACAGGAAGTGTTTCCTTGGGCTCTCTAATGCTTCGGCAGAGCTGATCCTACTTCCTGAGATTAAATAGAAGAAAATTCTTTCCTCAGGAGATTGAGCTGTACACAATACAATCATTCATTAGTATGTTCACGGAAATTCAAAACATACCATGGTTCTGCGATCTATTGAAAGTCAGCCCTCCATTCCACACAAGGGTTTGTGGGTCTCTTCCCCCATGCCCGCACCTCGGGCGCCCAGTGGTGGGTGAGGGGAAGGGCGGGGCGGAGAGGGGAGGCAGTGGCCTGGCCGCCATCATTTTTCACCCTTTCCTCTTCTTTCTGGGGTGGGGGCTGCGTTGAGGGTGTGGGGTTCCTCGGGTCAGACGCCCGCAACCCGACAATGGCGGGAGGGGTGTGGGGTGTGTGGAGGGGGAAGTCCCTGGCCCAGAGGGGGTGCCCGCCCACCTCCCTGCCTCTAAAGAAAAAAAAATGTATATATTATACCATTGTTAGAGTAAGTGTCTTCCTCATAAAAGGTAACAACCTAGAAATGCTGAGTGGAGCCATGACTGATTTTACTCTTCAATTTACTCTTCCATTTTAGCCTTTTTTGGGATACAAGTTCTCCAGGAAGCATTACTGAGGTAATAATTCATTTTGACAATGACACTGAGTATAAGATAACTAAAAAATATTAAATCCTTTTTCCTCAATGAAAAGCATCTGTTTATAGTATTTGCTGCTTCAAGTTTTGCCTCCATTCATGATAATAAACTTGTACCTCCCCCAATCTAATTCATACTCCACTATGTACCACTTAAAACTTAGCAGTAGGAAAGTCTCAGAAGCTTAGTAACAAAACCTGCTACTCAAATGTCTGATTGGTGAAGAGAATGGGTGTCAGCTGATCGAGAAGGGAAGGTTTTGACGGTAAGACGCCCAGTTAGAAGAACACATGGGGGGCCGACATGAGAATGAAACAGTGGCACCAACTTTACCGCAGGGGCGCGCTTCTTCCTCCGCTCCTCTTCTGCTCCCCAGGGGACCGCATGGGCTCCACATATATCTGACTACAACAGTGGAGTTCGGCCTCACATGCGTGATACAATAAGCTGAAACATGTTTACATATGTTAGGCGCAGGCGCCCTGCTACGCTAATGTAACATTCTAAATCTGGAGTCCTATTCCTAACCGCGAGGCTAGATCACAGCCAGACTCGGGACCAGCCAGGCCTGGGACCCACACTCCATCCCTACAGGGTCATGGCACAGGATCTGGTCTGGAGGGCACTACCTTGGGCCCACAATCCACTTGCCGTTCCTGGAGTGGCTTAGCCCCATGGGGCACCTTTACTCGCCATCTCTCTGGGTGCTGCTCAGCACATCAGGGGCATTGTGACATGGCAACTTTGCTTGTGCTCAGGTCAATGATAGCCCCCATTATTTCACTACCTGTTCCATGGTACTAGCCATCTGTATACCAGGCTTCCTCAGCGATGGGAGTCCAACTCTCTACATAGGGACTTGGTATGTCTCCTGTCTCAGCAGGCTCTGCCAGGAGCTCTGCTTGAAACACACTGGTCCCAATAGGGAGTGCAGTTGACCTGACAGGGGGCTCGCAGAGAACTGCACCTGCTGCTCCAGGTATGTCCTCCCCACCCCCACCCCCCACTTGGTCAGTTTAGGGATCTGTGCAATTCCCATATAGGGAGTCTTCACCCAAGACTGCGGCCACCCCTCCATGGGTACGTGGACTGCATGGTTATGGGATTAGGGCCGGTGATGGCCTCATAACTGGGACCAGAAGCCTATTGTCACCTTCTGGGAACCATGCTTCTGCCGCAAGCCTCATCCAAACCCTACATCCTCCACCTGCACCGTAAGCAGGAATGGGAAGGCTGGCTCTACTACGTGTAGAGTTTGGGCTTGTGCGATAGCTCGCTTTGGAGCCTTAAAGGCCTCTTCTACCTCAGAGGTCCAACCCCACTAGGCACCCCATCGCACTAGATGGTGCAGGGGTCACAACAAGGAGGCCAAATAAGGGATGAACACTCTCCAAAACCCCAGCATTCCCGAATAGGTTTGGAGCTGCTTCACAGTCTCAGGTCAGGGATATGCCTATATCTTATCAATCACCGCCTCCGGCATTACTTTTGTCTTATCTGACCAGACAAGTCCCAAGAATTTGACAGAGAACCCAGGTCCCTGGACCTTGTCCTCATTGACCACCCAACACCAGTTGGTAAGAGCTTCTCGCAGGCTGGTCGCCGCAGCTTCTAGTTCTGTAAGAGAGTCAGAGGTTAGCATGATATCATCAATGTAATGATACAAGTACACTGTGGGCTGTCGTTTCCACGTGGCTAAATCTTGAGCCACAAAACCATGGCACAGGGTAGGGCTGTGCAGGTAGCCCTGGCAAAAGATGAGGAATGTCTACTGTGGCCCTTCCCAGGTGAAGGCAAACTGTTCTTGACTTTCTAGGGCTATGGCAATAGAGAAAAAGGCATTTGCCAAGTCTACCACATAATGGTATCGTCCAAGTTCATGTGACAACCAGTCCATAATGTCCGTGACATTCAGCATGGCAGCATGCAGGGGTGGTATAACCTTTTTCAGCTCCCGCAGCCACAGGTCAACCAGCTCCTCTGCCAACTGGGTGCCCTGGATGAATCTGTAATAAGAGAGGTAATCAGCCGTACCTCATGGGTTGTGGCTGTCCTGGGAATAACAGTGAATTGCTGGTCAGGGAGCAGCTGATTCCACAGCACCAGCTGCACTTCATTAGGTTGCTGCTCAGTCTTTTTTGCAGTGCCTCCTGCCGCCAGGAGATCTAAGCACAATGCCTGCAGCTCACTCTCACGGCCAAAAGGGCTGGGGGCAGCACCGCACCCCCAACCCACTTTCTGGCCACGCCGCCGTCAGTGCACTGGCCAGTTTGGGAGTGAGGGGGGGGTGGACCAGCGTGCACTTGGGTGAAATGCTCCTGTGTTTCATTTCCACATTCCCCCTACCTAGCCATAGCAGAAGTTACCTTGTGGATCCACCTATCCACATAAGGGGCCAGCAGTGCCGCCATGACACCAGAAGTACCAGCCAGGCCAGAAGTCAAAATCAAGTCCTTCATACGGGTTGTAAATACCTCTTCATAGAGGCTTGTATACTGGGAGTGAAATATCATCTGTCGCATGCCCATTTCTCAAATTATCTTGACTAGATCTAAGTATGTAATCCATCTACTGACTGTCTCTGGCAGCTCCCCCCGGTGGGCACACACTGTCTGTGCAGCGGACAGGAACCAGTTAATCAGCAAGTGATTGTCTGCACCCCGCACCGTAGGCGCCACATTCTGGAGGTGCTGCCTGAGGGACGATATCGCCATTATGGAGGCCAGCTGAGCCATCTCTTCCGAAGATAATTCAGTCCCACAGCCACAGCAGCCACCCTGGAACCATCTCCCTGGCTCTCTGCCATACCTGTTTCGTCAGGTTCAGGAGTTCGGCGGGGGTGTACTGGATCAAGGTGGTATGCCTTTGAACCTGGGAGGCACAGCCAGCTTGCCCCTGAAGCCAACAGCTGGTCCACTTCAACCTGCTGCTGTATCACTGGCTGCTCCTGCTGTGGTATTGCTGGTGGGCTCCCAGACCAGGACGATGGCAGCGATCCTTCAGGGTCCTGCACCATGTGTTCCACTGCCACCAACCCCCTTTCCAGTGCTGCTTCCTGGTGTTGTAGCTGCTGCACCCACTGTACCTGATCCTGAGCCTCCAGGCTGGCCCGCCACAGCACCGCCAGGAACATCCAGGCCACCCGACCTGCTGCCTCCCAGTGAGCCAGACATTCAGCCCTGACATCTCCAGGGCTTTCCCGAAGTCCTCCAGACTCAGCTTCACTCCATCCCAGTCCTCAGGGGGTGTCCACATAGCCAGATACACAGCCACAGGATACTACTGGGAGGCAGGAGGCCACATGTCGTCCACCTGGGTATCCTCCACCCAGGGACCATCCGGAGCACTGGGGGACACATATACCTCATCCTGCCAACTAACCACGTGTCAGCACCGAGCTGATCGAGAAGGGAAGGTTTCGGTGGTGAAACGCCCAGTTGGAAGAACTTATGGGGGGCCGACATGAGAATGAAATAGCAGGCACCAACTTTATCGCGGGGGGAGCATGCTTCTTCCTCTGCTCTTCTTCTGCTCCCCAGGGCACTGCATGGTCTCCACACATATCCAAGTTCAATAGTGGCATTCAGCCACACATGCGTGATACAATAAGCTGAATCAGGCTTACATATATTAGGCACAAGCACCCTACTACACTAATGTAACATTCTAAATCTGGGGTCCTATTCCTAGCCGTGAGCCTGGATCACAGCCAGACCTGGGATCAGCCAGGCCTGGGACCCACAGTGGGGAAGGATATGCTTCTAAAACTATCTTATTGTCCAAGAAAACAAAGGGGAGCACTTTTCAATCTCTTGCCAGCCTTCTGTAAATTTACATCATCTCACTAAATTTGATGGCTAAATAGTGTTCTGACAGTGTTGTTGAGACTTGTGTGTCAGATTTAGCAATGTTATTGTGGAGGCTTACTTTGATGGCAAGATTTTAGAAACCGATTTCCCTGCTAAACAAATGTATTACAGAGTGATGGATAACCGAGATTCAAAGGATTACAATGAGAGATCAAGAAGTTCACCTGTAATATCTATCGCATTGACAGCTGACTTTATTGAAGTTTCACAATATTAACTGCCTCTCTGTGGACTGACTTAGCCAGTGAGGTGATTATCAATTTATCACCAGTCAAAACACAGATTGCTTCATGTACAGTGTCTGTGGCATAATCATGTACCTTGAGTCCAATGAAACTGAAACAATCCTACTAGGATACTTTTTTTAAGAGTGGGGAAGAAACATTATTTGGAAACTTCTCAAATGAAATTGTATCTGTTTAATAGTTTGCTAGAACATCTTTCCTTGAGCCCAGATCAAGAATACACCACTCCAAAAGGAAGAACAGAAAAAGCCTGAGAGATAGAATGAAGAGAATATTAGAGGCTTTTCATTCCTTCTTTCTGAGACTGGCTTCCTCTAACCCATCTCTTACTCCCACTCCAGAGGCTGCAAGTAGGAAACTGACGAGTCCTTGAAATCACCTCCACTGTGGAAGACTTGCACCTTGAAACTCCTCCTACCATTATGGGAACTGACTGGATTACATGTAGGAAATTACCTGGGATAACCATGAACCAGCATTGAGATACTTACATTCTCTTTAACTCTATTATCATTATGGCAAGAGCATTTAAGTGTTAGCAATTCCGCCCTACTTCCTGATCCTATCTTCTAACAAGGTCTAATCATTCTCCACGTGTGTTCATTAGTAGTCACTCTAATTAAAATTTGTTAAATGCAGGAATGAAGGGGAAAGTTTTGGCCTTAGGTTTTTGTCTGATCAGGACAAGAATTAATGGCACACTAGCAAACACTTATTTACTACTTACTATGTGTCAGGTATTAGTTTAAATACTTTTCATGTATTAAGTCATTTAATCTTCTTACTACCTATAAGGAAAGTACTATTATATTCCCTAGGCTAACAAGAAAATTGATGAACAGAAATATTAAGTAACTTGCCCAAGGTGACACAGTCTACAAGTTGAACCCAGGCAAATGACCCTAGCACCTTAAAAATTATAAAACCCAGACTCTTTTCTGTCATTGGATTGGATTGAGTTGTTCTGCCCCTATTTAGGCTGTCTACCATTAATAAAGTGAACCCTCATTAGAGAAAAACAGCATCATTCAGAGCCTCTACAATTTTTCATACAAAATGTCTGGCATTCAAAAAATTACGAGATGTACCGAGAAATCAGACAAAAAAGAAAAGATAGTAGAAACAGGGTTACAGATGATCTAGATATTATGAGTTATTAAACATTAGTTAATATGTTCGAAAAATAGATGACAAGATAGCTTAACCAGAGGAATTGAGTCAAAAAAGAAGAAGAATCAAGTGGAAATCTTATAACTAAAAAAATAACAATAATTAAAATTAAGAACTCAACAGATGAGTTTAATAGCAGATTAAACACAGGTGAAAAGAGGATTGGGACTATAAGATAGCTCAGTAAAAAATATTAAGACCAAAGAACAAAGGAAGAAAAGAAAAGGAAATGTAGAAAAGAGTGCAAGAGGTACAAGGAGAAACGGCAAAATTCTAACGTAAGAGTTAACGGCAGCTCCAGAAGTGAATTAGAGAAGAAATGGGGACAAAAGCAATGTGCGAAGAGAGAATATCTGAGAATTTTCCAAAACAAATGAAAGATGTCCAACACCAAGCACAATAAATACATTACTAGTCATGTCATAGTAACACTGCCAAATGACAAAGATAAAGAATAAGCCATAAGCACATCCAGATTTTAAAATACCATATTACTTTCAAAGGAGCTACAACAATGACAATTAAGTTCTCAACAGAAACCAAGGAAGCCAGAAAAAAATAGAATGATATCATGAAGTGCTGGTCTATATACAGTGAAAATATCCTTCCAACATAAAGGCATCCAAAAAAAAGAGCATTTTTTTTTCTTGTCAAAAGACCTGTATTAAAATAAATAAATAAGTTATATAGACAAGAGGAAAATGATCCCACATGGAAAGAAAGAAATGCAGGAAGAAATGAAGAGCAAAATAAAGGTAAATATGAGTATAAATATAAGTGACTATTGACTACAAAGCAATAATAACATGTTGTGGTGTTTAAAATACATGTATAATTAAAATGCATGACAACAAAAACTCAAACAGCTGAACGAGATAAATGGAGTTAATGTGTTCTTAAATCCTAGTGTTGCCTAGAAAGTGGTAAGCTGCTAATTTATATTCGACTCTATTAAGTAAAGGATGCCCATTTTTATAGCCAGTAAATATATCAGTAATTTCATTAAGTGTAAATGGACAAAATACTCCAATTGAAAGATAAAGTTTATTCAGCTAGGTGAAAAAAAAAAATTCTACCATAAATAAATACATCTTAAATATAAGGATTCAGAATGGTTGACAGAAAAAGAATGAAGAGATATCATGTAAACACTATTATTAAAAATAAAAAGGATATTTCATAACAGTATTTAACAGTTGATCTACCAGATATGGAGATGAAAAACTGATAAAACTAAACAATAATTTAAGAATGCTTATAATCATGATCACTTTTTTAAAGCAAGGGTAATTAAACAAAAAAATTGGTGGGTGGAGGTAGCGTGGGGGTAGACAAGGTAGGAATATAAACAAGGAGATTAGAGGAACTTCTATATCTTTAAGCTATGTGGCAGATTCACGGATGTTCATCTTTCTATTATTCTTTAAACTGTACATATCTGTAACACGTTATCTCTTTTGTATATGTGCTTTATTTGACAATAAAAACACTATTCTAATAATAAAAATGTTTAGAATCTACCAGAAAAACAAAATTTAAATTCGTATTCTCTCTAAAAGCAAAGCAAAAATTTACAGAACTAAATATAGAAAGAGATAAATCCACAATGATAGTAGGTAATTTCAACAAACTTTTTTCAATTGCTCATTGAACAATCAGGCTCAATCACATATTAATAAACGACTTAACTGACATACAAAATCCTCCATCTAATAAGACAGTATGAGACATTTACCAAAACTGACCACACGCAGGGCCATAAAACAAGTCCACAAGTCCCCTCAAATTTTTATATATTGAAACCATTAATGTATTCTCTGACTTCAGTTGAACTAAGCTACAAATCAGTAATGAAATGATAACTAGGACATCTCCCAAATATTTGGAAACTGGTCAAAGAAGAAATCAAAAGTGAAATTAGAACATAATGTATTTTGAACTAAATCTTAATTAAAAACATGACATCAAAACTCGTGAATATGCATTAAAATGTGCTTAGTGGGAAAAGCCAGTGATGACAGTGGTGGCTTGGAGAAGGCGGAATGACAACTGAGAAGCAGCACAGTAGGGGCCTCTTGAGAGCTGGTAATGTTCTACAAATTGCTAAATTGCCAGAGGAGGGGATTACATGAGTGTTGTCCCTTTGCAAAAAATTTGCCAAGCTGTTCATTTACGATTTAGACATTTTTCTGTATGCCTGTTATACTCAAAGAAATAGTTCACTAAAAAAAAAATTTATTCCTGACTCCTCTTTTTCTCACACCTCACATCCAGATTATCAACATTTCCTATTGGCTTTAATTCAAAATTTATCCAGAATCTGGCCATTTCTCCACCTCCCAGTTGCTCATCTTGTCTATACCGACAGCATGTCTTGGTTTACTTCAGAATTTCATATCTGGCCTTCCACTTCTCCCCTTGCTCCCCATAGTCTATTGTCAATACAGTCACCGTGGTGAGCTGCTTAAACGGACTCAGATCATTTCACAACCACTATCCACAAAATTGCCTAATGGGCTTCTCATTTCACTTGCAATAAAAGCTAAATAATTGTCATGACCTTTGTCTCTACATGATCTTGACTACTATTTCTTCACCTATCTCATCTCCACCCCACACTCACCTGTTGTTCACTCAACTCCAGCTTAATGGCCTCCTTGCTCTTCAGAGAACATGCCAGGCACATTTCTGCCCATGACATTTCCACTCACTGTTCTCTCTGTCTGGATATTCCTTCCCCTAGATTCACGCAGCTCACTCCTTCACTTCCCTCAGCTCTCTGCATAAATATCACCTTCCCTCCACCACAACTGCCAATCCCTCTTCAGTTCAATTCACCAAATACTCATCCGATGCCAATATGAGTCAGGTACTGTTCTAGGTGCTAAGGACAAATTAGTAAACAAAATAGACAAAGATTCCTGCTTTCATGGGTCCCACACTCTAGCAGGAGGAGACAAGCAGTAAACATAGATACCTTCATTACACAGTGTGTTGGACATAGATCAGCGCTATGGAAATAAAACTAGAGCAGGTTAAGGAGTGTTAGACTGTTCAGAAAGGATAAGAAGAGAGTTTTAATTGTAAATAAAGTCTTCAGGGAAGCTTTATTGAGAAGAATGGCATCTGAGCAAAACTTCGAAGGTAGAAGGGAGTTAGCTATGCAGACATTGGGAGAAGAGCATTCCAAACAGGGAGAACAAGTGCAAAAGTCAAACGCAGGAGTGTGACTGGCATGTTGGAGGAACGAGAAGAAGGCACATGTGGGCAGAGTGGTGTGTAGGTGGAGCAACTGTCCACGTTTGCCAGGGACTCAAGTGATTCCTGAGATGTGTCTTTCAGTGCTAAAACCAGGAGTGTTCCAGGCAACCCAAGATGGTTGGTCAGTCACCCTAGAGAGAAAGAGCTCTAGGTGGCGAGGTCAGAGGGCTAATTAGGCCAGATTGCGAAGAGCCAGGACGGCCATTTTAAGGACCCTGGCTTTTAGAATGAGGAAAATAGGAACTGTTGGAATATTTTGAAGAGACAAGTGGCATGATCTGATTTATATTTTAAAAGACGTATTCTGTTGCTGTGTTGAAAATGAAATTTATAAGGACAAGGGCAGAAGGGACACCATCACAGATGCTGTTACAGTAACCCAGGTGAGAATTGATGGTGGGTTGGCCCAATGAATCATCAGAGGAGATGGTGACAAATGTTCATATTCTGGATATATTTTGAAGGTAGAACAGATAGGAGTTCCTAACATGTTGGGTGACAAGTATCAGAGAAAGAGGAAGGATGAATTCCGTGGTTTTGCTACAAACAACTAGAAGAATGGAGTTGCCATCCATTGAGATGAGAAAGACTGAAACAGAGCAAGTTTAAAGAGAAAAAATATCAGTTCAATATTAGACATGTCCCCTTTTCTGCTTTATTTTCCTCTACATCCCTCATCAACATTGATGTACTATGTATTTTACTTATTTATTTATTGTGTATATTCACCCACTAGAACATAATCTGCAAGAGGCCAAAGACTTTGTTTTGTTCACTGCTATATCCTCAGCATTTAGAATAAATCCATCCATTCCATAAGAATTTAGGGAGTGCCTCCTAGATGAGTGGAACTGTGCAAGGGTCTAGGAATACAATTTAAAAAAAAAAATGCCATGGTCTTAAGATTGCCAGATAAAATACAGTTAAATTGAATGGCATATAAACAATAAATAATTCTTAATATAAAAATGTCCCAAATTCAAATATGTATGTTCTATATTCAAATATTCAATTATGGGACATAGTGGCACTAAAAATTACTTGTGGTTCATCTGAAAAATAAATGTTAACTGGGGACCTGTGTTTTTATTTGCTAAAGGTGACAACCCTTCATGCTTTCTGCCTGCCTGGAGCTTAGAGTATAATGGGATATACAGATAAATAAACAGTCTGAATACAATGACTCCAGGAATCCTGGACTCCATGGGAGCACACAGGATAGGTATCATGCATAGACTCTGTAGGGCATTTGAGAAGCTTTCTGAAAGAAATGGTTATTGTAATATTGTAACCAAGAGTAGAGTTATCTACTTGGAAAGGAGAAGAGCATCTCAGGAAGATGAATAGCATGAGCTAAGCTTGGAGACCAGAGAGGCCATGGGACACTCAGGAACTTGCAAGTTGATCTGGTATTACAGATGTACTCAAGAGAACATAGCTGAGTGACATGGGAATTGAAAGAGTTATGTATCACTCACACACACACACACACACACCCCACTTGGCTGAGCAAATTACTCTGCCAGAAATCTAGAAAACACAGGCACCTCCAGTCAGCAGCAAGAGCAATGAGTGACCATCGTTCCCACCCACCAAGCAGTTGTGATGGCAGCAACAGAGGGTTCTGAGATTCACTACCCACAAATAGCATTCTGTTGGGCTTGACCATCATGACCAAGAGCAAAATGAAGGACAGGTCTTTTCTAGTCCATCCTTGCCTGTGTTCCCAGTTCTCTTACAGGTAGAAACAGGCAGACAGAACAAAAAGACACTTCTGAGGAGCTTGAGGAAGGGAGGAATCCCATAGAGAAGACTGGAATTTCTATTAGCAAAATGGGCAGAGGTTGGTGCCCTCTGTAACCTCACTTGAATCCACGGACAGGGAAAATCTGGTGACATTGGAGTTCTTTGAGAGCATGCATCCTCAACAGGGGTGATCTTACCTCCAAAGAGGACAATTTGGTTCTTGTGGGGTAAAAACATTTTAGATATTATAATGGGTTGTTGCCCTCCAAAAGGCTGCAGTAAGAAAGCAGATATACGGTATGTCTATGATACTAAAATTACACTAGAGGAAGAGGGCAAGGGGTAGAAGGGAAGAGTGGAGAGAGTTAAAAAGAAAAGTCTAAAGGGGCTACTTAGAAGAGCAAAACTTAAAAAATAAAATAAAATAACGCTGAGCTCTACTTGAAGGCTGGAGACCAGGGGGATTTAAAATACGTATTCTTCTGGAGGAAGAGTAGAGGGCAGGGACAGGGAGGAGCAGGAAAGGAAGGCATGCTGGGTGGCAGAAACAGCATATGCACTGGCTTCGAGAAAAAGGAAAAGGAAAGCAACAAAAAAATGCAGTAGAATGGTCAAGTTAAGATACGGTCTGGGAAGGCTTTATTGGATTTAGCCATTAGGAGGTCACTGATCATTTAACCTCTTGGTGCTTCAGTTTCAATACTTGTTAAATTAAATAGAAAAATAATCTCCAAGGCAACTTACAGCTCTAGATTCTCTCACCCAGGCTGTCTCTTACATGTGCGCACACATGGACACACAGCATCACACCTATACATGCTCCCAACACACGTTAATCTCTTTCCTTAATTTTCCTATCTCTCTGCAGTTATATTTGTCTTTGGAGAATTCCAGTTCTCTTTAATTATAACAATGCTTTTAAAAAATCACTTATGAGAGTCTACAATGCCCTATTAGACTGAGCTGCTGGACAGTAAACTGACTAATATCGGTTCCTATAAACATGTTAATGCCTTGTAAATAACTTTTATAATGCAATAAAACCCTTTAGAATATGGATACCAGATTTTATTTCATTTTAAAAAATGACTTTAAAACTCGGATTCTTTCAAATGGGACAGATAGATATATAGATATATAGATATATATATCTATATATCTATATATCTATATATCTATATATCTATATATCTATCTCCTCTTAAACTATCATTCATTCATTCGCTCATTAAATATTTACTAAGTGCCTACTATGTATCAAGCAGTATAACATGTGCTTGGGAAATTAACAATAGATAAAAACAATAGTTCATAGCTTCCAGGAGCCTAGGGGGAAGAAAGCAGGGAGTAATGAAGATGATGATGTTAGCACGATTCAGGGACTGCTGTCATCTGGCCTCATGGGTAACATGTCTGACCCTTGGACCCGTTCCTGAAAAGAAAGTCCTAGGGAACAGGTAAAGTATCAACTTGCCAAAGGGAAACATGGCAGCACTGACAACAGTCCCCATAGAAAGGGGGATCTTAACCATTTTGGAAGCCTTAGACCCCTTCTCAGAATCATGTTTTTAAATGTCTAAAATAAGAATACAAATGAAACCAATTATATTAAAATATAGTTATCATTTTTTAAATTTGTGATATTGTAATCTATGTACTTCTTCACTAACATATTAAATAATCAGATCTAACTGCTACCCTAACAGCAACTATGATTTTGAAGCCACGATGAGCATGACACATAGGAGTCCTCGCAACCCTCTAACGTGCTATGAGAATATCCGTGATTTCTACTGATAACGGTCACACAGATACTATTAATAATTCTGTGGTCTGTTGCCTACATTGATAATTGAACAGAATGTTAAATTTCAGCTAGAGGTTAATGAAAGTAAAAAAATTTTTTACTATCTAAATTCACAGACTCCTCTAAATTCCATTCAGAGACCCCTTGGGGTCTTTGGCCCCCTATTCCAGGACGTAAGCTAACTTGAGCTTTTCTCTGTCAATAACATGGCTCCTTCCAGAGCTATAGTTCCATCACTGGAATTTTGTAGAGACATAGCTTGTCCATTATTTGGGGCACACTGCCATCCCATGGCTCCTCCTGAGATTTTAGCATTAATAATATCCACAACAAAGCAGCCGTTTAGGGCTTTAGACCAAACCTACAAATTAATGTACTGACTCCTCACAATTCATTAATCAAACTCAGACTGGATTTAACAACAGATTATTAAAGACTCAAAATTATACCCAGAGGAAAAAGAAAGGTAGCTCCCAAAGGGTCAAATGTAACATGAATGGTTTGCATAAAACCATAAACCTGCTATTAAATTAAAAACAGAAAAGATTACGTCCACTGTTTATCTCTAGTCATTTTTTAAAAAAGAATGTTACACTAATTTATTTCTTTACTCTTCCTGGTTACACAGTAAAAGACTAAAAGGTTAAAATGCAATGGTTCTTTTGATGTTTGATTGAGCAGCTTACGCTAACATATACTGAGGTAAAGAAATTAATGAAATTACTCCCATAATTCATTACTAATGGGACACCGTCAATGCTTTCAACTGACAGTTCACTCAAATCCTCCTCAGATACTGAGACACCTCATGGTGACCGACTGTGGGACTCCTTCCCGAGGAAGAGGATGCTCAACAGATCCGAGCTTGGCCGCCTCTCACCTCCGTACATTTGCTCCTGATGAACAGGTCTGTTCATTCTGTGAACAAAAGCAGGAGGAGAAGCAACGATTTGAATTTTTCTTCCTCTTCTTCCTCTAGGGAATTTAGGGAGACCCACTGGGTATTCCCAAGGGTGTGGAAACATTCAAAACGCTGGAATTTGGCAGATTACAGTTCTACAACCAAATGTGCAAGACATTTTTTTTAAAGGTCAACTTTTTTTTTTAAAGGTCAACATTTTAGAGCAGCAATCATAGATAAAGAGCATCACAATAATAAGTATGGAAAAAACTAATTTAAAGAACTGCACGATTTTGTGACATCTTTGCTCTTTCCCATTTAGAACTGAATCGTTAGTTCTGTTTTTTGTAGAAACAGAAGCAAAAAGTACTAGCAAATAGTCTGATTAAGGTAGGTAAGTGACATTTCTAGAAATACAAAATGTTTTATTTAGTGTAGATACCTTCTGGATATTTATAGGGTGTTTTAGTCTTGGTACAATCTATTTCAAACTCTAAGCTCCTAAAGAGAAGGAGCTATGTCTTTGTTATAAATCTGAGGATAATGAATAACTTCTCTTTGAAGATAAGCTCCTACACACTGGTCATACCAAGGTGGTATGAAATGACGTTGTGAGATCAAATACACTAAAAATCATATGACACATGAGTAGTACATTTTTATCTGTATATATAAATAGAGAAAAGTCCAAACCAGTCGACATATTCAAAACACTATAAATATAGGGAGATTCTAATACAATGAGACTCAGGTTCAAATTTTGCTTATATTGTTACAGTTCCATCCTAAGCAGCAAGTACAGAGTCCAATTCTGTCATCTCCCTCTCTCAACCCCTAGCACTCCCTCCTACCAACTCAGGACCTCAAGCCATCTTAACACTGCATTGCAAACAGCATCCATCAATCATTCCGTGCTCACTTAAAATGCCATCTATTCACTCTACCCAGGCACAGTACCTGGCACATAGTAAGTATTCCATAAATATTAATCAAAATGAAAAAATAAAACTCCCTCCCCTCTTTCCAAGTGAAAACATGCTATGTTAGGACTGTCTTTCCAAAATCCATTTAACCACTATTCATTCTCACAAAGTGTTCTCATGGAGATTAACTGCGAATAAATGCCTCATAAAAATATTTTTTATTTTTGCAGTGAGCCTCCAATCTCATGCAGGTGTTCATTACTTTCGCATGTGGAGAAATGAATACACCAGAAGAAAAAGTTATATTTATTTGAAAACACAATTATAAAACCTAGATCATAGAAACTAGGGACATTGTAGGCCACCACAATTAACAAAAATGGAGCAGAGCTTCATTCATGAATGGGAGTATTGGGGCGAAAGAGTTAAAATTCCTTATTTCTCTAAGGTGAAATAGTGGGCAAATTATAATTAAAGCTACAGTTTATAAGTCTTTGCTTTTGACCAGGCTATATGGGTGACAAGAATCAGCAATCCCACCATAGAGATATTAGTGTCATTTTACTAAGCAGGAAATTCAGAGAGCTTCAGGAACTCACCTGAGGTCACGCTATGGAGTTGCAGAGCCAACCAGAAAAGTCACATCTGCCTAACCCCAAAGCCCCTGTGACACGACCACCCTCCGTTCTGCGGCTCTTCTCTCAGACCCTTTCCCATGTGTCTTCCACTAGAGCTACCTCAAAAGTGAAAAACAATTACTGAATGGAAGATCTCAGCCCCACACACATCTTTGCGCCAATTCTCCTTAGATAGCCCACAACACATAAGTGGCAGGATAGCAAAGTGGTTAATAGCTTGGGCGATGGCTCAGATTGCCTCGATTAGCGTTTCAGTTCTGTGACTTCCTCCCACAGGCAATTTTCTCATCTTTTTTGAGCCTCTGTTTTCTCATAGGAAAAATGGGAGTGATGATCACACTAACATCATGAGGTTGTAATAGTAATTAAACGAGTTACTTAATGTGAAGTGCTAGGTGCCTGGCACATAGGAAATGCTGAATAATATTGGAAACCAGTTTTAGCTCTTTTGACCCTGATGGAATGGAGAGTTCGTCACCTACTATTCAGTATGTTAAATGAACAGCTTCCAAGCACCAGATTTTATTGAGAATATAATACACTGCGACATAAACAACAGAATAGCCTGACAGTTGTCCTAATCTCAGACACTGGAAATTCTTGGACATAATGGACATTCCTCACAAAGTCTCAGTGGTATAACTCAGTGTTCCACCCACACAGGGACACTTAATTTGTCCTGATAACTGAGTGACCCAAAGAGTTAATCTGCATCTACTACTCATTGTTTACTTTTAATTATTTCATGTTTTACCCAAATCAATCATATTTTATCTTTCTGGCTTTAGTTTTTCAACTCCTAAATACACTGTTCTCCCCTTATCCAGGGTTTTGCTTTCCACAGTTTTAGTTACCCATAGTCAACTGCAGTCCAAAAATATTAAATTTCCCAAACCATTGACATTATCATGGCTCAATGATCTAGGATCACCTGGAGCACATGCTCCTCCTTCTGACATGTTGTCAGAAGGTGAATAGTAGCCTAACAACTGCATCACAACACCTGCATCATTTATGTCACCTCATTTCATCACGTAGGCATTGTATCATCTCACATCATCACAAGAAGGGTGAGTACAGTACAATAAGATATTTTGAGAGAGCAAAAGACCACATTCACATAACTTTTATTACAGTATATTGTTATAACTGTTCTATTTTATTACTTGTTACTGTTAATCTCTTAGTGTATATGATTTATAAATTAAACTTTATCATAAGTATGAATATATAGGAAAACAGTGTATATCAGGTTCAGTACTATCATTAAGTGACTGTTGAATAAGGGAGAGTTTTTAAACTACCACAAGCTGGAGTTGCTAATGAACTGTATGGATATTTTCTCTAGATTCTTCCCTCTTGGTTGAAAAAAGCAGGGGGATTCAGTTAGTTTATGGGAGAAAATAGTGAGAAGAAAAAATACACAGCAATTTAAGGTAAACTGACTAAGGTATAAATTCCTGCTTCTCTGAGGAACTTGTTTCTCCATATCCTAAGTCACCCCCAAGTAAAAATGTATAATTACAGAGACTCACCACAAGTCAAAAATCCATCTGACCACAGGTGAACTGAGCTGTTGAGCTTTATCTTAAGCTATATTTCATAAAATCATTCTTGTCGGATCAATGAAATGAAAATACTAAAATTATCTTGTTAACCATCAAAATAAAAGGAACCTTGAGAATAAAATTGTCATTCTTAACTTAAATGAGCTTTTTGATTTCTTTCCTCTAACTCCATGTTAACACTGTAAACATTTAACCGACTAAAGAAAGATTCTACCCATACCCCCAATTAGAGAACTCTTAATTTAGATATGACGTGTCATAACTGTTTAGCAGTGTGGTCGGGGAAGGTCTCTTTGCCTTACTTTTTAAATGATTAATTACTCTTCGTCCCACTGAATGGATCTCTTCGGAACTGCATTTTGCACTCTAAAAACATTCTTTAAAATAGAAGCCATCGCTCCAGATTTAAGAGGAAAAAAAAACTTAGTGGCAGTACATTCATTATGTCTTTTTTAAAGCTGGACTTTTCAAAGGGTTCTGCACAGCTGAAAATGAGGCTTAGTTTAATAACAAAACAAGCTTTCCTAGTAGTAAAAAAATTATAAAATTTTAATGTTTCATGTGTTCCTAAATTACAGAAAACTCTACAAAGAATGACATCCTTGAAATTTACTATGCAGATGCTCTTAATTTATGACAAATTGCTCCTTAAACACAAGTATTAAATCTCTATTAGATTTGTGAGGTAATGTACTAATACACAACACTGAGGTCTTAAATTTCTAAGTAGCAACGCTGTTTGTTAGATGCAAATAAGGATTATCTTAATTAAAATACACTATTCCCAGCTTCTCAGCAGATCTAGCTCACTCTTTATATGGGACAGGTTCATTATCTACCTCAGCTAATAAAAGTATGACCTACTGTGGTTATTTCTTTTAAAATTTAATTTTAATTACTATTTTGTTAATGGAAGTAAAGCACTAAAGAATTGTGAAGATGATCCAAAAGCAATTTTGAAAACTTAATTAAAATATCTCTTGAAAGCTTCAAAAGGAATTTAGCATTTCCATGCTCTAATAGCTGATGGCCTTACAAATACAGCATTCAATACTAACTGTGTAAAAAAAATCATTGAGTGAAACACACTTTAGAACTATAGCGCTTCCTTCATCTGCATCTTAAACTAATGGTTCAACTAAATAGGTATAAATGTAAAACTTTTAATTCAAAATATTAACATTAGACAAAGGTTTTTAACAAAGAAACGAAATGAGTAACTATTACACAGGGTGCTTCACAATACATAAACCTGAAACGCATCCAGAGTTTTTACATAAACCATCGTGGTTTAATCCAGATAATTACAAATATGTTCAGTTTATCTGCTGGTAACTTCAGGATCGGAATATAAAATTAAAAGGATAGTAAAATATTGTATAAAATTCAGTACTAGTTTTATTAGGCAGCTTCCTCTCCAATCTAAATTTCAAAGGTTTACACATATATTATTGATCTTCTTTGTGAAAATATTGGTTCAGTAAGTAGCCTTTAAACATAACATAACCCATAAATTTTATTGAGATTCACTACTCATGTAAAAAATAAGAATATGAGAAGCAGGATATAGCAAAGAGCATGCTCCAGGCAAGAAAACACAGTCTTTGTCATATTCAAAATATATTTAGCAGCTCTCATATTACAAACCTTGCAATGTTATGGTTCATAATGCAATCTGCATTTTTGTACCAGACAACCTGACTACTTACAGAAAGTAAAATCCCTGAATTCTTTAGTAATAATGAATTTTTCTTCTTACAGATCTGCTTAATGGAAAAGGCATTTTGCCAGACACTATTCCCTACCTTGTCCAAAAAAAAAATCTACTATGCCATCATATTTAGCATAAAGTCATGGAGCTAGTCTTTTAAATGTTGCAATTCCAAATTCAGAAATTAAAAAATTTGATTAAAATTGAAAAATAAACATACGACTAAAATTATAGATAACAATTGAGGTACCACTGAATTTCTGTAATTCTATATTAACCTAGAAGTATGAATTAGATTCACAACCCACAAATTTGACCTACTTGAACTAACTAAAGAAAATCTGTAAAAATGGGAGAGTCTGTCTTTGGTTCTCTCTTTATTTTCACCACACAGGAAATTGCCAATTTATAAGTGAGTTATTTTCCAAGTTTATTTACATGTCAGTTTTTTGAAACTTAAGATGAATATTACCCTAGAAGCAATAAATGGGGATTAAGTTTATCCTAAAAAAAAATCTATAAATGCTTTATTTAGCCTTATAGCATAGCTGAAAGACTTGCAATGAAATATTATGGAAAGCAAACTGTTTCAATACTGATAACTAAAGAAAATGGAAAGTTAAATTGAATAAGTTTATTATTCTTAAATGCTCTAGGAAGAATATATTTAATTGGAAGAGAAAGCACATTAGACATTTGTGAGAATTCTGAAGGGGACTTCTGAGCTTTTCAAGGTCTTTGAGAGTTTTGTCACCAATTCTGCATTACGGCTTAATTTCACTTGAATACATAACAACACGCATTACTTGTGCTGTTAAAGTAAGTTTATAATCAAGCGCCTTTCCCTTTCCTTGTCACAGGTATTCTCTAATATTAACCTTGATTTTTGTCAACAGTGATGAGTAATTTTTAACTGATAATTGGAATGGGAAAAAGAGTGATGATAGAGAAAGATTTTTCTGGCAATAACTAAACATGCACTGAGAGAAAAAGAGGGAGGGAGTTACAATGGAAAAGTACTGGAGACGGCGAGGGGTGGTGGGGACAGGAAACAAGCGCATGTAGGAAAATGTTAACTTGAGGTCCTTTGGTTCCTAGAGTGTGTGTGTGCGTGCGTGTGTGTGTGTGTGTGTGTGTGTGTGTATGTTTGCTCACACACACAGAAAACAAAGGTGAGAGGGAGAGAGAACAGTATGATTTCTTGATACCCATCCTTTAAGTTTTTTAATCTCAATTGTTTCTTTTGAGAGTAACATGCGCCAAAATGGTCCACGATTCATACAATCTTTTAAATACAAAATATAGTGGCCTATTTATGTCTTTACATACTAAGCATTGAGAAGAGGCATAATACATAAGCTTTAGAATATCAGAGATTTTGCATAAAACTTGTATTTTAGCTATATTATTATAAAACATTTTTGTATTTTGGCCTCCAGGACCTATGCAAATTATTGAAGTGATAATGTACTAAAATTCAGTACCAGAGCTGTATTAGGCAAGGACCCAAAAAAACATCCTCAGCGCCTTTAACATGCTCCTGTGCATTGGGACTCCGAAGAGTGTGCTCTGCTTTCCACATGAGTCTGAACTTTTCTCAAGGTGTGTCTGTCAATGTTAACGTTCTGTAAAACACTCTGGGAAAACCAGAGTTAGCATCAGGAATAAGACAAAGATTCCCACTAACACCCCTATTGTCCAATAGTGCTTTTGAAGAGCTAACCAGTGTAGTAAAACAGTGTAGTAAAATCTATCGAAACTAACAAAATGGTTCAGAAGAAAAAAAGAAAGCAATATTTTTCACTCATACTAACAATCAGTTGAAAAATATAATAGGAAAATATGGTCCGCTCATAATAGGAATTAAAAAGAGAGAGGGAGAGAGAAATCACCCAAAAGAAAAATGGGCAAAGAATATTAACAAGCAATTAAAAGAAATATGCAAATAGCCAATTAACATATGAACAGATGTTCAAACTCAATAATAATCAAAAAAATATGAATTAAAACAAGATACCATTTTCCCTTTATGAGAAGTGAAATGATTAAAAACGTGGGTAATATCCTATCTTGACATGAAATATGGAAGGAAAAGACACTCTCATAAAAGTAGTATTATAAGTAGTATTACTCAGAGTCCAGGCAGGAAACAAAGAGCACACTCAAATTGGGTAATTTGAAGAGCATTTCATAAAAAGATTATTCCTAAGGGTGTGGGCAGGGTAGTGGGAACCCAGAAGGGACAGGGTGGTCCCCGGGGCTAGAAGCAGAATGACAGAGCTGAACAGAGAGGCTCACCTACCAGAATAGTGATCTTGAGTCCAGGGAGGCAGCCAGTGCTTAGCAACCCCACAGGGAGAGCAATACCTCAGCTAACTCTTTCTTTCTTCTCACCATCTGCTGGTGCCCCATTCCCCCGCACTCCCCCACCCCTTCCCCTCAGCCTCCCACTACCATCAACCCAGCCCTACCATAACCAGAAGACGAGGGACCGGATCCTCCCAAGTCAGTGTCCCAGAGCACAAAATAGGGTGAGAAGGGTAGAGGGCGCACCCAGGGGGGAAACAGAAGATATCCAGCATGTAAATGTTAGGGAAAGTATAAATTAGTAAAGCCAAATTGTATGACACTTTGCAATATATATCACACATTTAAATATTTGCATATACCACAGTATTTGTTTAGTCATTTAAAAAAGTCAGTGAGAAAAATATCAAAATATAAAAAACCCGTAGCAGTGGTCGTGTCTGAGGAGGGTTAGGAAGAAAGCTCTAGGCTGTAGGGTCAGCCAGGTCTGGGTTCTAGTGTGCACCAGCTTCATTATACTAGTACTACATTTACACCTCCCTTGAAAAGTAATTATCTACTATTTTCTCAAAATCTCTCAAGACAGTACAATCATGTGTGTTCACACAATTTTTTTTCATAATCTTTATATTTATGTGATGTTTCTGATATAATCAAAACATCAACATTAAGGATAATTTTTAATCAGAAAGATGGAATAGTAAATCCATGATTTCCTTTTATGTCATCCCTGATTTATTGTTTAACTTAGATATATATAAATCCTATCTAGGCTCCGAGGTCTTTATTTATGAATATATGCTAACATAGACTATTTTAAGAATTGTGCTTAGAAATTTTATGAATTCTTTTATGGTCTCTGACAATGACCAAAATGTCAAGAAAATACGAGAGATCATGGTATTACCAGACTCCTTTTCTCAAAACTGAGTTCCTTTAGGAGAAATAAGAAGACACCGGGCTGCTAAAGAAGCACTAGATTAGAGAAAGAATGAGTTAACCACCACTTGTTAGTCGCTTGAATTAAACAAGTTGCTTGATCTCTTAGCCTCCATTTTCTCCATTTTTGAGTGGTTGTGCATATTAAAGCCCTTTGTAAACTGTTATGTGCTATAAGTGGGAGTTTGAATTATTTTCCTCAAAAATTGTCAAAGGCGACTGATTGAGAAACACAACATATTTCACAGATAAAGCCAGACCATTTTAAGCGAGTTACCGTTGAATGCTTTGGGTGAAGAAATCATGGCATATATTTCACACACAGCAATACAAGTAAGAATTAACTAGAAAAAAGTTGATCGGTTGAGGGAAATAGAGAACATCTTGCTCTAACTCACTCACACTTTCTTTGTCTCACTGGACTTCAGAAAATTACAGTGAAGTCTTGACTGGAGATTGCATATTCCCTGGCAGGTT
This sequence comes from Pteropus medius, assembly GCF_902729225.1. Lineage (NCBI taxonomy): Eukaryota > Metazoa > Chordata > Mammalia > Chiroptera > Pteropodidae > Pteropus > Pteropus medius. The sequence continues at coordinate 558,890 of NW_024344253.1, read as the reverse complement.
AACCTTTCTACACTACAGGATTTGGGTTCAAAAGCTGATGACAAAACTACCATGTGTCTAAAAATTGATCTTTTCAATTCTACCATGCAAGCAGGTTCAAACTGCTATGACTGTTAACTAACCCCTGAATCCTGTCCAGGTAGGTGAAGCATAAACTTAAGATAAGATTTATATGACAGTCAAAGTAAAAAATTCCAGAACACGCACATCCCCACCCTACGCCCCTTCCCATCTCGGTTTGACAAAAAGCAGATTCTACAGCCTTAACCCAGTTCCACTGAAAGGAATAAAGTGTACAGTTTGAAATAAAATAAGAATGTAGCACTTCACACAATATTTTCAAGTATATATTTTATAGATGTCTAGTCTTACAGAATTTTCATGTTCTCCTTGTGTGTATTTTTTTGTAGAGAAAGGATAAGCAGATTGCACTGTTGTCTTTTCTCATTTGGATAAATGTTGTAGTATTAGGCCAATGATAAGATATCAACTACTTTTATTTAGAAATTATTTCAGTTCTAGACAATGATCTGTTTGGCTTTGTTCAAAATCAGCTCCAGGATGATCTTTCTACTTCCATTAACTATGAAATTAAATAGAGGAGGCAATTTTTTAAAAGAGAAATATTGCTTTTAGCCTGAAACCCTAAGTGTTGAGTTTCTGCCTGCAGTGAGTTTTTTTCAATTAAATTATAAACCATGGGTAATAGAGATTTATAATGGGAGTGCTGATACAATCTTAACTATAGGGAAACCATCCGACACGCTCTATGCAGTATAGGGATGGATTATCTGCATTAAATTATCTTTAGGAAATGCAAACAAAACAAAGAAAAATGTAAAGCTTGTTGTATTATTAGCATAAAATTAAAGTCCTTGAATGCATAATTGTTCCATACTCAAAGCATTAACAGATTTTATTCTTAGAGTTCAAAGACCTCCTAATTAATATGCAAAACGGCCTCATTTTATAAGCAAGTTTTTTTTCTGCTCAGAAAGAGACAGTTCTTTGCTAGAGAAAAATACTACGAAGTTTAGAAAACACTAACTAATGTTGATATAAAAACCCACACACCATAGAGCAAAAAACAATAACAACTAGATGCTATTAGAATATTTATTTCTTCAGTCTATATATAACTACAGATTGCGTATTTAACCAAATAATGCTTAGCTTAAGATTAAGTTTATAAAATATAAAGAGAAAGCACAGCCTTTCGCTAGAAAGGTTTACCTACTTGTATAATAATTTTTTTAACTATTAAAAAGAAAGAAAATCCAATAAATTCTGGACCTAGTAGTGCAAATTTAAATTATATGACTCAAAATCTAATTTTAAAGAGCAGGCTTCCTCCAATTTATATGGCCCTAGTGACTAAGATTTCTAACAAGAAAAAAAATAATAAAGTTTAAATTGCACAATTAAAAACAAAGTACACCAACAAATGGATGGCTCTCCAGAATTCTAATTTTTCTAAATAAATATCAGAATACTATAATCCTTGGAAGTTATTTACTGGGTCATTTTCTTTATTAAATTTCCAGTGTGGACAGTATAGAACAACAGATTTTTATTCTCAATATTTATGTATTTTTAAATAATTTATGCTCTTTAGAGTATTTGAAATGAACAAACTATAATCACCACAACATTGCCATGTTTTAGAAAATGTAACAATTTCTTTTGGTCAAGAAATGATGTTCCTATAAGAGAGATTTGAGGTCATAAAACACAGTACAGTACCAAATGTGTCTCACTTGCTTGAACAACAACATATCAATCTACAGAACTCAACCTGCAGCTATAACACTGGGTTCACTGCCTGTTTAGAAATTATACTCCCTTAATATGCAGTATCCTTATGGCAGATATTGACTAAGAATCTACTGTGTGCCAGGCCGTGTGTTGGGCTCCCCATCACTACCATTAACCCATTTGAGCCTCATTTATACACATTCTTATATTCACCAACTATAATGTGTGATAGCTGGTTTTGGGATTATTCTATCCAGCAGTCCACTAAATCCTTAGTCAGAATGTTCAGGGTATGTATTCATGCCAAACACAGTAGACAAAAAGTTACTCTTTTCAAATACTCTTTGAGACTTAGAAGAAAGAAGATTAAATAATTGATTGTCTTTTTCAAGTCATAATCAATACTCAATAAGCAATTGAGAATGAATGGTTATATGACAATGTTAAATCATATTTCCATTGTACTTGAAATTAATTAAAGTGGAAAAAATATAGATTTTATATTTAAAATTCTACTTTGAATGTGAAAACTTATTAAAATATCTTGTCAATAGGAGATTCTGCTATTGTCTTATTAAATAAGTATGTACAGAGAAAAATGACATTTACCATATGCATCAAAAAAAGCATGTTCCAAAAAAGGCCCACATTATTTAAAACTTGTTCAACTCAGAAAAGGCCCACTATCCCAACAAAATGGCTGAGATTAAAACTGTTTTTATACTTTTGCCAAGGAAAAAATACAAGGCGTTTTACTAACTCTGCTAACTTTGTTAACCCAAAGGCTGAAATCAGCATTGTTATTGACAAAGGAAAAAAAAAATTCTTTATGATTACTTTTTGAATTTTTAGTCTTCAAATGGAATATAACAAAGTATTTTATTTATGAAGTACAGTTAACCACGTGTTCTTATACAAGCTGCCTTCTCTTTTTTTAGTATTTTATTTTCTTTTATTATTAGTTTCAAGTACATAGTACATTGGTTAGATGTTTATATTGTTTATGAAATGATCCCCCAATTACTCTATCTTCCCTCTACACATAGCCATTACATTACTGCTGACTGCAGGTCCTATGCTGAAGCCACCTTCTTTTAAGGGTTTTCTAAGGCTTCCCTGAGAAATTACTACCCACGGATCACTACCCATGACAGTTCTACTGTATTTCTAGCTAGTTAAACCACATCTGAAATATAGAATTCAATTCTGGGTGCTACATTTTAAGAGGACATTGACCAATTAGAATGCCATGAAAGGCATATGTCCAGGTGAAAAAGAGAAGGTATAAGTTTTGACAAATTATTCAAACAACTTGGGAAGGGAAGAATAAGGAAAGGCGTATCTGTTTTCAAATATTTGAAGGGCTATCATGGAGAGATGAGTATAATTCTGTGTTGCTCTAGAGGCCAGAACTAGGACAAAAACCTGTACCCGTGTGTGCTATCCAGTAACAAGGACAGCTGCCCGCGAGGGTGGTACCAACCTCTGGAGGTTTTCAAGCAGAAGTAGGATGTCTGTCAAAGTAATAATTTTTTTTTTTTTTTTAATTCCTGCACTGGGTGGAAAGTTGAACTAAAAATCTGTGAGTTTCTTTGTGACTCTCAGGTTCTACTTTTCTGGATAAAATAAAATACACAAATGCAGTGCCAAAGGAGATTTTTATAGTATGTTCATTTCTCTAACAGCAAAATATTTAATTTTCTAAAAAGTAAATATAAGATTCTGTGATACATCAAATGCTTACTCCCAACCGAAAAGAGTCATTTGGCCACTTAAAACACCCAGTATGTATTTCAAATGTATAGCAAGTTTTAGGCATCGGATCCTGTATGTTCTATTCATACATAAATTATTGCAATCATAAAAAAAAAAAAAAAAACTTTTATTTGTGAGGGAACCCTATGAATTTACTAGGAGTATAAATTTAGGAATAATTTTACAAATCAAAAGTAAAGAAAATTCTCTCTCCTCTCCAACAGACTAAAGCAGAATGGAGCAGACATTTCTTCAGGATGCTGCAACATTGGACAATTAAGTAGGCTTATAGATCTATGTCCTAGTCCCAGTTTTGATATGAGATGTAAGAGAGGCCTTGGGTCAGTAACTTACTTCAGCACCCACTTAAAAAAAAAAAAAAAGTAGTTGGATTAGACCATCTTTTTAGTCTTTTCAATTTCTAAGGTCTCTGACTTCTACATGTATGATACCCCACTTATGCATGTACCTATGCAGTCAAGCACTGTCAGCCTTCAGGAACAAACTGAAGGCTTGAACCTAAAAACAAAATTTAAAGCTTATAATTTTGAATATCAATGGAAATAATAAAAAGGGAAAAAGAAATGAAGTTTAAGAAGACACATGGTGATTGGTTGGCAGACTGAAAGATGATAAACTCTCATTGGGTGATAATATCCCTAAGAGCCAAGCCACATTACCCTCACGTCATAAAATCTGGAAGAAGTGTAAAGAAAGGGAGAGAAGACACAGCCAAGAAGCAAACAGGCAAAAAATAAAAGAAGAGGAGAGAAATCAATAGGCAGCCAATGGCAGAGATCACGAGAAGCATCAGGAATGGTGAAAAGAAGAAAAAGAGAAAGAGCAAGGAGAAATGGAGTAGAGAGAGCAAAAAAATAAAGGGAGGAAAAAACCCTTGTGGGAACATGAAAGCAGTGGGCTCCATTCAGAAGTGGAAGCTGAGGCTCATTCACCTCGCAGATCAGAGGAGGTCTTCCTTATATCGCAGCCATTGGAGTCATGGCTATTAGTGACAGTCCCCACACACTGAGCTTAGATTATGTTCCATCCACTCCACTTATCAGATGAGTGTAAAACATCTTTAAAATGTTTTCATCTCTCAGATGTTTCTAAAAGAGGCTTGTTAATTAAAGAACTGATCTTTGGATCGTGGGGAACCTCATTCATCCAAAATGAACTGAGATGCTCCCTGGAGTGGGTTTGCGCATATATGTACACAGATGATACATAAATAGATATAAATAACTTCATACTCGAGGGTCTAGAACAAAGCCCTAACCATAAAGAAATCAAATATATTCCGTCCTCTTTCTATTCTCTACTTGGATTTCTTTGGAATTCACATTAGCATGGGTTGACAACACAAATCCATCGATGGGCTTAATGAAAACCAAGAAGTCCACATAAGTTAAATTCACAGCAGATTTTTCTCCATTTTCTTTTCCTGTGTGTTATTTTCATAGGAATTTGTGTCTTTGGGAGAATTCTGAGCAAAAGTGTAACATCATTCTAGGTCTACTGTCTTTGTACCATGCAAATTTCCAATATTATTAGTAATAATTCTTGGAAACAGAAAGATTTTAATAAAAAAATAAAAGCACTCAAAATTGACCTGAACTTTATTAGAAACATGGGACCATAACCTAAGAATGAGCTGAGGTGATATTTCTCTACAAATAGTCAAAGGAATATTTATCTGCAGGATATGATGTGGGATGGTATTTGAAAATACTAACTTACATATCTTTTTCTCTTGCATTTTCTGTTATCCTTTCTCAACCCAAACAGCTAGGGCAGCCCACCTTCACTGCAAAAGAAGATGTCTGTTCAAGCTGGACACAAGTAAATAAAAGAATTAAATTCTTAGACAACATGTTTCGAAAGCTTACATTGAATTAAGAAAATCCAGATTTCTAAGAATTCCAAGCAAAAGTTTAAGCCATAAGTAATAGATTTGGAATAATTTACAATCAATTCCATTTTAGCTTATTATTTGTACTAGGTATCAAACTTCTTATCTATCAGGACTAGATTTGATGATAAATGACAGAAAACGTAAAATGTGGCTTAAAGCCATACAGGTATATTCTTTCACATTAAAAACGCGTTTAGAAGGTATCTCCTATTTTCTGCTCCATCCTCAAGCTCAGTGCATAATCCAAGACTGCCACCGGCCTTTCTGCCAGCATGTCCACATTCCAGGCAGTAGAACGGAGGAAGGGCTGCAGTGACAGTTCCAGTGAGTCAAGTCTTTCAAGAAGCCTTCCTGGAAATCACATACAACACTTCCATTTACCCAGAATTTAGTCCTGTGGCCATACCTAGCTTTCAGGAAAGCTGCGAAATACAATTTTTATTCTAGAGAGCAATGTATCCAGGTAAAAATTACTTTAAAAATTACTAAGAAAGAAGGTTGAAATGGAAATTAGGTAAACACGGAGTGATTTCTACCAGCCTTAGCTTTTCTTTCTCCAGAGGATACAATCTCTGGACTGGGGGTTAAAAAAGCTTGAGAGAAGATGTTCTGAGAACAAGAGAGAGAGAGTAGAGCCTAGAGGTAAGAAAGAACCAGGCAGACAAAAGCAGAGGTGGTGTCAGAGGCCCACCCAAGAGTGAGCCAGGGGACATTCGAGTGAGCCCCAGGGAACAATGTGAGAGCTGGGTCGGTGCTCCCCCACTATCCGGGTTCCATGACAGTATGCGTCATATCTCACCAGCACAGAGGAGCTGTGTCAGTCCGCCTGCCCACTGGTTTCTGGCAAGGGCCTCCCAACAGCACACTAGCCTATTAGTGCACTAGAAAAAAACATGCTCCTCTAGGCCCTGAGGCTTGCCACTGAAACAAAAATTATGACTCTAAACATCAAGATGGGTTCTGTGATCACAGGTTTTGTTTTGTTTGAGTTTTTAATGTACAGTCACATGTACACGAACCAGTCTTACCTGAATCCAAAGGAGCTGGACTTTCTCTAGTAACACCATTTGTATCCATTTCATATAACTCAATATCTACCAAGCTTTCTATAAGCATGTTTCTACCCTTAAAAAACTTCCAATCTAGTAATGGGGACAATAAAAGTATACTTAAAACTATAACACAGAGTATGTACTAAGAAAAAGGAAGGAAGGAGGAGAGGAAAAGGGAAGAACTAACCTCAGTTAAGGTCCTACTATGTATTTCACACTGCGCTTGGTGCACTTGTACATTATTTAAGAGGTAAGAAGTGGTATTATTCTCATTTTACGTATGGGAAAACTGAAGCTTTCTACAAGAATTCAGACTAGAACAATTATTGATCCCACAATAGGGGTCAAACTGTTAAAAGAAAAAAAATTTCTGGAAACAGAAAAAAACACTCAACAGATGCTTGGCAGAATGGACAAGAGTAAAGGACATTTCATGAAAAAGGACAAACCTGTGTATCTGTAGAAGAAAAAATAAGGAGTATTTATCCAGTTTAGCTTGGGCAAAAAGATATGTAGAGGATGAGTGGAAGATAAAAGCAGAAAATCATGGTTTGTGATCAAATTCAGAAGGCATTTCAAAAAAACAGAGTGAAGAGTTTACAACTAATCCAGTAGGAAATCGTAATGATATGATTATTTTAGGTAGATTTATCTAGTTCAGGTCTACCAATACTTATTCACAATTCTAAAATCCAAACATTCTAAAAATCAAATATATGGGTTTTTTTAATATAATTTACTTGGAGACAAAGAGAACTCGTTTTGCATTAAAGTTTAATTAACATGAACAATTTGGGACCATTTATACTCTTTATGTTATTTAATGTGAAATTCATATACTTCACTGCAAAATAATGTGTGATTCAGGATCCTGTCCAATTCTCACTAAGGGGATTTTGTAATAGTGTTTTCTCCACATTTCCTTTCTAAAACTGCAAGAATTAAAAAGAAAAATCTACATGCTAAAATACATCTGACCCCAAGAGTTTTAAATGAGGGATTATTGACTGTAGCCATGTAAGGATGGGATCAGGGGAGAACAGAGGTGAGAAGACTCGTTCGGAGACTTCCAATAGTCCTAGCCAGAAAAAATAAGAACCTGACGTACAGTAGTGGCAGCCATGAGAATAGAAAAGATGGGTGAATATAAGAATCGCTGGGAATCAGACTGGCAGCTAACTGGATGCAGTGGACTGAGGAATAAGCCAAAGGAAAGTCCAAGGTTAGTCCTGGGAGCTTTGTGATAGTTTTAACAACAGTATCAACAACAACAAAAACAGGATTGTTAATGAGTCCATTTTAATCATGTTGGATATGAGCTGTTGGCAGAACATCTAGGTTGTGGTGTCAGGCAGAGAGTAAGAAATGTGTTTAGAATTAGGAGAGAAGTGAGAACCTGAGGTATAACTCTGAGACTCAGCTACATAGAGGAGATAATGAAAGCTCTGGAAATTGATGAAATTCTCAAGGAATAAAGAAGGGAAAAAACACATAAAACTTTGGGAAAAAAACTAGCACTTTACAACAGAGCTTTCTTAATTGCATGAAGGGTCTATTGCTGAGATGAGCAGAGAGTAGAAACCCCTTAATGACGGAGAAGAAAGTCGTCAGATTCCTCTAGGGTTTGCCTAGAAAGGAGCACAATTCCAGAATTCCCTCCTCATAACACTTCGGGGTGTCTGTTGCCAACAATGAACTGAGCAAACACAAGTTTAGAACTCTGGAATGATGCCCCAAAGCAGATGAGTTCACTTTTTTGAAAAATCAATATATGTCCTCAAGTCCACATTTTTTATACTCCTACACTAGTAGAAATGTAACTTTTGTGCAATCTATTATTGTGGCCAGTTCTGACTCAAGAGGAGCCATTCTGGCCAAAGTAAACTACAGTTTTTCAAGCTGTTAACTTTTTTTTGTAAATGGTATCTTTCTTACCGATGCTACTGCAGATTCACAGCAGTATGTAATGTTTTGTAGCAGTGAAAACATGGAAGGAAGAGATTACAATGAGTTAAGCAGATATGAACTGAAAGCCACATTCCACGCCTCTAAAAGCAAAGCCACAAATGGGATGTTTCTTGAGAGGCGTGATGCCTAATTTTACATGTCAATTTGGCTGGGCCACACTGCCCAGGTATTTGGTCAAACATAATTCTGGATGTTCCTGTGAGGATGTTTTAGGGTAAGATTTACATTTAAATAGGTGGACTTTGAGTGAAGCAGATTGCCCTCTATAATGTGGGTGGGCCTCATCCAATCAGTTGAAAATATGAATAGAACCAAGGACTGACCTCCCTCGAGCAGGAGGGAGCTCTGCCAGCCGACGGCCTTCGGACTTCCGCTGCAGCACCAGCTCTTCCCCAGGTCTCTAGCCTGCTGGCCTTCCAACGCTGGCTCTTCCTGTGACTCCAGCCTGCTGGTCCACTCAGCAAATTTTTAATTTCACAGACTCCATAATCACTGGAGCCAATTCCTTAAAAATAAACAAATACATATCCTATTGGCTCTGTTTCTCTATAGAATCCTGACTAATACAAGAGAAATGGAAATAAAGCAACATAACGTTGGGTGACCTAAAGAAATTGAAGGAATTAGAACATATGATCCAGATTGTTTTGGGAAAAAAGCAATCTAGTCAAAAACCAAATTGTGAAAAGTACTCTAGTCAAAAACCAAATAATTCCATTACTCAACTTTTATCACTTCTTGGTAATTAATTTTTATTTATCATTGGCAGTTTTGCAGCCTTTAAATATTTTTGTTTATTTTTCACAATATGGGGGCATTGCTCCTATTTTCAAATCTATTTCAAATTCATTTTCCTGCCCTATGCTACAAAACTGTACAACCATCTTTCTTAGCATGTCAAATGATCTCCATATTACCCATACAATCATTAATCTTCACTCAGTTGAATGTTAATTGGGAATCATATTTTTAGCTTTCTGAGACTGGAATGCCCCTTACGACACGTTTGTCAGCAGTTCGACTTTTCACATTCGACTGCCTCGCTTGTTTTCAGGAACATATGATTACAGGTAGTGCAGTTCCAAACAAACAAGGGCTCATTTACCATCATCTTTTTTATATTTATCTTTCAAAGAATGTTCCGTCTACTAACCCTAGTCTTTATTGACAAAAACTAGAACACAGGTATTTTCACTTTTAATGTTCCACAAATTGGCGTTTGTTCTTAAAGTTAGGATGGTATCTATCATTTTGCTTTGAAACTGTTCCTTTTATAAGTTATTTCAATTAGCCATTCCCAAAATCCAGTGCAAACAACAACAAAATACAAAAAACATACAAACAAAAAAAACACTGATGTTTTATTTAAAAATTTCTGTCTTCCATTTCATTTTACCAGCCCAAGTACAAATTCGGAGAAAAGCTTCTTAAGTCCCGCCGTTTCAAACTCCTTTTGTAACTCATCCAACGATGAGTACTCTCTGACTTCAAATGCCAGGAACCTGCATTATACAAAGGAAACTCATGAATACGCCTAGATCTGTCAGAGTATAATTATCGATTCAGTTGCTTTTCCACCCGCAATGGTACTAAATTATACCTTTTGTGTTCTGCCTGTACTTTTGTTTCAAATAGTACACTAATCATTTTCTCTTTGCATTTCTTTCCACTTGAGTCCACATCTATTTTGGAAGTTTTCTGAAGAATCAGGTACTCCTAAATGATAAATCAGTACGTTAAACACATATCTTACTCTGAATCTCAAAGTCCTGGTTTTAAAAGAGCTGTAAACCTGCAGGTTTATTTTCATGCTTGAGGAGCACTCTCTTTCTGAATCAAGCAGTAACAGAGTTACCGTGTTTCTACATTCTTGGCAGCATAATGTACTAATGCAGGAGGTAAGAGCGACATCACCCAACTACTCAGGTTGAATTCTGGACTGGACAGCCTATGAGCTGTGATTCTGGATGGGCTGCTTAAACCCTCTGTGTCTCCAAAATGGTTCTCATCACAGCACCCACCTTATGGGGAAGTCGTGATGATCAAATGAGTCAATACGTGCAAAGAACTTAGAGGAGTGCCTGGCACAGAGCGCTATGACACACTCAATGTAGTGCCAGCAACTGCTGTCATTATTGTTACCACTTCAGTGTCTGGATGACGTTAACAGGCACACAGCACTTGTCACTCCAAACTGATGGCATCTATGAATATGTACCTTTGATTCTCAATCCAGATCTATAACCTTATAAAAAAACAAATATTTAAAATGAATTAAATATTTACATCAAATGGCATTTTAGAAAGTTAATTTAAAAAAAACTCTTTAAAAAGTATAATTTCTCTACATTAGCAGAGTCCTAGTCACATGAATAAATACTTGTTAATTAATTGATAGATCCAGTCTGAGTAATATCTGCAAAGCAGGTGCACTTAGCCTAATGTGCCTGGGATGGCTTAAAGAAAATTCTGAGCCCTTAAGGGAAATATGAGCAAGAAAATTAACTTCTATTCATTTTGCCAGCCAGTATCTTACCCAAAAGGATCGAGTTTTATAGATATGTTATAAGTCACCTTAAAACATATGGTTCCTTGGTCAGAACCCAATCCATGACCTATATTAAACCTGAATTACTTGTTGTATCTATATGCTATAACCCAGAACTAATCTGGCTAACCAAATGCCAAACAAGTTCTGTAGTCAGAGCCCTTCATGAAATAGGTAGGTAGGCAGTTAGTCTACAAATCTTTAAAATCATAGGTTGTGCAAACTAAATCTGTTTTAGATAAATTCAGTTGTAACAACTCTTGACCCAAACCATCTGAAAGCATAAAACCAGTTAAGTGATTTGTAGCTCTTTTAAGATTTAAAATATAATAAGCAGCTTTTCTCATCTGGTCCCACGTAAATCAGGTTAGATGAGTTTAGAATGAGAACTTGAAAAATCAGAAGATGATGATTTTGAAAGCGGCTGCCGAGACAAGTCAGGTGGAAAGCAGAATCAGGTAGGAGGTGACAAACTGACAGCCCTAATGATTCCACTTCCACTCGCACTAAGTCCTGGTTAGGAGGGACCAGCTCCTCTTTCCAGGAATTATATAGCAAATTAAAGTGTCAGAATGTACCTTTAACTGCCAAAAAGTTAAAAATTTTTGCAGGCTACCAAAATATAAACCTTGCTTGACTAACTAAGGAAAGAAATATAAATATCCACCATGTGCACATTTATAAAGTTGAGTCTAATTACTGAAACAAACATTCATGTACCACAGAGATTTTTTTATAACTTCTCACATTAAGTGGCATAATTTTTAAAATAGAATATTCTATTTATTCTTCAAGTTTTGCAAATATGTAGTTCTAATTAGAAGTTAAAGGTATTCTTACCCAAAAAATAGAACTGTATTAACATGGTAATAGTAAAAGTGAAAACATCTAAATGATTAATCTGTCCCATTGCTCTAAAACACACTATAGACACACCATTTTAGCAGAAAATAGCTAAATTCCTATTCAACATTAAACTTTTTGGCACCTTGATGTTGTTTCTTTCTCCTTGTAGTAAAATCAGTATTATTTTACCCATGAACATCAGTCTTCCTGTCAGCTTTAGATGTGAAGCCCACTTCTCCACAGTTTTGACATATTTAGTCTTTGCTCTCATGTGATCTAAATGCAAAAGAGTTATCCACAATCCGTCATCCACAGCCGTGCTTGCTGCGAAAGTACACTTTCCACTGCCACTTCCCATTTCTGGCTGGTTGAGGATGTGCCTGAGATTCTGCTGAACCCAGAGGACCAGCTCATGAACCATCGGTTCCGACAAAAGGTTCTCCGCTTGCTCAAGTAACTTCTCCTTCACAGCCGCGCACTGGGCCCTGGTCAGGTGCTCAGAGGTAACCGAGATAGCCGGTAGACAGGAGGGGTAATTGACCGGTAAATGGAACACCAGTTCTAAGGGTACGTCTGCATCTGTCAGTCCTTCGGCTTTCGTGAGAATTCTGAAAACGGTCCCATCTGTCTCTGGAAAGCATCCAAAAATAATGATTAGCTGCACATAATTTGATTTGAATAGAACACTAACAAGTTAAAATTTTTGTTTCAAGTATCAATTTATTTGTCATGTGAAAACTGAGTTGTTTTGAAAAGACACATAATAGTGAGAAAGCCCTGAGTTACAGAATATTTCCTTCAACCACACATATATAGCCATGGAGTCACACATGCTAGCACCCAGGACTTCACTGGCCTTTACACTTGCTCTTACCCCATTTTTCTTCAGACTACCAATAAGGTTTCTCACCATGAAATGTTTCCTACCCAGACTTAGTTGATAATTCTGGAAACCCCTAAATAAACTCACATGAACATGCAAGGAAACCACATCATGTATCTATAAAATCAGTAATTAATTTAAAAGTTCTACTCTGAATCCAGCGAAGGTCATTTCGTGGTCAGTCCACACCAAAGCAAATAAACCCTGGAAGCCTGAGTGGCGGTCGGGTTGCAGAGAACTAGTGACTGCACAATATAGTGACTGCCTGGACCCGCTCCATCTTACTTCACATATGTGACTACCGGTGTAACATGAAGATAGCAAGATGAACTAAAATTGGGCGGACATCCATTCGGCCATTTCTGGCTCCAGAAAAAGGAGGAGGAGCACGCGTAGGACACGAGATAAAACACTCTGCTCTCTTTCAGATTTGCTCCACTTCACCCCTCTGACGTGTTCCACACCACTTCACCCCGCTTTTCAGAAAGCTGATAAAACGTCAGGCTGATACATTCTGCAGAGGCAGAAGCACACAGATCAGAAACAGAGTAGAACAGAACTTGGTGCAGATGAATCTCCTTAAAGCTACTGCCTCTCTCCTCTCGCTCCCCTGCTCCTCTCTCTGCTTGCCCTCAATTCATTTTCCCTCCCGAGAGGCAGTCAAACCTTTCTCATTTTCATACCTGGATTGTTGCTCCACGGCCTCAACAACAGAAACCTGAATGCCGCCCCATGTTAAAGAACCCAAAAGAGCGTTAACATGGCTCCCTAGCCATCTGACTCCACTGATATGAATGCCTCTGTGACCAACATTAATTCGTCTGGGACCAAACAGCTGTTACACGAGTCTTTTCTTTAATGGAATATTCAGTATCAACTGCAAAACACTATCTTTTTAAGACACCACTTGGAAACACAGGCAGTAACCATTATAAAGGCCATATTGAAATAATAGAACCAAAATTTGTTTTACATAAGTAAAATGTATACTGCATAAAAAAAAAATTTTCAAATCTAACTCAATACATTATTATAGAAGAATCCATCACCAGCTTCTCAAAACCCTTCCTCCAATCAGTTACTTAGCCTTCTTTAAAAAATATATTTTATTATTAAAGTTGGCTCTATGTATATCAATTAGGTGAGTACATTTCACTATGTGAAACGGGCATTGTAAATAGACATAAACAACATATGACCATCAGGCTAAATAAATTCTCCAGAAATCATCTTGGGAGTCCACTTTCTCTCTCAAGGGGGAGGCTTAACATAAAGATCTTGGTTCACTCATCATTCAACGAACATTCACTGAGCACCTACTAGGTCCAAGGCACCTATCCTGGTCTCTGAGAAAAAACAATGGGTGAGACACCGATCCTGTCACATTGACTCAATCCAATGGTTCATAACATGAAACAGTAGACAAATTCAAAGTGATCTTCCTCAACTTCTCATCTACAACTCAAAATGTATTATTATTTATTATCTATGTTTTTATAAACATAGTATATACAATTTATATAAACATGTTTTATATATAAGCTCCTTCCTCAAATATTATATTTATAAAACATTATATATATCAAAGCTCCTTTCTCAAACATTACCAGTGAGCTCCTCATTGCCACTCTATAGACAAAAGTTAACTCAGCCAGGCCTGCACACTCCCAAGAAAGGCCTGTGTTCAGGACTGTCCCTTGGCTGGCTCTTGAGAGATGAGCTCTATGCCCTAGAGATAGTCTGCCTGACAGGAGTGTGGCCTTGGGCTACATGGTACCAGTCTGATTAAATAGTGTAAGCTAACAATGTGACTTATGGTTAATCTTATTCTGAGGGCTCAAGTCTGAGAATCTGATGTCAGCCAAACAGGTAAGGAAGGTACATGCCTGATCTCCAATAAAAACTTGGATACCAAGACTCAAGTTCACTTCCCTCATTGGCCATACCTCTCCCATACTGTCACACATCGATGCTAAGAAAAGTAAGCATGTTTGTGTGGCTCCCCTGGAAAAACATCTGGAAGCTTGTACCCAGTTTCTCCTGGACTTCAATCCATGCACTGAATTTTCTCTTTGCTGATTTTAATCTGTGTTCTTTTGTTGCAATAAACTATAACCATGAATATACCAGGATTTCTGAGTCCTAGCAAATTGTCAAGCCTGAGGGTGGTTTGGGGACTACCACCTGTATTCGATGGCCTTTATCCCGTCCTGCCTTTCCACAGCATCTGAACCTACTGAGCCAATTTCCTTCCCAAAATCCTCTCTTCTCATAACTCCCAGACACCACATCATTCTGGCTTTTCCCTTACATCTTTAATCATTCCTTTATTGCTTTATCTTCCTTCCTAGCCCCCTAAATGCACAGGCACTCTTTAAAGCATAATTCCATTGAACAACTTCTTTGTTCCAGTCACCTAAGCTTGACTCTTTTTACCCGTCTCTGCTTCATATTTTGTATTCAACTGCCAAAGTCCTACCCCAAGTCCTCCAGTTTTGCATTCGCATTACCACTCTCCTAAGTCAGGCCTTTCTCTGCTTTTGGCAATAGTGGTCTCCTGACCACCTGCCTCTCCCCCACACCAAAATATCCTATGCCAATCTCCCAGGATGACGAATTACAAATCCCTCTATCCAACTCCTAGAGCCAGCCCGCAACTCCAACCTCCTCTCTCCTTATTCCTGGCTCCAGCTAACCCATATGCACCGTCCTGGACACAGAGCCTGCTCTCCCCTCTCTGACACTTGCTCCTGCTATGCTATCGGCCAAGTGGGTCCTTAACTCTTCCCTTTCTGCCTACTGGAATCTTTGTTCGACTGCCAAAGCACCTCTCTGAAGCCTGACCTATGATTTCCATGGTACTTTAGACTTATTTTGTGAGATTTTCATACCCAGGATTATTGTGGTTGAACCAAATTAACTATTTTCTTCACCACTGGAATGTATCTTTTTTTTTTTTTTAAGACACAACCCAAAAAACAATGGGTTACACAAAACTTTAAATTTTACAGCCATACAGCTCTGAGCATTATGCCGTTAGCTTATAATCATGAGTCTCACAAATGCAAAAGTCCTTATCTGTGATAGGCTAAACAATGGCCCAATGCTACTTGACAAGGCAAAAAGGACTTTGGAGATGTGATTACGTTAAGGATTCTGAGATGGAAGGTTAACATGGATTGCCCAGTGGGTCCTAAATGTAATCACAAGTGCCCTTACAAGAGGGAGGCAGAGGGAAGTTTTACCACAGAAGAAGGCAGTATGATCACTGAAGCAGACGCTACACCACTGGCTTTGAAGATGGAGAAGGGGCCATGAGAAATGCAGTTCTAAAAGCTGGAAAAAGCAAGAACACAGATTCTCCCCAGAGCCCCTAGAGGGAACCCAGCCCTGCTGACCACTTGATTTCAGCCCTGTAAAACTGATTTCAGACATCTGACCTATAGAACTATAAGGGGATAAATATATGGTAAGCCACCATGTTTTTGGTCATTTGTTATAGCAGCCACAGGAAACTAATACAGTGTCCATGCCTAGAAAGCAAGCTTTTCCTCTCAAGCAAGAGTCCCTTTCTGACCAAAACCCTGAAACGCGCAGTGTTCTCCAGTCTCGGCCATATAAACACCCACCTGGTCCTCCCCACTATGCTGAAATAACTGACAGAAACAGGTGGTCCAGGGAGAAAGTCTTGAAAGGCTATTAAGTTGGTCATCTAAATCCTTAGCAATTTTCATTTTTTTTCTTAGTAATTTTCTGGTCCTAGTCATCAAACAGAAAAACAGTGGGAGAAAATTCTGACTTTTGCCTTTGAAAACTGTGAAATTATTAGATATGTTCAGAAGAATGCCTGCTTTAATTCTTTTAATAATTGAAAAAAGATAGCATTCTTCCTAATTGGTTTTCTTGGTGGCTCCCTGCCCCACCACCCACCCACCCCAAACACACACTGGAGCTGCAAACTAAAATCACGCAAAATAATGCTCTCTCTGTAAGAAAACGAAAAGTCCAGTAACATGCTCCATTCCTCTGATATTTAACGTAGTAATAAATTTACACATTCTTTTAAAAACTCAAGTTCTCCCTAAAATTCTAGAATTATGTAAATTACCCTTCTATCTCTCATCTGCCTTAGTTTGCAATGCCATTAAACTCCTTTTTACTTCAGAATTCATGTAACCACATGTACTGTCAGTCTGATTTTGGGGAGTTTGTTTTTCATTTTGGTTTTTTAATTAAAAAAAAAAAAAAAAAAAACAGGGTTCCAGCCAAGATGGCAGAGTAGGTAAATGCTGTGTTCACCTCCTCGCACGACCACATCAAAATTATAACTAAATGACAGAACCACCATCACTGGGAGTCACCTGAAGACTAGCTGAACAGAAGTTCTACAACTAGGGACAAACAGAAGAGGCCATCTTGAGACTGGTAGAATGGCTTGGTCCCACACCCGTGTGTGGTGGTTGAGAATCGGGAGGATTATCTTGGTTGCAGAGGACCCCCTGGAGGGGCGAGGGGTCCCAGCCCCACACCAGGCTCCATAGTCCAGGGTTCCAATGCCAGGAAGAGAAGTCCCCACAACTTCTGGCTGTGAAAACTAGAAGAGACTGTGGCTGAGTGAGATGGAAGGCAGCTGGAGTTGCAGATAATCTTCTTAAGGAGCCCACAAGTGGACTTACTCAGTGATGGACTCACTTGCTCTGAGCTCCAGCACTGGGGCAGCTACTTGGAAGATTTCTGGCATGTAAGGGGAGGAACTGAGTTGTCTGGCTTCACGACGAGGGTTGGAGGGGCAGTTTTCTACCAGACAGACGTGCTGGCAGAAGCCACTGTTCCTTTGTTGAGCCCTCCCTCCTCTCGGTGTGTAGACACAGACAGCCACCATATCAGGTCTCCATCAACCTGTAACACTGGTCACCCAGCCCTGGTGGTTCCCTGAGACCCCGCCCCACACAACTTGCAGGCCTACCCAAGCTGCTTCTAGTGGCTTTTCCATGCAAATGACCTTTCTTGGTCCATGCTGCAGACTTTCCTAAAATCTCTCAAAGGTTCTCAAAACCCAAACAAACAGCATCTGGCCTTGGTGTGCCCTGTACCTCTTGGTGAGCAGCCCCAAGCCCATTACTAGCAGTTGCTGGCCTCGGTTCGTGGACTGGCCTCTCAAGGCACCTTCAAGCCCAGAGCGGGTGGTGGCCATCTGAAGATTGCTTGATGACTCTTACCAGGTGGCCCTGGGCAGGATACAGGCTGTGGCTAGAGCTCCTCCCAGGTGAACCTAGGGCTGGCACACTCTGTGGCCAGCTTCAGATGGAGCTGGAACGCCATCTAGGACTGCATCAAAAGATGACACACTCAAAAGACAGACTCAGCAGACAGCAGAGCCCTACAAAATTGAATCCTGTTCTGAAGGGTCAGCCCCTAACGAGCCAGTCCTCACAACTAATCAGCCCAAAGGTCAATACCTCCCACTGACATGCAAACAGCAACCAAGGCTCAAATACAACAGGAGGGCTACACACACCCATACAAGAGACACACCTGGAGCACCCAACCCAGGTGACCAGGGAAGACTACGCCACTGGGCCCCACATAAGGCCACTTTACTAAGACCGAGGAACAGAGCAACCCTACCTGATACATGGAAACAAACACAGAGAGGCAGCCAAAATGGGGAAACAAAGAAACATGTCCCAATTTAAAGAACAGAACAAAGCTCCAGAAAAAGAACTAAACAAAACAGAGACAAGCCATCTACCCGATGCAGAGTTCAAAACACTGGTGATAAAGATGTTCAATGAAGTTAGGGAAAGAGTAGATGAACTCAGTGAGAACTTTAACAAAGAGCTAAAAAATATAAAAATGGAGCTAGAAAGCATAGAAAATAAAAAATAAAAAAAAAACAGAAGAATACAGTAACTAAAATGAAGAATACCTTAGGAGGAATCAAGAGTAGACTGGGTGAAGCAGAGGATTAAATCAGCAATTGAGAAGATATGGTAAAAGAAAACACCCAAACAGAACAGCAACAAGAAAAAGGAATCCAAAAAAATGAGGATACTTTAAGGGGCCTCTGGGAAAACATCAAGTGTACTCACGTTCGCATCATATGGGAACCAGAAGAAGAAGAGAGAAAGCAAAGAATTGAAAACCTATTTGAAGAAATAATAACAAAAAACATCTCTAACCTAGTGAAGGAAATAGATGTATACACCCAGGAAGCATAGAGTCCCAAACAAGATGAACCCAAAGAGGCACCAAGACACATCATAATTAAAATGCCAAAAGATAAAGTAAAAGAGAGGACCTTAAAAGCAGCAGGAGAAAAGCAATTAGTTACCTACAAAGAAGCTCCCATAAGGCTGTCAGCTGATTTCTCAACAGAAACTTTGCAGGCCAGAAGGGACTGGCACGAAATATTTAAAATGGTGAAAAGCAAAGACCTACAACCAAGACTACTCTACCCAGCAAAGTTATCATTTATAATCAAAGGACAGATAAAAGAGCTCCAGACAAGAAAAAGCTAAAGGAGTTCAGCACCACCAAACCAAAATCACAAGAAATGTTAGAGGGAGTTCTTTAAGAATTAGGAGGAAAAAAAGGTAAAAAATATGAATAATAAAATGGCAATAATTACCAATATGTATCAACAATTACTTTAAATGTAAATGGACTAACTGCTCCAATCAAAAGACATAGAGTGGCTAAATGGATAAGAAAACAAGACCCTACATATGCTGCCTACAAGAGACTCGCTTCAGATCAAAAGACACACACAGATTGAAAGTAAAGGGATGGAAAAAAATATTTCATGAAAATGAAAATTAAAAAATGGTGTGGGAATAATACTTATATCAGAAAAAAAAATAGACTTTAAAATAAAAGCTATAACGAGAGACAAAGATGGACTCAGTTATCCCACTTTCGGGTATTTATCCAAACAAATCCAAAACATTACTTTAAAGGGACATGTGCATCCATATGTTTGTTGCAGCATTATTTACAATAGCCAAAATATGAAGGCAACCTGGGTATCCACCAACAGATAAATGGATAAAGAAGAGGTGGTAAATATATACAATGGAATATTACTCAGCCATAAAAATAGAATGAAATCTTGCCATCTGCAACAACATGGATGGACCTAGAGGGTATTGAACTGAGTAGAGTAAGTCAGACAGAGAAAGACAAATGCCATATGATTTCATTCACATGTAGAATCTAAAGAACAAAATAAACAAAACAGAAACAATCTCATAGGTACAAAGAACATTTTAATGGTTGCCAGATTGGGTGCGGTGGGGAGAGGTGGTAAGGGTGAGTGAAAATGGGGTAGGAATTAAGAAGTACAAATTGGCAGTTACAAAAATAGTTATGGGATGTAAAGTACAGCATAAGGAATAGAGTCAATAATATTTTAATAACTATGGATGGTATCAGATGGGTACTAGATTCACTGGGGTGATCACTTTGAAAGTTATATAAATGTTGTATAAATCACTATGTCGTACGCTTGAAATTAATATAATATTGTATAACAACTGTAATTTAAAATTTTTTAAAATATTTTTTTAAATAAAAAAAATAATCTTGAAAAAAAAAAGAAAACAAAGTTGCCCCTATTTGTTTTAAGATTATTAACAGCTTAGAAACACAGTGATTAACAGGAAAATAATCTAACACTAATCTCTCTGCCCCTCCATGGCCCCAAAAAACTCTAGTTATTAAGTTTAACCCACAAACTCATCATTCTTAGTAAACATCTATGCCCTAGAAAACTCATGCCTGCCCTAGAAAACTAACATTTTCATAAGTACCCAGACAATTTTCATCTATTCTAAAGACCCTACTAAAAGATATAGGTCTTGCCTCTGGTTGAAGTTCAAATATATATTCACTATTGTTTTTCTTTTTAATAAGACACTGCCTTATAATAAGTGTAGCGACTTCCTAACTAAAACACAAACAAAAATAGGTTCAAATCTTATTCTTCCCTACAAGTATCTGGAAGAAATTCTGCTCTTAACCACACTCCAAACAACAGAAATTCAAACTAGAGATCTGAAATGAACCCCTAGATGCTACACAAATGTTATTTTTAAGTATTCACCCTACTTCATAGTCACACACAATAACAAAAGACAATGAAAAATGTAAGCTAAATTTAAGATAATGAGTTCTTCAAGATTCATTTAGGGTCTGTTAAGAAATTATATATATATAATTATACATATACAATTGACTTTCCCTAGACTAGCTTTTTTTTTTTTTTGCAATTTTTTTATATCCTCAGCAAGACTGTGTTCAAGAAAACCACTAAGAAGCCCCCAACACACTCTCATATGTCATCACACAAGATTTTCTTTCCTCTTGCTCCCAGCATGCATCCACTAGTGCTTGGTTTTTGTTACAGCTGAATTTTTATATACATTTAAAATGTAGTTACAGAAAATAAAAATAAAAATAAGTAAAGCTAGAAGTGGCAATCCCATCCTTTAGAAGTGAAGTTCAAGAATGAATTGGTGAGCTCAGTACCAACAATCCACAGGGGAACAGCGGAATTAGAAGGGTCAGTAGGTGACAGTCATGATTCATTTTGCAAGAAGGCCCTATGCAACCTGAACGTTAATTATAGCAGAATACAAAACTTCACTATGGAGCTACTACTGTGTAAACATATTACTTGCTATTAGGTCTTATATACCTCCCGCTGTACAACTTTTTGATCTGTAAAATAATTTCCAGAAATGCAACTCTGCATATCATAAGCACTGACTATGGCAATATAATCTCTGTGGCCCCAAATTACTTCATCAGGAAAATTAAGATTTATAACAATACCAATCCCATCTATCTCACAGGTGTGCACACACATGCACCCACACACACTCCCCTGCAGAATTATCCTGAACATAAGTGGTGTCATACCCATCTTTCTCTGGCTGTTCATTCTCATTCTTTCTCTTTCTTGCTCTCTCTCACTCTCTCTCTGCATTTTAGTAAAACTCTCTCTCTCTCTCTTCTCTCTCTCTCTCTTCTCTCTCTCTCTTTCTCTCTCTCCCCATCTCTCCCCTCTCCTCTTTCCTAAGAATTGTCTTCCTGCCGCAGCAGCCCCATCTCTATTAGTGAGTACAATGCAGTGTTAGGGTCCATACACCCTGGAGTCTGGTGGTTACCTAACCAACCTGAGCATCCGTTATCTGCTTTATAAAATAAAGCTAAGAGAATTCTCATCAAGTAAGATGCATTTAAAGCTAAGAGAATTCTCATCAAGTAAGATGTATCGGGTACATAGTAGGTGACCCCACTAAACCTGGCACTTGGCCTGACTGTACTGCTTGAGGAGGGGCAGGGTACGCCTTAGTCCACCCATAGCCCTCCCTAGTAGACAGGAGTGTCGAGGCTTACAGAATCTATACTCGAGAGACAGTTACCCCATTGTCTCTTACTATGAGCTTACTATAACCATTGTAAAGAGGCCAAAATGTATATAAGTCCCTGCAATTCTCAGCATAAATTAGCCCAGCTAAACTGAATCCAATTATTCAGCCTCTTCAATCTTACGGCCTTAACAGTTGACCCTTGGGTTGGCACCCTGAGCCTTCCTGGGCTATCTTGTACCAGAACTGCCATTTCCCACAGTGTTCTCCTGACTCCAGTAGCAACAAGGAACTTATTTGGGGGAAGTCAGGAAAAAAACCAATGGCATTCAAAATATTCTGGTATCAAGCTTATATCCTCCAACCCAAGCTGACAGTGACCAGCAGAGTGGTAGCCAGTAGCTCACTATGTGTCTACTGTGGTCTGTTAAAGTAGAGGTCCCCAACCCCTGGGCCACGGATCGGTACCAGTCCATGGCCCATTAGAAACCAGGCCACACAGCGGGAGGTGAGCGGCGGCCGAGCGAACAAAGCTTCATCTGTATTTGCAGCCATTCCTCAGCGCTAGCATCACCGCCTCAGCTCCACCTCAGATCATCAGGCTTTAGATTCTCATAGAAGCACTGGTCTCTGGTGCCTAAAAGGTTGGGGACCGCTGTAAGAATTCCTTACCTTACCCTTAGTTTCCAGCTGTGAACATCAAACAACCCTATTTCAATCAGTGAACTGTTCTATTCTCCAATGAACCTTTCAGCAACAAAATGTCCTAAGTTATTACACTGAATTCTTTTATAATTCAATTACTTATTGATGCCAGAACACTGAATTAAATTAATTAGGAGGCATGGCTCGAAAGTCATGCTTAATTTAACAGCAGATAAAGGATCCACAGTGTTCTCGATGTGAAGAAACTGCTCCCATTCTTCCTATGCTTAGTTTCTTGGGTTTTCTCTGACCCTTCAGCAGTGTCTCATGCTCTGCCATGTCCTCATGACCCAGACCACCACTACTCATCCTCTTTAAGGTGTGATGAAAAATCATAGGTTCATTTTTCCAGGATATTCCCGGCTGAGCCATAATAAAGGAATTGAGGAAAACTGATGATCTCTTCTAATAACCTGCCTCAGGCAGAAGCGATTATCAATGAGAGAGAATGGAGACAGCAAAGCAGATGATGAAGAACTAGGAATGCTATCCAATCAGAACAGTAGTGTCAAGAAAACACTGTGAGTAAATCCTTCAATATGGCTTTTAAACTACTGTTTCAGAAAGATACAGACAGGCTAGGCACTAAAGAGAAAGCTGGTCCATTACACTTATTGGTTCACAGTGCCAGTTGATACACAGGGCTCGATGAATGTGTGTAGATGGGCGATGCAAGAAAGAATAAGTGAAGGGGAGTCAACTCCTGCTTTGTGCGTGTGAATAACACACCACACGGATACATGAAACCATCTTAATCCAAGGATTTCTCACAATACCCAGCACATTTTAGACTACCTACTTTATTAAAGGTCAACCAATTTATGGTCAGAAAGGCAACTTTAATAGTAGCTGAAACATAACAGAAGGCTAAATCCCATGCCAAAAAATTTACATGATGTATCTGAAAGCCACACAAAAATGGAAGATTATCTGTATCACTGCCCTTTTTCATAAACTGCAGTTTTGTTTTTTACTTACTAGAAGCCACAGACAGGAACCAGATAAGTTTTAGTTATCATCAAAAATAGCCAAAGAACCTTTCTAGACTGTAAGTTCCTAGAGGAAAGGGGTGGTGCCTTTGAAACTGTCAATGTGTGCAGGGAATAAATAAATGTTGGCTGAATGATCGATGTGCCCCCAAGAACCTACCTTTCAGGGGGCCAGAAAAAGCATAAGAAAAGCAATCAACTTCTAAACGTAACTGAGAAAAGATTCAGGTTGAGCACTGTACGACTTCAAAGATTCATTCGGCAAACATTCACTGATCACCTACCATGCGCCTGGCACTGCCCTGTATGCCTGACACTGTCCTTCGCTTGGAGTTCTGTGATTACAAATCAGGCAGGGTCCCTGCCCTCAAGCAACTTGAGACAACCAAATAATATATAGATGACAGGATGTACAGCGCTTACAAAGAACATCCAATAATGCAATTTGGGGAAGCTGGCTTTAAACTAAAGGTGTCAGGATAGGCCTCTTTTTAAGCTGAGAGCTGAAGAACAAGTACGGGTCGGCCAAGGAATGCGTACGGGTGCGCATTCCAGGAGGCGGCAAGGCCGGTACGCAGGGCTGGGCGCTCCGCGAGTGGGGAGCGGGAAGAGCGAGGTGGGGAACGGGGCAAAGGGGCGCAGAAGGCAGGGACCGGCCGGAGGGGGCCCCCGAGCCCGAGCATCAGGTTTCCCGTTCACTGCAGAGGCGCGGGCCGGGGCACACTGAGGCGGGCGTCTCACACTCCCGCCTGCCCCCTACACAACTCCACCCCCGGTGCGCGTCGCTGCCTCAACAACTGGTCGGCCCTCAAGTGTGCGCTCTGGGCAGGGAGCTCAGCCTTGGCGGAGCGGAGGACCGGGCGCCCTGTCCCCGCGGCGCGCGGCAGTCACCTGAGCGGCTCAGCACCTCCCACTCGCCGGGCCCGCAGAAGATCGCCGCCAAAGCCGAGAGCTCCTCCTGAGCCGACCCCTCCATGGCCACGCGGCGCCGGCTCAGCACCGCCCCTTCCGCCACGGCCTCCAGCGCCTGGAACAGCGCGGCGGGCGGCCACCGGGGGGCGCCCCGCGTCTCCGCAGCCAGCAGCGGGCGAGCAGGGGGCCCCATGGCCCTAAGAAGGCCGCGCGAAGCTCCTGCTTCCTAATTTCCCAGGGGAGACTTTGTCTTTTGGAGCGACTTTTCTGGAGGTCAAAGGCCCAGTGGCTTTCCTCCCACTCCTATTCCAGACATTGAACACTCACCGTCCCGCCTGGACTCGGCCTGGTCTGCGGGCTGGAGGACCCACCAGGCGAAAGGAACTTGATTAGGAAGAAAATAAGCAGGGAAGTGACCAGAAGAGATTAGCCCTTGTCCAGCTCGGAATTGAACTGGGCGTGGGGATACAGACGAGATCGTCCGCCCTCATGGAGCTCTTAGTGGCCCAGGCCATCTGGGGCTCTAACGACTCCCAGAGGCCGAACTGTAACTGGCGCTGGGACGCTGGACCAGGGTCTCTTTCCCTTTTTGGATGCAAGAGGAGAGATTGAACCTGCCAGCCCTTGCATTTAAGGATGTTGCTGCGGTGGCCCAGAACCTTGTGGGGAGCTATTCGCCAAGGTGCCCCATTTGTTTCCTGTCTTCACAGGGGACAGTTCTGCTGAAATCCGCCAGTGGAACTCTTTGGCTTTTAGGGATACAATCAAGTGTATAAACGCAGCAAATGCTACCTTTTCAATATTATTTATTTTGAGAAATTCGACGCATACAAAACAGTGGGACTCTTGAAGCTTAATTAATGAAATGATGGCCCTTGAATTCAGCACTTATGTTTAAGAATTTGAGCAATACTGATAGAGTAGCAATTATCCATCCATCCGTTTCAGCTTTGAATTAGTGAAGTTAAACAATGATCTTGTGTGATACTTCTGTCAACAAGTTTGGCTTGACCAAAACCTTTTAGTTTTTCGAATAACACATGTAACATTTCATAACCCCCAAAAGTAGCCGGTGTAGCTCAGAGGCCTCTCAGTTTTTGTTTGTACCAGAAATAACATTTTGTGAGATAAATCAGGGGATTTAGATGGCTGCACAGTGACTCCTCTCCTTGACCTACAGAAGTCAGAACCAACAGGGCCGATTTTAAGACTCTGATCCGTGTTACCACCATTAACAGCATTCCCATTGTTGTTGAAAGGGATTTTAAAGAGGAAGATACTGGCTTCCGAGAACAGAAAGGAACTCTAAAAGATAGACTGCATGAGAAATGCTTTTCAGAGCATGCCCTGGGATCTCAGTGACCCCAAGTAAATCAGAGCACTGCTGTGCGCATAATTGGAAAGACAAAGGTTTATTTAAACTCATAATTGTCTTTGATGTGGCGAATTTATTTAATAATAATTTTTTTAAAAATGCCTTTGTGTTATTTCCAAAGTGGCAGCAGTGCAGTAGGTTCATAATTAGCTGCTAAAGAGTTTGGTGAACAAAAATAAATAAATTTTCTATTTAAAATATCGCTATTATTTAATTTTAGTTTGAAGCCCAATATTAGTATTAAAAGTGGTAGGAAAATATTTTGTTATTTCACTTATTTATTCAAGATAATCAACAAAAATCAGATAGTTCAGACCTTATTTCAAATTTCCTGAATTCAATATAAATGATATGAGTGAAATAATATGAATAATAAGATTACAGCTGTCAGAAATATTAAGAGACAGTCGCCGAAGCCTGCTGTCAACAAGGTGTCCATGAAATTGATGTAAAAGTCCATCAATCTATTTAAGATGCTCTTGTCAATAGGTTTCTTCTTTGCTCTTCCTTTCTCTGTGGATTTCTTAACCTGCTTTTCATACTCCATTTAGCATGTTTAAATAAAAAGAAGCCGATGTGGATGTCTTTTAAGTTGACAGTATCCGAAAGCCCTGAAGTCCCCTGATAAGTTTCTGCTCTCTGACATTTGAAAGTAATCATCACCAAGACAGCTAATGTCAGCTTGATATTTCTCACACTGTGAAAATATCAGCTACATGTCAAATACCCAAAGCCCACCTTAATGTAATAAATTTTCTTGTATTCATGGGCTACTGAAAATTCTAAATATTTAAATGTGGAATGAATATGTAGACATGTGGATGAATGTCTACGTAGAGCACAGCCCCCCACCACCACCCTGCCCCAACAGTGGATGACTTACTGTAACAATATTATTTATACATGCAGCTTTTCTAAATCGTTGCTTCCCCAAGACGATAAGGAGAAGTTTTAAATCTCTCACAGCCCAGGAAATAATGGTTTTAAATCTTCTGGGAAAACACTTTATCATGAGTAGTATATGTACTTAAATTCTCAACTCTATGTCTGAAATTTTAAGTCCAACCCCACTTGGGCATAGAAATGAGGACATACAACCTTAAGAGTATTAGGAGACGTTAAATGTTAGTATGTCAAAAAAAAAAAAAAAGGTGGGAATCCTAATACTGAAGTGAGTAGGGCGTGATAAGGAAAACTGCCGTATTAAGACCAGGAGAAAAGTAAAAAGGCCTCTAAGAACCACTAAGAACAAAGAACAAAAGAGACATTGAATACCAACTTGCTAAATGAACCTGAACCCCAAGAAGCTATACTACTGGTTTTGTCTAAAGAGTTTCTGTATTTACTCATTTTGCAAAATATTCTTGGGTGCTCATTGACTGTTGGTCGGGCTCCACGAGCTGAGCGTTGCAATACAGAGATGAAAGCAACAAGCCTTTACTCTCAGATTCCAGTCTTCAGTCTAGACAAGTACAAACATGTGTAGCAATTACAGGTGCTTTTACCACACTGAGGGGACAGGAATTACCACATCTACTTATTGGTGCGAAGTGCAAAATAATGGTACAGGTAAAAGTAGTGAGGTTATGGGACGGCATGTACCCCAGCTTCCCAGAAGAAAAATGTTTGCTATTCTCAGGAACATAGTAGGTTTCCAAAAGTATATGAAGTCAGTAGTATTGATAGGTCATGGTTCTTTCGGTTCTGTTACAGTGTACAAGTCACAGATTTATTTTTTACAAAATAAAAGCAAGTAAAATATATGAGCATGTGACACTCTGTAATCGTATCATTTTGTGGAAAGATCTGCCTCCTCCATGTGTAAGTAATCTGGACTCCCTCTAAAAAACTGGTAACACTCTGCCTCTGAGAAACATGCTTGATTCTTAGGCATGAGTGATATCAAAACAGTTCCAGCCTGCCTGGTAAGAAAACATCCACACGGCCCAAGGTCCACTGATATAAAGATTGATGCCTTATAAATGTTATAAAAACAAGTCTTCAGTATCATTAGAGTTTTAGAACTTGTCTAGTTAAAATAACACCCAATACTTAATGGTGACTACTACTGTAAGTGGATTCTTCTTATTCACTCTATTTTCCCACTGTTTTTACTAGTGTAGCTAGTTTTTATTATCTGACATAAGGTTAGGGACTGTGTGACTTTTTAAAACTTATTTTTTTCCAAATTCATAAAGGAACTATATATGAGAAAACTCTGCCATTTTTGCAAAATAAATTCTCAGTGGTTGAAAATTGAAAGAGAAATGTGCATCAAAGAACTCATCTCTCGATGATGGTCGAGTCGTCGTCGTTCTTAGGGGAAAAAGAGTCGTATATGCCGCAAGAACTGTAATAGGTAAAATATGTGTCGATGAAAGTAGTAAAAAAAAAAAAAAAAAAAAAAAAAGAAACAAACAAGAAAAAGGAGGAGGAGGAGGAAGAGAGAGAGAAAACCAGGAGGGAGGGTGAGAATCAAAGAGAAAAAATGAAGATGAACCCTCAGAAAACGATATGAAAAGGATGATTTTTATGAAATGAAGGAAAGTCTGAGTTAGGAATTTGGCTTTATTTCTAGCAGAAGAAGATTGATTTAGCTGCTTTTTAAGCAACAGTGAGACCTGGAACTTTGTTCAGTAATAATATGAAGTCTGAGGTTTGCTTCAAAATATTGTAGGAGGAGGGAAGAGGTGAGGGTATGATGGAGCTAAACTGACCACAGTTAATAATTGGTGAGGCAGAGTTGTGGGTACAAAAGGATTTGGTATTTTATTGTGTCTACTCTTGTGTACTTTATATTCTCTATAATAAAAGTTAATTTTAAAAATGTATTTTATAGATAATACTTCAAGATATTTAAATTTGCATAATGCTCAGTTAAGGAAAAAAGAACAGAAAGGAAGGGAGGAAGTATGAGGGAAGGGAAAAGAAGAAGTAGGGCTAAGGAGCAAGAATAGAGTCGGTGAAAGATATAGAGACAGAAGATAACAGGTTCTAAAGTTATATGTTCAACAAATGTATGGTTTGGGATTAGTTCTGGTGAGAAAAGCTCAGAGCCTAAAACTTCAGTAGCTTTAACAAGACACAAGTGGTTTTTTCTCAGACGTTCAAGTTGGGGGAGGCAGGCAGAGCTCGGGTGCTCCTCGGTGTAAGGACGCAAGCACCTTCTCTTTTCCTCTGCACAGCGTGGATCCCCAAGGTCATGCCGTGGTCCAGGGCGGCCATTGCAGCTCCAACCACCAGGTCTACATCAGGTCAGAAGAATGGGACCCAATCCAAGCCCATGGGCTAGAATCAAGTCCCATGACCACTCCCAACTAAAAGTGGAGCTGGGAAATGTCATTTTTATTGTGGGAGACCATGTACCCAGCTGAAAGTGGAGGAAGAAATACAGTATTATTATTATTATTCTTTTCTTATTATGGAGATTGGGAAAAAGCACTGGGAGACAGCTGGCAGTCCTGCCACATTAAGTTTTGCTCAAGAGATTAAGTTGTCACATAACATAATTCTGTAGAGCTCACCCTTTTCCCAGGCCTCCACTCCTCTTTTATTTTTCCCATAATACTTACCATTACATGCAATCACCTGGCTTATTTGTCTCTGTTTGTGGTTGCCCCACGGAGAGCAGGTTCAGCTCCCCACCAGCACTATGGGCTGGTGCAGACACCCAGAGCGAGGAGGGCACATGCACACCAAGAGGGGCTGGGAAAAGCAGGGCAACTGAAAATGGCCTGAATAAAGGCAGGGGCACTGGCGCAGATGCTCATTATGGTTAGGGGGCGGGTGAGGGTTAGAGTTCTATGCACCACTGGGGTTTCTGTGGTCTGAAAAAGGAGAGGAGCACCCAAATCTTCTGACCTGCTTGCCCAGAGGTGAGGCAGAAGGGGAAAGGGCTTGAAAGCTGTCAGCGGTCAGACATCCAAAACAAGTCAGACATGTATGTTGTCTGTCTCCACTGGAATTTTAATTTCCATGAAGCCAGAGGCCCAATCAATCTTATTCACCTGTCTCCTCCACATCTGAAATAGTGCCTGGCGAGTTAGCAATTCAATAAACATTTCTTGGTAAGGTAAACTCATCGCAAAGTTTATAACCCTTCATACAATTGCTTATTCAACAGTTATGGTGCACCCACTACATGCTAGTTACTTTATGAGGTCTCGGGCATCCCGTGGATGAAGAAGACACAGTCACTGCCCCGCAGGACTCCGAATCCAGTCTGGGAGAGGCATCAGCCTTTACTGGGACAGGGTGGTGATTGTCCTGCCAGGCGAATGGAGGGCCATCAGAGAAGGGCCAGGAAGCCTGGTTTGACTATTGTTAGAGGTTTCCCTTCATAAGAGGGGGAGGAGGAAGAAAGCTGGAGGAAAAGATGGCCGGAAAGGTGGATCTCTGATCTCATTCTTCAACAAGCATTAACTGAGCATCTTACTATACAGCAAGTACAGTTGCCAGGTTCCACGGCAACTGGTTTGAAACACAGACCTCTCAGGAGTTGTAGTGTAGCGTGGAGACAGGTCTTCAAAGACCACACATTTGGTAATCTGCAGCCTGTTGAAATCAAGAGAAGTCGAGATTGCTAGCCTGCATCTCAAGAATGTCATAATTACGGTTATGTAATTCTCAGCAACTGGAATAGAGAAGAACTGGTTTGCCAGTCTTACTAACACAATCTGGATCGAAACAATAGTCCTTTTGTGATCGTGTTTCTATATTTCCCTGATGTTGTTTTTCACTTTTTTGTTTTGTTCTTTTTTGGTGGGGTGAAATATCAAGCCAAGAAAGCAGGAAAAAGATTATTTTTTGTGGTACTATTATTACCTTTTAAAAACTATTTAATAAAAAGGCTGTGCTAGAATACTTTGTCTATTGTTTCAGATAAATATTTTGCTATATTTATGTGATTCTCATTGCCCTTGAAACATTGACTGGCCAGAGTTTCTTCACTGATAGCTTCATCAGATTTAAAAGGAACATTATACTTCCAGATGAAGCACAGCCACGACACCTATTATTGGGATATTACCAAATACTTTGTCCTCATCTCCTTCTCCCTTTTTACAAGACACTTTGCCACCTCTTTGCCTGGTGAATTCTTACTCCTTCTTCAGTTCTGAATCCCACCTCTCCCTCTGAGTATGATGGGGACCTCTCCTATATTTCCTCATCACTTACCATCTTTACACATTCGTCAGATGGCACTGTAGTTGTTTATGTGTCTATAAGCTCAGTTGAGTAAGACTTTCACGAGGTGGGATGGGGGTGGGGGTGTTTCTATTCCACCTTTGGTTGTATCTCCAGCTCTTACCACAGTGACTAGCATATAAGAGCCACTCAGTATTTGTAGAATAAATCAAGAATGTATGAACACATGGTTATAGTGTCTGAGTAAATAAGTTATGGTTCATCTTACTCTGATTCTCGTAGA
Source organism: Pteropus medius (assembly GCF_902729225.1). NCBI lineage: Eukaryota > Metazoa > Chordata > Mammalia > Chiroptera > Pteropodidae > Pteropus > Pteropus medius. The sequence goes on along the minus strand of NW_024344253.1, from coordinate 527,382 downwards.
TTTTATTATCCCTTTAACATGTTGATACACATCAGTATTAAGCAAGAAGATTATTACCTATGTCTTTACTTACTTGAGTCACATTCAGACTAATGAAGAAAAAATGAATAGACAAAGGGAATAGTGAACTATTCCTAACAAAGCCTCACAGTTTCATACAGGGGAGTAAAAAGGGTATAATATATATAATTTATGCTGTCACCTTTACAGTAACTTTTTACATTTGAGTAATAGTTGCCCACAGTTGCCACTTAACTAGATTATGTCCAAAGAAAAAAATAGATTTTAAAGCAATCACTACAACTAACACAAAAAAAATTTTGATATTCCTAGGCTAAGTCCAGAAGTCATGTGGTAGGTAAGTCTATATGGTGTTTATGCCCTGAACTGAAATGGGACACCACATGGTACCTGATCCAGCCTGGTTAGAAATATATCATATTTCCACCTGTACATATGACTAGGGTATTATATTTTATTCAGTAGTCAGGGTAATATTATTTAAAAAATAAAAGTCACTTGAAGAGAGTAGTGATATATAACAATGTAGCCATAGCAATTAAAATTAAGAAGTTATGAGACAGATTTTTCTGTATAACTGTATAACTCATGATCACTTAAGAAGTTTTCCTTTTTTCTCTTAGTTTCCCGTTACTTCAATATGTTGTATAATATATCTCAATTTTGTTTTTAAAGTGTATTGTGGGGGAAAAGACAGGTTAGTAAGTTTATAATACCTTTATAAGATTCCCTTTTTCCGAATTTGAGCTGAGTATGACTTTAGTTTAGAAACTGAAGGAATTTATTCTTTTAAAAAATCGTTAAGCCTTACTTCTGCTTAATTTTTATGTTATAGCAAATCTTGGCAAGAAAAAGCTGCAGGTTTCAAGTATCTTCAAATGGCACCAAATTGTCTCTGTGAGTGGGATGTTAATAGAACTAAAGAAAATCATTCCTTCACTTAGGGCAAGTTGTTTTTAGCCTACAAGCTCAGCCTACCATTGTGTTGATGTAAAAAAAAAAAAAAAAAAAGTGATTGATACACGTACATCTCATTTTATACAGACTAAAGAGTGCTTATTCAAATCTTTTTAATGCGCTAAATGAGTTCACTATTTCAAATAATTTTATAATAACTTTTTTTTTTTTTTGCCAAGTGAGATGCCCACTATGGGCCACCTACCATTTGTATATCAATTCTTAAATGCACATATTTTTCACGTTAACATCTCTGAAGTTGAGAAGCTTGGGGAGACAAAACTGACATGACTTACACATGCATTGTTTGGGATTTTGTCACTTGCACCAAAAAGGATACTACTGTAATCATTCAAGACTTTAATACATGTATACATTTGACTAGTAATCATAAAATATTACTTCTAACATGGCCATAGTTTGAGCCCTGCTGGCTCATTTTGTTAAGCTGTACGAGGAATGAAGCTGACTTTTTCAAGGAGCGTGTATGGAGTATGTATGTCCAAATCTGGGCACATATCCAAAACTGATTGGAAATTATGTGATCACGTGTATGAACTTTTAAAGTTTGTGAAACATTGGACCAAATAATGGGGTTCCGCACTAAAATTACCTTGTTATTACAAAAATAAAGCTACTCATTAAGCTTCAATGATTATCATCTTTACTGTCTCCAAATCCACTGATTATCTCCATACTGCTTATATTATTCCAATCTTAAACAATTATCTTTATGAAAGCTTAGGCAATAACAACAACAAAAATATATAGAGAGAGAAAAGTTACATTAAGGAAACATTAAAAAATTAACCATGGTCGCTTTTATGTGGCTAGACCATGGTTCATATATCTTTCTCTTTTATCTTAGTAAGCAAATTTTATTTCTATGATGAAAATAAAATTAACATTTAAAAATATTGAGTCTATATTAAAATATTTTATTGACGTAATTTTAGTGATTAATATTACAAATCCTTATGCACATGAACATATACAATCAGAATTTTTTGAAGTATTTAGAGATTTCTTAATTTCCCCTCCACTCCTCCCTTCGTACTTGTTCTTTCCTTGGTCTTACCCACCTTAGTTCTATAGAAGTCCACCATCCTCCTATTTATTCAGGCCAAAATCATAGCAAATCATCATTTATCAGGCTTTTTCCCTTACCTATCCACAAGTCCATCAGCAACCACTGTCAACTCTACTTCTAAAATATACTCCAAAATCTGTTTGTTTTTTCTCTACTGTCAGCACCTGAGTCTGAACGAGCATTTCACAAATTGTGAGTTGCAGCCCATTGGTTGACTTATGAAATCAGTGGGTGAGAACAGTATTTCTTTTACAGTGAACTCAAATAGAAAATCTTAGAGTGTATTGCTTATGGTACAGGTATTGACTCATGAAATTTTTGTTTATGAATATATGTTTATGTACTGAGTCACCACCATAAAATGTTTCCACAATGCTTGAAAGCCTGCATTTATGCCATCATTTCTCACATGGACTGCTTCAAACCTGGACTGCTTATTCCAAGCATGATGAGAAGCCAAACATCCTATGATGGCCTAAAGGCCCAGGTGGTCTGATACTTGCTTAGCCACACCTTATCTCCAACCACACCTTATCTCACCTACCCCTCACTAAGTGCTCTAATTAGACCGGCTTCCTTTGCATTGAACACACCACAAGTATCCCCATCCCAGGGACTTTGAACCTGCTGTTTCTGCTGCCTAGAATGCTCTTCACAATGCTTGTAGGTTCCACCTGATCTTAACACAAGGGTCATCTCCACAAAGAGGACTTTCTAAAATGCCTCCCAATCACCACTGCCCTTTCTTTCTTTCACAGCACTTATCGCTCTCTGAAATTTCCTTGCATATTTATTTCTTTTTTCATACCTGTTTACTTGCTGTTCTCCAAGTTCTGAGAGCAGAGCCTTCCTTGAATTCCTTGTTCACTGATGTATCTCCAGAGCCTACAGTACGTGCTGACTAGACACTTTTTGATTGTCTTACTGTATGTGAAACATTATGCTAGATCTGGGATCAAAGAGGAATGACGCACCCTACAGAGTCACTTGACATACTATATGCTTTTCTGTTCCTTACCTCTATTCCCTTCCAGCTCCCATGGGCAAGGACCTTGGCGGTTTTGTTCACTATTTAAACCCTATGCCTTGCAAAATGCCTGGTGCCTATAGGATAAATGTTTTTCAAGTGACAACTGAGATCATGAATTTGTGGTGGCTCCAATTACATAGAGTTGCATGATTTTCCAGCAGGTCCCTGGAGCCTGGGTTAAGCACAGAAAATGTAAACAGTTGGTCATATCCAGGATAAAGATATTTAAGAGTTGAAGTTAATTATTGGAGAGTCATGAAAGGGATGGACAATGGAGTGTACACTTCTTCCTTCTAGATTCACATTTTTAATAAAAATCTTACATGCCTTTTTATAAATAATGGTACAAAGTTATAAAAGTTTTCATTTAGTAATTTTTAAGGAAACATATTAACATATGTTTAACATTAACATATTGGCACATCATTTTCTCACTGTATTCTTTAGAACATAAATCCTAATTATGAATTTTTGCTCATTACAATGCTAAGAAATCATTAAAATTTCCCCTAAAGCAGTGCAGATTTACTTAATACTTTCCTTCACGTATAGTGTCTTAGAGAGTCCATTACTGATTGTAAAAACTTGGAGTGGATCTTTACTATAGATACTTCAATTACCAGTCAGCTAGAGACCAATAAATTGCAGGAAACAATTAACTGTACCCTGAACTAAGGAACAGACAATAAACATTGTCCGAATAATTCCCGGCCCACTTCATCCTGGCCTTGACTGTGCACAAAGCCCACCGAATAACCCCGGAGCCCACATTTAGGACTACTAAAAACATAGAAATCTTACGAAAAGTCTGATTACCCAAGACTGAATCAACCAAGGTGATTGACCCCTTAGTGATAGGCTGGCTTCGAAGATAATTGGAGGATTAGTATCTTTTGGTTTGGTGAAAGAGAAATAAATAACTTACTATTTACATTTTCATTAGTCATCTGTTTTCCTTATGATATTTTATCATGGGAAACAAAACGTGTTTCCATATTTGGATACCATGATTAAGATGTTTACATCTTGCAAAGGTTAACACTAGGAAGAATATTTTTAAAATCTACTTGGCCTCAAGTATAGTTAAGAAAGCACATCATTAAAACTTTATCTCTTTCCCCTAATAATGTTGAAGCACTCAGGAAATATTACATTCAGCCTTTTTGGCTAGGTTTATCGATTGCAAGGGATAACATCTCCTCTTGCAAGTGAGGAAAAGAGTCATAAACAAGTGGCCTTACCCAAGGGCATCCCAGTCACAATCAAAGTGAGAGCTGAAGCCACCTCCAAAAACTTACACAATGAAAATGAATGTTCTAGAATTGCCGTCTGACAGGAATTTTGCTCATAGCCTGCCATACCGTGGGCTATATCCTAACCTTGATAATAACCATTATCATAGACTGATGGAATTTGAAAGAAAAAGGTTCTTCAGTTCACCCAGTTCAACTCCTCACTTTGCAGACAAAAAAACAAAGGCCAGGAAGGTGAAAGCACCTGCACCTGCCAAAGACGGCCACTAGTTGTTGGTGAAGCCAGAACTGGAATCCAAGTGTCCAGACTCCCAGGAGAAAAGTCTTTCCACCGTGTCCACACTCGAAAAACTGTGTGCTAAATGCTGAAGAGTCCTGAGCTCCCACCACTTGCCCCATTCGGTGGCGGTGGGTGAACTCATTTCTTTGGCCTTCAGGCTGAGAGGAAACAACAGCTCGGCTATGGCTCTAGACACTAACTAAGAATAGGAAGTCCCAAGATCCAAGCTCAAGAATTTATTTATCCTGGTTGTTCCAGGAACTCACTTGGCAATCTAGCCAGTGCTTAATAACTATTAAAGTAATTTTATGTACTTATTCCTCTGTGTGTTTTGTTTTAATTGGGAAAAAAAGGACCGGTTCTCTCAGTATGAGTCTTGAGGACAAACAGGCGACAACTCTGTGAAAGGAGTGGGCCTCCAGGTTCGAGGCACAGTGAGTGCCATGGCTTGCAGCTGGACGAGCAGCTATAGCCAGAGGCACTCACCTGGTAGAATGAGAATAACTCGGGTAGGGTAAAATCATTGAGAACCTTACTTTTGGTTTAAGGAGCTCAGACTTAGGAGTAGCATATTAAAAGTTCTGAGCAGGGCTGTAACACAAATTAAAGATGTATTTTGTTTGTTTAATTTTATTGTTAGTTTCAAGTATGCAGTACATTAGTTAGACATTTGGTTTATGAAATGATCCCCAATTGCTCGTTCTCTCCTCTGGCTCAACACACAGCCGTTACATTAAAGCTGTCTGCATTCCCTATGCCATGCTCCCCATCCTATGACCATCTATCAACTGTTAATTTATACTGCTTTAACCCTTCGCCCTTCCTTCCAGCCCCCCAACCCTCTCCCCTCTGGCTGTCACCAAATTGTCCACTATATTTGCGAGTCCGTTTTTGATTAGTTTGTTCTTTTTTTCCTTAGATTCTGTATATAAGTTAAATCATATGGTATTTATCTTTCTCTGACTTATTTCACTCAGCATAATAACCTCTAAGTCCATCCATGTAATTGTTAATGGTAGGATTTCTTTTTTTTAATGCCTGAGTAATATTCCATTGTATATATGGACCATAACGTCTTCATCCAATCGTCTCTTGATGGGCATTTAGGTTGCTTCCGTATCTTGGCTATTGTAGATTGTGCTGCCACGAACACAGGGGTGCATAGATCTTTATGAATTATTGTTTTGGTTTTCTAAAGATATGTTTTAAAATGAGTCAGTCAGTAGCATGTGTCACAGACGGGCAGGGAGAGAGTGTAGTGGGAGAGACCAACGAGGAGACTGTATGGCAGTCCATGAAGAAATGTTTTAGGGTGTCTCTCCACTTCACTTCTTAATTCGTGAGCCGAAAATAGAAACTGCACACGATCACCGCAGCCTCCCTGCTCCTGCTCCAGGATGCACCGGCTTCTGCTCCAACCTTTTGTAAACAATAATATAAATAGAGCCACTTTAAAGTGGAGTCGGAGCTGCCATCCCGGAGGAACTGCCTTGTATGTCTTATACCTCAAATCTTTGGAATGCTAAAACAGGGCAAAATAACCTTTGGACTGGGACTAAAGGAACTTTGTGCCCCAGAAAACCATTTACAGAGATAATAAGAAAGCAGTTATTATGATTACCAGACTGATGACTACCAGATTGAAAATTAAATTGTTTTAGAATTCATGCCACTATGTTAGCTTATCTTCATGGACAGAAATGCCTTCCTCCTATTATGTAATTGTTCCGTTCCCTTTCTCATAAACACGCATTGCCTTTGTCTCCTAATCTGAACATGATTTGAGCTTCTGCCCCAATCAGTGTGTCCCAAATAGCTATTCTTATTGATTTCAAATAAATGCCTGTTGCCTCTCACTTTGAAAGGCCTTTTATTCTCAGGTTAGCTCTTCACTTCTGCCCCTCCTCCCACCATCCAAAGACCACCTTGTCAGCAGCGGCAAGGCTCTCTCCACCCCACAGCATCCAGCCTCCTCCTGCTAGACCTCAACCCGACTCACAGAAGGGCCTCATTTTCTGCCTCTTACCATCATCTCGAGACCTCTCTAAGCTCTCTGACTTGATAGGACTGGATGACATCACGGAAGCAAGAAGTCACGGGGACAGCTGGAGAGCCTGAAGGGATGTGGGGAAACTATGGGTCAGTGACCGGTCAGAAACCTAGAAGGCACAGATACAGGGGTCAAGGCAAGACAGCAGGTCAGAAATGAAAAGAGCAATGGGAAACACAGCAGTGAGGCAGTCTGACTTTTTCTTTCCCCCAGATGGAATTCTTCACATTGGCATTATGGCACAACCACAGTGGAAAACAATACAGCAGTTTCTCAAAAAATTAAGAATAGAATTAGCATATGAGCCAGCAATCCCTCTTCTGGGTATCTACCCCAAAAATTTGACAACATTTATCTGTAAGGATATATATACCCGATGTTCATAGCATCATTATTCGTGGTGGCCAAGACACAGAAGCAACCAAAGTGTCCTTCAGTAGATGACTGGATAAAGAAGAGGTGGTACATATGTACAATGGAATATTAGTCAGCCATAAGAAAAGATGAAATACTGCCATTTGCAACAACATGGATGGAACCTTGAGATTATCATGTTAAATGAAAAAAGTAAGATAGAAAAAGCTGAGAACCATATGATTTCACTCATATGTGAGATATAAAACTGAAAGCAACAAACACAATAAGGCAAATAGAGACTCATGGACACGGACAACAGTTCAGTGGTTACCAGAGGGAAAGAGGGAGAGGGAAGAACTTAGATAAGGGTGGAGGGGGTCAAATATATGCTGACGGAAGGAAATTTAATTTTGTATGGTGAACATACAATATTTATATGATGTATTATTGAACTATACACTTGAAACCTATATAAGTTTATTAACCAAAGTCATCCCAATACATTTAATTTTAAAAAAAGGCCTACCACAGGCTCCATGCTGCTTTTCCAACTACGGTACGTTCTTTCTTTCGTTCATGGCAGAAGGCTTCAGGCCCTGACTCCCCTTTTTCCTCTCATCCGTAGCATTCCCTTCAGAGCTGCCACCAGCCTGCTCTCCAGCCGCCCGCTGAGTCCATGGCTTCCTATGTTCTGACATCACAACCAGTGGCACCTGCCACCTCACAATTCCAAGGACTTATTCGTGAGTTATGTTCCATTTTTCTAAATCCATTTGGCTCTCCCTCTACAATATTCATCAGATCTGGCTCCTTTATTTTCCTTCCTTGTCTCAGGCTGAACATCCAGCTTAACCACTTTGCAGTTGCTTGGCCAGTTTCTCCACCGCTAACCTAGTTCTGTCGTCCCGTTCATCTGACACTGAGAATCTCCCTCAGATGTCATTTTAATCATATTACTAAGCCTTAAAGCTACACTTGCTTCTTCCTAATTGCTTGTTTCAAATTAAAGCTCTTACTAATAGGATGGGAGAGTTGGAAGGAACATCAGAGATACTTCAAACATTATTTTACAGATAACAAAACTGAGACTCACAGAGATTTATATGTTTTTTCGCGGTTATCTTAGGCTTTCAGGCACCACATTCTTTCTAAATTGCTCTTTCCAACTTACAATTCAAACAAAATCCTACCCTCTTGTGCCAAATCCATTCTTATATCCTTCTCATCCACAACACAGTATTCTTTAAAAACTGTTCGTTTCATTTTCTAAAACCTGTCATGCTGAGCCTGCCTGATGACATGAGTCATTCCAGGAAGCTTAATGGTTGGGCAGTTTGGTTCTCATTAACTACAACAGAGCAGGACATAGGAACTCCTGCAGGGCCAGGCAGCCCACCTGGACCACGACTCCACTAAAGCTACTTCCTCCTTCCTGCCTCTGCACAGAGGCATCTAGTTATGGGCAGTGAGTGAGACAACGCTAAGATCTGCTCTCTTGTACACACACATATACACATATACACATATAGAGGCATATAATGAATAATGTGTATATTGCATTTTAATATAGAAAAGACAAAAATTTGTATATCAGGTATAGGAATTCTACTATGTTCATTTTTCTTAAGTTCATGTCACCCAAAATGGATATGTACATAGCATGTCACCCAATGGATATGTACATAGCATGATCATACTTTATCTTCCCTGTTCTCTGAAGTCTTTTCTCCCTCCTTTTTAATGTCATTCTTTCAAAATTTCCACCTATCCTTGAATTTTATCCTTGATAGAATGTAGCTGTCATCTCTATTACCATCCATTTCTCCCCCAAATTCCCCTACTTTGAAAGTTCTGCTCAGGGAATGTCTGGAGTGGTATCATCAATGATTTGGTAAAAGGATAAGACTAAATGTGGCAGCAGAATTTTGCTGGAGGTAGGTGAGAAGAGGGGGGGGGCAGTTAGCCAGGGCAGGGGTCGGGGAGCTAGGAGTGCTGTGCCATAAACAACGATGGGCCACTCAAGTAGATGGGTCATGCACAGGCCAGAGTCCAGTTTGCGGGGAGCATCCAGGAACACCTGCCAGTTTGTCAGTTACCAGAATGGAGAAAAGTTGCCAATTTGCCATCATTTATTTTGTGCATGTTTAAGGACCACCAAAAGGAGGGAAAACGGTAAGTAAATACCAGTAAAGACTAGGGAACAGGAGATAAAGGGTGACTCATCTTTGAGACACCTGAGGCGTGGGAGAGTGCCGTTTCCACTTACTTAGAGGGACTCTGGGTGCTTGTCATTTCACCTGTGGCCCATCTCCACTGACAGCTGGTACTGCTATTTTAGTTTTGAAATTCAGCTGTTCCTTTGCCAGTCTTCGCACAACATTTCGGCATGCTCTGAAGCATGACTCATGCTACTCTCCAAAGGCCAAGCCACTTCAGGATTCCGTACAATTAGTGCTCTGCTTCCTGACCTACTGGATATTCTCGGACCAAGACGCAGCATTAAGACCGCAGACAATTTGAGAAGGCAGGAATTCCAGCCAAGACATTTGGCAAAAACCACTAGAGACCACATGAGAGGTCTCAGGGACAAAGGAAAGGAGATTAAAAACATAACTGCCAAAGTTTTACTTAATCTAAAAGAGCCTATTGATTAGATAGCACCATTCCTTCCACTGACAAACATGACTAAAATGTGTGCTATGAGTACGGTTTGCTACAAGGCCGGGGCCTCAGGAAGAGAAGGGTGGGAAGGGAGCAAACAAGCTCTCGAGCATCTTAAAGGGTAAATAATAACTTTAGAATTCAGGTGCTATAAGTGATGATTTGATTTCAGAAAAGTAATTTTTTATCATCAATCTATTCATTCATTACTATTGAAGTGTACACCTTGCAGACTCAAACTTTTGCACTAAATAATTGTGATTTTATTTTTTTCACAACTTACAAAGCTTTGCACCACATTAGTGTTCTTACACAAGAAAATCTCCAGATTTTCATTGGGGGGAGAGGGATATTTATTTTACATACATTATTAATATTATTAATATTAAGTAAAATTGTCATGACAAAGTAATGCCAACCTTGTATAACATGCAGATTATTGCTTAGAACTTGCATATACTTTAATATGGCACACATACAAATAAAGTATACAAACATTTAAAATATTAAGGGAACTACCTAAAGATGTTTATTAATCCTTCCACATGAAGCACAACCAGAAACCAAAATAAAGAATACTGATGCTATTTTAGTTGCCAATGAATCTGAATAACACTGATTTGTAAACTACCAAGGCTCACATTTCATAAAGAAAACAAAATTTTTCAGCCTTCTGGAAATAAATTAGAAGGTATGTTCTCAAAATGTTAAATGTATTTTGAAAAATTTCCAAAATCTTTATGATGATTAATTATGAATGTTACATATTCTCGGGAAAAAAATTATGTATATATCACTCTAGCTATTGAATTTACTGCAGTTTTAAGTAACTTTTTCAAATTAAACCTATGTCTAAAATTTATTACTATAAACTCTAATTACCAAAAAATCTCATAACTCATCCTAGTTACAAGTTAGAGTATTATCTATGCAAAAATTTCTTTAAAAGTAGACATAATCATAGTAGAAGCCAACCAAGAAATGAAAATATATACATTTACAGTTATATTTTTAGGCTTCATTAACCATAAAGTAGCAAATACTTTACTGCACACTTAATTACAGAATTACATAAAGATATAAAGAAATAAATATACAGATGATATTAACGAGTTTTCAGCCAGAGGTATTATATCTTTGAGATTTAGAAATATTTCTCATTGTTTTTGGTCTAAATATAGGGCCTGATATCAAAACTGTCTACTCCTCTGAGGAGATGGTGTAAACGTTTTCAGTGCAGACACAGCAATCTTTAGCAGCTGCCTTCAGCTCTTCACTACTATCCAAAATATCTTCCAATAAAGGGATGACTTACTGTCAAAGCCAGTAGAGGCAGTTTGAGGTCTGGGCTAGAAAGGCTGGGACTTAAGTCCATGGGTGTCATACTTCGGAAAACACCCTGAGTAAGCCATTTGCTGGCAAGCTTGTTTTTAAAAGAAACGTGACCATAACTAAGTTGACTTGATTAAAGAGCAGGGCTCACTAACGCTGCTGCAGACCAGGACGCCTCCTCGTAATATCCTAACACAGAGCTGCCTGTTCCTCCTCCTGCCGTGGGGTCTAAGGAAGAACATTCAGGTAATTTACACACCTATAATGAATCCCCAGCTGAAACATGTTATAAAGCTCTTATTGCTAAACTAGTTAAAGAAAAAAGAAACTACAGATGTTTCTCAATAAAACCAAAACATGATTAGCTTTGCTTCATGTTGTAAACAAGTATTATTAAATGCTAAATGGCTTCCTATCGCCTCTTAATAAATTATGGTTTCATCGCTAAACTTACTTCAATGCTTTTATCAATGAAAGAACATACTTGTAAACTTTTGAATTTGCCACAATAGACAGAGAAGCTTACAGGTATGGGGAGGCCTCAAGACTTGACGTAGAAAGGTGCTGGCATAAGGGAGGGAGCTGCTGATGACGTGTTTGTAGTGTTAAGAGGAACAGATAGAAGGACCAGAAGGACTCAGAGGGATAACTTCTAGGTTGAGGAAGGCGCATCATGGCTTTTAAGGGAAAATCAGTCCTCGTGTCTCCTCCAACTCCAGGTCCTGCTGGCTTTTCACTGTTCTCACACATATCACATGCGTTTTGTGTCAGAACTCACTTTCAGTAGATTTAGTGTGTCTGTTGTCACCCAGCTGTAGTCAGGCTGGGCAGCTGTGTGTGCAGCTCTGGCCTCTCCACACAGAGTCTCACTGCTGTGCTGGTTCATACCTGTTGAGAAACACTGTGCCACATTTCTGATAAAATTATATGGGTTTGCTTCTTATGGAATCCAAAACACGTAAATACGTACTCTTCTATGAAGTATAACTGATAATCTCAACAATTATATGGTCTTTTCAGTTTTCATTTAACAGACTAAACCACTTCAGGCCAATTCAAATGTATGTTTACATATTTGCAGTTAAGAGTAACCTAGAAACTGAAACTTGTACATTTATTTTGATAATGTCTTTTGGGACATGTTTATTTCCCTTAAAAATGAAACAGCACAAACATGAAAATTATAACATATTTTCCCCTATACATCTGCAAGAGAATAATGTTTCTAAACACATGCTCACAAACAGTACGACCAGTAGTCAAGCTAGCTCTTCACACCAGTGAAGGACCATTCTCCAGAGAAAGCGTACAATTTAAAAACTGATACTTTAGCAAAATCTGATTTGAGTTAAATAGATTACTAAAATTTAGAAAAGAATTTGATTCCAACACCTATAAACTAGGCAGTTTTTAAAAGTAGGCCTTTACGACAGTAGTGGGTCGTCATAGTGCATTGATCACCCTTAGCAATGGTAACGACAAAATTAAGCAGCTGGAGTAAACCTGCATTTCAACTCACTATAATTTAGGCAGGAGTTAATGTCTTTGCACTCTTACATAAGTAGTCCATTTTGAGTTTTAAATAAATGCAAACAATACTCATTAAAAAGATTTTGGAGACAAGAATGCAACTTCTATAAACTCAAGCTCCTAATTTTTAAATTCTCCCAAGTCAAATAAAGTATCTAATGCAGAATCTATATTGCACGCTATTTAGTTGATTTTCATTCATTTTCAAAATTTTATAAGAATTTTTATTTTCTAGACTACTATACTTTCAAAGAGCATCTTTATAGTTACTAATGTTTTTCTACAAAAATAGAGTTGCTTAAAAATGTATACCAATTTGCTTTTATTTTCTATAAATATTTTGAGTTGTTAAATTGGAATGCCAAATAGAATTACTTAAATTAATCCATATAGTCAAAATACTTAATATGTAAAATGTCTACCGAAAGTTTGTCATTTAATAAATGAAAGATTCATTATTTAATAAATGATATGTTTTCTTTACTTGTATCTTAGGGAGGTGGGTACAGTCATAGCAAAGCAAAATACAGTTCCTGTAAAGACCTGATTTAAAGTAACATGACAGATTACAGTGTCTTTTCTATCTTATGTCTGTTGTAACAGAAAATATATAGAGTATACTTTTGGATATTGAACCTGGATGATAAATTCGCTGTCATGCAGCCAGCGTAAAATAAGAATTGCTGACTAAAGGAATAACAAACTTCAGTCGAAACACTGATATTTTAAATATACTTATTTAGTGAGCAGCTATACTAATGAAAGATGCTGTCAATGAAGATAAAAATGAAGTTTTAAACATGAAATAGCAACCATAAAAACTGAAACTGCTATATGGAAACTCACTAACCTTCATTTTGATGGTGGGTTTAAAATCTGTGTTCAGAAACTATAGAAATGTTCAGAGTCAAAAATATTTATTTCAAGTTTTATTTCTTTCTAAAGGAATGAATTTCCAAAATAGTTTTCTAATATAAACATTTTTTTAAAAGCCAGTTTTCTTGCAAAAAAGCAAGAAAAGAACAAGATAAAACCATGTGCTTTCATATACTCTCTACACAATCAATACATATGCAAGTGCCTATGATGTGGAAGGCACTAAATTTAGTAACAAATCAATGTAGTATTGGTAGCTTTAAAAACAAACACCAATATTCCACATTACTTTCAAAAATAAGTGTACCTAGTATAAGCCAATCAATCTCATTTTACTATTTGGTTATTGGTTGAGATTTTAATTACCTTATTTAAATGTTCTGAGACTTAATGAGGCACTATCTGCATTAAACAGCCAAATCAAATCAATTTAGATCAAAAGTCTTGAAATACTTCATCCTCATAACATGAACAATGAAAATGAGTCAAACATTCTCTTTCAAACTGAGAAACTGAATGGATCTTTTGGTTTGGGTTTGATTAAATTCAAGTATACACTACCAGTTAAATTTCTTTTTTTCTTAGGTGAGAGCAGTCATTAAAGTCAAGTACTTGAGAAAAATAAATAAAGGCAATAATAGGCAACTACATAATTCTATACTTGGGTTGCAAGAACCAAAGCAAAAGCAAACATAAACTCACACAAACAAAAAACAAATAAACAAACAAACAAAAAAGACCAGAGTTCCCAGTCATTGATCATCATGTAAGACAATAATATTGGTAATGAGAATAGTTGGATTAAATTGTGTTTTTTTTTCCCCTGTCCTTTCGGAAAGATAAAAATTCAAAATGCTCTAAATGCTGACTAAGCAGGTATGGGTATAAACTCCGAGTAAAATATGAATACTGATTTTTTTTGTAGTTTTGGTCTCATCAAGAAGAGGCCTATCTTAGGAGTATGATAACTACATATAACATAAGACTTTGGTACTGATAATGTTGGATTCCGAACTTAGGAGGGCATGCTTTGCAAATAGAAATAATATATTTTTCACAGAAAAACTGCCAGGGAAACAGAGAGAAATAGCAGTGGTAAAGCTTTTTCTTAATGATTCCTCCTATTAGCCTTAATAGTCATCTATAACATGCATTTTTAGGAGGAATTCATCTCTTAAGGAGCTCTATAAAATCTGTTTTAAGACTTACTATAAAGTAAAAAGGCAATAATTTGATAAAATGCTAAAAATAGGAATAAAGAGATGTCTGAAATACCTAAAAATGCAGGAAGTATTTCCCAGGACTAACTTAATTAAATGTGCCCAAAGTAAAATGCTTCATCATTAATAGATGATAGCACACCTAAATGAAAAATACATCACTTTTAATAGCCTAAGAAAAAGAGTATTTCAACAATTTAGAAATTAAACCTTACACAGGCATCGACAGTCATAATAAGAAACGAGTGTGGTACGACAAAATGTTAAGAGCTATTTACATATTTAAAAGCAGTTCCCATTCTTTCAGCAAAACTGATGACATAAAATCAAGCGCACTAAATTGGCACAGTCATCTTTTCAAAGAGAAAAATACCGATGCACGTTAACAGATTTCTGAATTCACCACTATATTTATAACTTTTTATTTAAACTTTTATGATTTTATCCATGCGTATAATGTAGAAGAAAACTGGAAATCTTGGGATAAAAATAGAAATTTAGTTTCTCTTTTCTAAAGGTTAAAAAAAAAAAAGACACTGAAATCCTGGATAGTAAGTATAATTAATAAACACAAGAACATGCCAAGAATTCATCCTATCAGTAGATATAACGAAGGTAGTAATGAAGTATGCTTATCAATAGCCCACTTTTAGTCAAGTTTCCCATTCTGAAGACTGTTTTTAGTTTTCTCTTGTCTGAAGAGAGAGATGACTTTGATGCACCCCTTTGAAATTTTGATCATCCACATGACATTCATCACATCCAAAATAACACAAGTAAATAACCAGAAAAACTGGATTGAAAATCCAAGCCTCATGTAGGCCTCTGTTCCAAACACGGAATACATGTAGCCATAGAAAGATGGTATGGCAGCAATCCGCACAATGAAGAATACTACCGTCATGAGTATCCCGTTGATGACGTTAGCCTTGCAAAACTTGGAATAGTTCAGAGCTTCAAAGAACCACCTGGAAGAAAATGAAAGAAACATCGCATTCACTCTGCATCTCTGAATTTTTAAAATTCAGTGAACAGCCAGCCCCCTACAATTTATATGAAGACGCAAAGGACATATATCAAAGTAATTCTAGATGTACGCATACACAGGTTAGAAGTTTCCAGGTTGTCAGCTGCGAGGGCACAGAACAATGATGACCTCCCATTAGAAACCCGGGTCTCAGTTTCTAATACCACTCTCCAATTAAAGGAACCAGGGCTCCTTGAGAAGTGACTGAATCTAGGGCTGAGACAGAGAACATACAATATGAATCTGGAGTATTTTTTAATGCCAGAAAGTAAGAAAGTGCTCAAAAAACAAAATGATGAGGTTATGTCCAAGGGACACAGAAATGAACGGAAAGAGTTCCCAAAGGAAAAAACTGTAACAATTTGAATAACCAAATAACGTAGTATTGAATTATAACCCAAAGTATAATATAAATATCCATGAATCCATAGTAATATGAATGAATGAATGAATGAATGAATGGGGGAGAAGGGACGAATATCCTGTGCAGAATAACTGCAAATAATTTTTGTAGATATTGCTCACACTCAAGGATGTGATGCAAAACCCCCTACTCCTCAAGGCAGTGCTAATAGTGACCACCTCCCTATAGAAGGCAGGTGGGGTGGAAAGAGTAACTTGAAAATTGAGAAATCTGAGAAACTCTGCCTCGGTGATGTGAACCAGGTAAACATCAACAGTGATAAGGCTTGTTTAGAGCATGCAGTCCTGATATAATGCGATGAGAACAGTACTCTAGTTTGTGGTCTTCCTCCCCTAAGCCGAGTCTAATCATAAGAAAAACATAAACCCAAATTGAGAAATATTCTACAAAACACCTGAGCAGTACTCCTCAAAACTGACAAGGTCACCAAAAATAATTGAAGTCTGAGAAACTGTCACAACCAAGAGGAATCTAAAGAAACATGTTGACTCAAAGTAATGTATCTGGATGAGATCTTGGGACATGAAAAAAGACATTAGGTAAAAAACAAGGAAGTGCGAATACAGTATAGACTTTAGTTAATAATAATGACCAGTACAGGTCCATTAATTGTGACAAACGCAGCACACTAATGGAAGATGATGCCCATAGGGGAAACTGGGGGTGGGCGATACAGGAACATTTCTACCTCATCCTTGCAACTTTTCTGTATATCGAAACTATTCTAAAAAGCTTATTTAAACAAACAAACAAACAAACAAACAAAAAACATTATTTGTTCTATTCTACTTTCCCTTCCTTAGAAAAACTGTCTCGACTAATTTTACCTCATTATTTTGGAGGTTAAACTGTAAATGTAGTAAAATACATCCATGTATCTTAATATTCAATTTGACTGAATTAATCATGCCAGAACGAGAAATGGCTCAGCCTCAGAAACTAAAAATTAACAGTTAAAAAAAAAAACCAAAATATTTTACTAAGCGAGATTAAAATATCCAATAGGAACAATCTGTAGAATAAGAGGTGTATTCCAATTTATAAGTACGTGTAGGGTGAACAGTGATATTATTCATGGCAACTAAAAGAGAAAATAGGAAGCAACAGTCAAATTAATAAAATAATGTCACAAACAGGAAAACTGTCACTGAAGCAGTAGAGTCAACGTCCCTCGGTCTATCCCAAACCTCCCTTCCTCCGTCCTCTCTGCTCCAGACTCGCCCTCGTACCCTCACTCGCTCTTTTTTGACTACACGGTAGCCTTGGTGTTACTCAGAAATGCTGTACCTCAAATAACCCATCCCTTCCTAAGCACAACGCTTAGCATCCCATATTTCACTTTATCCAATTCCATCACCTCCTCTTCTCTGACCTTCTAACCCTCAAATCCCTCACTATCAGCCCGTAGACTTTGATTCGCATCCTTCCCAACCTACGTGAGCTCACGCAACTTCAGAACACACATCAGCACCTCTGGTTATCTCACCACCACATCTATCCCACCCACCCGGCCTAACTCCAGCCTCTCAGCAAGCCAGCTTCCTTTAGGCAGGACGGTGTACGGGGAAGGTGAGTACTGTGCCCCACAGGCACACTGCCTGGGTTCAAAGCCTGCTTCTGCCACTGAGCAGCTGTGTGGTCTTACCTCTCTTTGTTACTGACTTCTTTCTATGTCTCAGTTTTACCTCTACAAAATGGGGATAATGATAGTACCTCCCTATAATGTTATATATTTACATAAGCTGTCATATACATAATATACATACTTGACACAGCATACTGCATCATACATATGTATAACGTATCATATACATATAACATACTATAAGCTGTTGTGACACATACGAAGAGCTAGATAAGTAGCTATAATTACCCAGGTTGATATTAAGATAAATCGCACAGATATAATTTAAAGAGATCTAAATAAACTTCAGCTGAATTCCCAAATTTGCTTGACATCCCATTTACTAACTCCACATTGTCCACAGAGCTGCTTCCAAACCTGTCTTCCCACTCGTCACTTCCCTTCCTAATTCCCTTCCACTTCTCAATCCCATCAGAGGAAGTGGCCTGTTCTACTCACAGGGCTATATGTCTGAGTCCACCAGCCATGAATTCCTCACACTCTGACCCCGAAGCCTCAGGCACCTTTACCTTTATAGTCAGATGAAGAGGTTTTTCTTGCCCTTTTGAAAAGGAACTGCTTCTTCACCCATGCTCTGGATCCAAACCCACTTTCTGAGACTTTAGTCAATGATCCCCTTTTCCTTGCTCCATCTACTTCCCCATCTATAGACTGATTCTTCCTTCCCTCATACTAACATGCCACAAGTCCAACACTACATTTAGCCCAGACTATTTCCTGTTCTCCAAGCACTTCGCACACTTTTCAAATTTTTGGCTGTCTGGAAAGGTGATTATCTACAAACCCAGAATTACAGAGCATGTCCTTTGGCTTTCCTGTGCAATCGCCATGTTTATCTTCTGCCAATTTTTCCATATGACTAGTGCCTGGTCTTTAAGCCAGTCTCTTTTAAAGGGAGAAAAACTCATGTATGAATTCAAGGTGAAATAATATTCATATAATCGTACTTATCTTTGTCTCTCAAGTCAGAAGGACCAGTTATTTTGTTGGAATCCACATCTTCTTACCTAATTAGAACACTCATTCCAACAAATAAAGGCTAACAGTTTGTGAATGCAGTCAGGCTGACCGCTGCGAGGGAAAGAAGCAGGAGAAAGAAGAAAGATGTGCGTAGGGGGAGGAAAGAGGGAAATACTCTCTTTTACCCACCACACACAATTAGCGAGCCGGGTAAAAAAGAAGAGATAGCAAACTGTATGTGTTTGTCATCCCCGGCAACACCATAAAGAAAAACCTGCCTTTGATCATTTAGTATTTCTTCCTCCCCGGCCCTTCTAAAGGAACTTGAACCTTTTAATTAAGTTTCCTGGGAGTTAACTGTGCAGTTGGTATTCTCTACACTACTTACCAATAGTGTAAACACGATTCAGGTTTTTTTTTATTATCACTATTTGGGGTAATTTGTTTGTATTATCTGTTCTAATTCACATTTGGAAAGAGGAGAGGGGGCTTACTTGCGGGTAGAGAAAGAAAGAAAAGACGTGAGAAAAGAGGACAGGAGTAAAGAACCAATCCTACGTAGTCCTGGCTCGGTGAGTTTGGGGAGCTGGGAGTTGAGAGTCAGAGAATCGAGTGAACCTTGAGAAAGCTGCAGGGTCCAGGAGATATTGTGAGTTCACGAGAAATGAAGAGAATTTTAAGAAGTGTGCTGTGAGTAACAAACTGGATCTTTGTTGACGTCCTTGGAGCAACTCCAGTAAGGATTTGGATGCCATCCTGCTGCTGGGACTCTGTGCAGAGACTGGGCTGTGAGCTGACCTTAGTTATATCTTGGTTGCAGTGTGATTCTTTCAGGCATGTAAACATTTGTATTTTTTAATGAATATTATTAACTCTTGAAATTTGGAGAAGTTCAGGAACTTAGTTTTAGAAAAGTTGTCTTCCACCCCAATATTATTTGTTGAAATGCAGAGATAAAAAAAAAAAAAACAGAAAGAGAGAACTTTACAATAAAATATATTAATCATAATGGATAACTTTATGTCGCTATTATAGAAACACGGGTGAGGGACACCCAATCCATTCTGGAAGAAGATGGGTTTTATCATGGAAATGATCCCTGGGTCTTGAAGGATGAGTGAGGAGCCAGGCAGCCTTTCTAGAACATGGACAAGTCGGAGTGAGAGGAGATTTCTGAGGGGAACTGTGGCAGAAAGAGACAAGACAGCTCTGCTTGCAGAGCTTTCTCTGGCACATTAAAGAGCCCCAATTTTATCCTGCAATCAGCGGATGCCACTGAGGATTCAACCAAGGGAAGTGCATATGCTGATTTTTTAGAGAGATCATCACGGAAGATGATAATACAGAAGAGAGATGAAAGGGAAAAGAGGACTGGAGGCAGGTAGATGGTCTAGAGCAGGAGTCCGCAAACTTCTTCCACAGTAACATACAGTGACAGGCTTCGGAAGCTGTACAGTCTCTGCCACAACCAATCAACTCTACCTCTGTAGTGTAAAAGTAGTCATGGTAAACAAATGAGCACGGCTGTGCTCCAAACAAGCTTTATTTACAAAAACAGGCTTAGTTTGCTGACACCCCAACACACACACACACACACACACACACACACATCACTCTGAAAGAACTTTCTGCAACAATAAAAATGTGCTACAGATGTGCTACCCTGTTCAGTAGTCACTAGCCACATGGGCTATGAAGCACTAAACTGGTATAACTTAGCCTGAGGAACTGAAATTTTAATTTATTTAATTAAATTAAATGTAAGTAGTCACATGTGACTTGTGGCTACGCTATTGGGCAGTACAGGGTTAGAGGCTGTTACAGTAGCCTGGGCAAGAGATGAACTAGGGCACTGACAGGAGGGATGGAAGGGAGATGGCATGGGCAAGAAATATGTAGGAGGTGATGTGGTAGGACCTGGTGATGGACCAAAGATAGGTGAGGGAGAAATAATCAAAGATGATTCCACATGTCGAGCAGGGGTAACGGAGAGAATAGCTGAGCCACAGGCTGAACAAGAGAATATAAGAGAATACAGAGGGAAACGTGGTGCATTCTATTTTAGACATGTTGAATTTGATGCGCCACCTGGGAGGAGAAAACACTTGACTATAATACAAAGAAGTAGGCAATATTGAATATGTTCTTTTTATAGAGAAAGCAACTGTAGTGCAGAGATGTTAAATCACTCATCCAAGGTCAGAGCAAGTAAGTGACAAGGTAGAATTGTAACTTGAGTTTAACTGATTGTAAAATTCATGCAAAGTCCATGATACGAAATGAGCAGACAGGTAAGAGCTGAAACCCTGAAAGTAGAGCACGCTCAGGGAGAAGCACGGAGAAGATCCATGGGCCCAGAAGAGAGCCCTGGGGAACACCGGCCTTTAAGGAACTGATTCTTACAAAGCAGACAGAGAGGATGGTCAGAGAAACACAAGAACCAGATGTGTGCAGGGTCATGAGAACAAAGGGAGTTAGGCATTAGAAGAAGGAAATGATCAACAGCAACAAGTACACAGAGATACAAGACAGGCACCAAAGAGAATTCACTTGAATTTGCAACGGGAAGTCACTGGTGCCTCCAATGAAACAGTTCCAGCAAAATGACAGAGAGGAAGCTTAATTTTAATGGGTTAAAGGGCAAAAAAGATATGACAAAGTAGAGAAAGTAAATATAAACCATGCATGTCCAGCGTTTATAGTGCTGTACATGGTGATAATAATTCATATCACGTATGCTCATTTTGATATGGTAGCTTTAGGCTTGGAAAAAAATTTTCCCCAGGCTAAAAATAAATTGCATGGATTTAAAATAATTAATGATATCAGTAACCTACCGCTGATTCACAAAAGGACTGGAAAGTTCTGCAAGCAGGCGGACATTCCCAATGTACTCCAGCACACCATCTTTCTAGGTGATGAACATAAAACACAATGTCAGGGATAACTTTTCATCGGAATTTCCAAATGTTGCAAAAAACATTAGTAGCTCTTCAGCATAAAATAACGATCCACATCAAAACAGACCAAGTCTGCTAAACTGATCTTCTTTATGAGAATTCAGAAATGTCACTTATGTTCACTTATATGTATATTGTTTACTTATAAAAACAGATTTCAAGCGGTTGCCTTATGTTGAGCTGAGAAATTCTGCAAATAGCCATTAGTAACAGTGTATAAACTACAAGAAAATACATCAAATATTGTCAGTAGTTATCTATGGAGAATCAGACCTAGAAAATGTTATACTTTACGAAGCCCTATATTTCTACAAACTCAAATTTTTTTTTTTGCAAACATCCATATCAGACCAAAAGAACAATAGAAATTAACACACTCAGCTTTTCATTCCCTAAACTGCTATAGCATTACTAATTTATCACCGGGTGATGTATTGCTTGAATTTTAAATATTTTCCTGTATTTAAATCTCAGCTATTTAAGTGAATCCCAGAGGTTCCGCTGTATCCCCACCCCTTACCCTGCACTTCCTTAGTTCAAAGCCACTGTGAGTTGTGCAGGGGTATAGAACTAAGCTGCATAGTCTTGCTTCCTATACATCAGTGACTCTCCACCTGTTTAATCCAATACATCTGTGAGAGCATCATGTGTGGCACATACTTCCAAGGGCACAGGTAACCGTTTGATAAGCTTCATGTTACATGTAATTTTTCATTACCTTATCCCTCCACTGAAGAAAACCTACTGAGAAACCAGGGAGAGAGATCTTATTAAAGAGAGAGGTTTAAGTCTTCTCTAATACTTTTAAACAAATTATAAATTTTGACACTTTACTGTTAGCAAATTATGCCAAAACTCACAGCTCACTTCTAGTCAATATGGTGTCTCCACTTCTGCCATCTACTTTTAAGGAGCTTTGCCTAGCGTAAAACTTCTACTTGCCATGGCCTCTGCATGACTCTGTGAGGGAAAACAAAACAGGATTTGTCTGATCCCTTCCAGAGCTTAAAGAAAATTCTCCTTTTAGCTGGTGATTATGAAAATCTGGATTTTCTTACCACGGGAGATTTAATTTTCTAACAGTTGAGAGTGACTAGGGTCAGGGATTTAGAAGATATGGGAGAAAGATAACTAGAATTCTTACGCACGGATTACTGCTAGCATGGTGCTAAATACTGCACCAACGGCTTGAAGTGGGATGGGGAGCCCTTCCCACCTCAAGGGCCATTAACTGGTATGAGAGAGGTTTGGGGCATCACAGATGGGAATCTTGCCTAAAAATGTGACTGTGTTCTGCTATAGCAATAATGAGGTACTTATTTATAAGTTATTTAGACTGACCTAGAGCTTTAGCACATGTCCATGGGAAACTCTTTCCAAGTAACATCAATCTAGATCTGAGATTCGGGGACAAAATCCACCCTATATTTAATAACTACTTGCTTAACTTTAATCATTCAGGGTTTTCTGATTATTTACTTGTGAGAGTTGAGGTTCGAGCTAAGGCACAGGGCTGGATTGCCAAATCAGACTCAAGGGAAACAACAATCGATCTGAGTATTAAGCTTTACTAGACGTTGCAAGGACAGAAGCTATGACGTAATTCAGAGGCGACAGAGGTTTGGTACATAAGGGCAGGTGGCAAGCCGGGTGCTTCGGGTCTTGAACGAGGGGCTCAGGACACATGAGGCTCTGAGTGAGGTTCACCAGGTTCCACACACAGCAGTGAGAGGGAAACTTAGAAAACATCTCCGTTGTATGCCCCCAGAAAGTTGTACAACCTGCATGACATTCTCTGAGGAGCCAGGCCTCATGTAGCCTGGGTTTTCCTTACAGGAGGGAATCCTTAGCCAGGGGACATCCTAAGGGCATGGTGGAGTTAAGATCCCTTCCTCCCAGCAAGGCCGGTACTCTTTTTACCCACAAGTCCCACTGACAAGGAAAATGGACCAGAGTCACCTGCCTTCTTTTCTTCTTTTCCCTTCTCCCAGAAAGTGAATGGCTTTGCAGGCTAGCTGCTTTACTCTTCCTCCCAGGGTTACTTAAGAAATTGGTGACATAACCTGGTTTATTTTTACTTGCTCACTCCCTAGCTCTCCAGTATTAGAATTAAATCAAATTTCAACAAAAAAGTTGAATCACAGAATCTCAGAGTCAGAACTTAAAAGATGATGTAGTGCAAGTTCCTACCCAAAGTGTCTACTTAATTATATCTATTTTTACATGCATCTGATTGATGATATCTTAGGGAAGAAAAACCACTTTACAAAGCCACTGTTATAGTATTCTATTCGTTGGGGATGTCTCCTCTGTAAAACAGACATCCCCTCACCTCTCTTTGGTCCAACATCCCCATTGGTCCTAGTTCCAACATCTCAATTAATCCAAAATAAGTCTACTCTCTCTTCCACTTAGTAGTCCTTCCACATTTCCAAGGACGTTTCAAAGCCATCAGATCCTACAACTTCTTACCTTTTCTAGGCTGACCTCTCTGGGTCCTTCAATTGTTTGTTATAGGACAATAGCTACCTAATCTAATCTCCCCTCTACAGTTATCTGGCAGTCTCTCCCCTGGCATATGCAAGTTTAGGAACTTCAGGTGTTGATAATCTTGGGTATGGTCTAACCAGGAAATCTGTAATTTTGTTTGCTACAGTCCCTCCCCTAATATAGTATAAATTTGAAAGCAGCTTCTTTTTTTTTAGAATATGTGACATGCTATTGGTGCAACCTATATATAACCTATAATACTCTATAACACTCTAAATTCAAAAGAATCTCACTTTTCAACTATTCAGCATAGGGCATACCTTTAAAACCTACAGGTAACTTAGTTTCTATTCTTCATTTAAAATCTTACTTAGTTCCAATTAAAAAATCTTTTAAGGAAAAAAGCTTACTACAAACAGCTTAAATGCTTGTATAAGTATCAAGTCAAAGTGCTTTCCAAATACCAGTTCTCACAACATAAATGATAAGAATCATGAAAGTTTATACAAAATAATAATTATAGCAGTTGCTGATATTGCTGTTGTCGTTGTTGTTATTTTGTTAGCCTTACTTAATATGAACAAAGTGGCCTGGGAATTCACTGCATGGAAAAAATTTTTCTTAGATTCAAACAGCAAATGTAAGCTCTGTAAATGATATAGGATCTCTATATCTATGAACAGTTATTTCATTTAAATTTTTTCTATTTTCTTTCCCTATGAATAGATTCACTTTAATTAGATAAATTTATTTCATACCATTAATTTATTTCATATAACACAGGAAGACATAGCAAAAAAGCAACCATCTCTAGAAAAAAAATTATAGTTGATTTTATCAACTTTACTAAATAAGGCAAGTAGATCATTTCTTTTTTAAAAATCTAGTATGCACTTATTGGTTTACAAAGGCTTAAAGTCCAAAGAGAAAACAGTACTCATCCCACATAAATAAATATTCAACTTGCAAGTCCCTGTACAGCCAGCCATTTGCCAAGCCTGTGATTGCAGTGGCCAAGAGCGAACAGTTAAGTCATAGTATATTTACAAATGCATGTAAGTGACCGGTTATCTTTCACTAGCTGACATTCTTTTCACAGCACAATGATTATTTGTGATTCATGTTCAGATAACATACTTCTAAACTACAGCGTGATATCGAGCTCACATGGGTACACACACACATTCTTCCCAGAGCTAACCACTGTTTTGTAAGTCAGTTTCCATGTCTTTTTAGCATATGTCTTTAGAAAACAAGTGCTTATATACCAAATATTGAAGACATATAAAAGGTAGAAATTTGTATTTTATAAATAACTATCTGCAATCTATCAAAATCTAAAAAGGAAGGCAAAGAAATAAACAGTAGACAATGCTAGTAAAAACAGCCTATTGCTTCAGAAAAATAGAGCAATTATAGATACCTTTTGGGACACATGAGCACTTATATATAACATTTATATTAAGTTATTTGGATTTATATAGAGAGATGCTTTGATATATCTTATTCTTATAGAAATAATGCCAAATTTTCATCTTATTCACCAGGTATCTTTGTGAATAGAAAAATATTAATACACATTGGTATGATTTTTTTTTTAAACCCTCCAAATAGTCACAAATGACCAAGAATAAGGATTATAGTAATACCAACTAAGAAAAAAAAGGCAGTGGTTACATTTAAGTTTTAAAACAGACAACATAGAATGGTATACCATATCTGTTACATAAAATTTATACCATCCTAGTTTATATCTATCTATCATTTTTAAATATCTATCTTGGGTTTGTTGGTATATCTAGGTTGAAAAGTAATTCATTGTAGAAAAACCTAACAAACAAGCAAGGGATATAAAATTGCTAATTTACAAATGTATAATACATAAAAAAGTAATTTTAGATATCAAATTTAATATGCATTACTGCCTGAGATTTGCTGCGAGTATCTTCTATTAGTTCAGTCTTAAAATTCTGACGGTCTCTGAGCGAGACTCTCTGACGGCTTCAGCTTACATGTAATTATGCATGCACATGGAATTACATATGGAATTGAACAGAAAATAAATATTTTAGCTGAGTACACAGGATTCTATACCACGTCCTGGCTAGCTACAGATTCAATCATAAATGCATCTCAAAAGACAAATATGAGTAGCTTCATGATCCTAAAGGTTTCAAGTGAAAAGAAACTGAAGTCATCCACCTTTCTCAAAGTTTAAGAATCCAAATAGGCATACTAACACAAGTAATTTTTGTTAATAAACAAGATAGCATATCACAAGAGGAACCCCTGAATGCATTTTGAGTTGGTCTTCATAAATTAAGAACTGTATGTTTAGATTTACATCTACCCCTAAGTCATTCCTCCCAAACTTGTCTGCTTTTCAGACTTGTAAATCCCGGCACTCACCAGTAAGAAGAAGTAGGCACACAGAGTTGTACAATGATGAATTATAAAATATTTGTCACCAATCACTTTCCAATACAAAATAAGAATCAACAAGTCTGTTAAGAAGGAAAAATAAGTAAGATAATACGCAGGAAGAAAACTGCATTTAACTCTCCTGACAATTTATCACAGTCCACTCTGAGCCCATAGCACTTCGTTCACACCTCTGTTGTCAATTACCCATTTTATCATGAAGTATGAGCTCCCCCACTCTACCGTAACTCCTCCGGGACAAAGACCAAGTGTGGGCATCTAGCACAGTGCCTGGCATATAGCTATATGATGTATTTGTTGAAAGTATAAATGAATAACGTTTCAGGGTTAAAGTGAAAATATTACTGAATAAAAATAAATTTAAAATAAACTTAAATAATTGATTTAGGTCACTACAATAATTCATACAGATGAGATGGCCACAGAAAAGGTAAAAAATGACCAACTCATTTATAACACTAATTTAACAAAAAATGTTTAAAATTTAACAAAGGGTACAGTTAAATATTAATTCAAAATAGCAAAAAAAACCCACCAAGAATGATGATTATGGAAAAGATACACCAAAAAGGTCAAGACATCAATTTTCTTTAAAAGAACCTGAATCTAAACACTACGATTCAGAAAATAGTTTCATTTAACACAACAGAAACTTCTAAAAAACTGTTAACAACTATTTTCTTTGCCCAATTGTTAAACATGAAATTTAAACCTGGAAAGAAATGGCTATCATGGATTATAGTTTTATGGGCTCAAAGATTATAAAGTACGGAGACTTTCTTTTACAAAAAATAAAAAATTACTAATATAAAACTAGATGTGAATATTTATAAAGACGAAAAAATCATCAGATTACAAATTTTAAAGAGAAAAATAGCACAAATGTGGAAATCCAGAAAATATAACACTATTAGGAATTAACTGCCTGGTATACCTATCTAAACACATTTTCCCTACATATTTTGGTTGTGTACTCTTTAGTCACCAATTTATATGATAATGATCTTGTAATATTTCTATAGAGAGAATAAAAAGAATTCACTTTTCACTCAGCTTGGTTTAGAAAAGTTTGTTTCAGCTCATAGCTCTTATTTTTAAGGGTTTTGGATTGTTATCTTATTTGGGAAAATATTGTTTCTTTCATACGAGATTTCCCCAGTAGTGATGACTCTCTGAATTAACAATATTAACCAGTTTGTGAGGCATATTATAAACTTTGTGTTATGCTTGTCAATGACAGCATTTTGTGCCAAATAAGCAAATTTTTTTCCAAGGAGTTAATAGGATTCACTCTTCTTTTAATTGGGCCTTCAAATAATCCAATAGCCTATTCGTTATTTCTCTTTAAAATTTATCTCTTCCTCTTAATGAATTACATGTTTTGGTATAATCTAATTTTTGATCACTTCCTTTATCATTTTTACTTCATATTCCATTATTTTTATTTGAATTTTCTTTCAATTATTTATTAAATTTAAAAATTATAAAATAGAGTTCTCTATATAAATGCCCAAATGTGGGATCTGTTATTCCTCTCTTGTTTTATGGAGACAATCCAAAATGTCTTTTCAAAAAGCAGTTTATGGTATATGCTCAACTTAACTTCCCCTGTCTCATCGTATCAAAGTTTATTTCAACTCCATCCAAAACATGGGTAGAAATATGACAGAGGGAAATCTGGAATAGAAAGAATCCCTGATCTTAAGTGATTATGGCTCAAATAGTTACTTCTGCAAATTTTACCAAAATGATGTCCATGGGAACACATTTCAAGGGCCCTTGCAAATGAGGGGTGCTGAAGCTTAAACTACATTAGTTTCACAGGAATTCTACCTGAGAGGTTCTTCAGGCCAAAAAGGGACCATCGCTAGTGAAAACTGTCCAGTCCTAACAGGGTCCCACTCTGTAGCTCTGATCTCCAACAAGAACCAGAGAGCCGACAAGAAAACGTTTCATGTTCAACCCTCACAGCAGGCATTTTTTCCCACTGTCTGGGTCCTAAAAGCTACTTCTCAAATAAATTAACTAAAAGCATAGTTTATGTATTCTGTGCATGAGTAACTTAAAAAGAAACAGTGAATTAGTGAATAATAGTGGTTACTTAAAAATTTAATTAAAATATTAATCTTTTCATTTTATGTGTATTATTTTATCAAACAGCTATGAAATTGTTAGAACATAAATACTTCATAGGTTGTTTATAGTTGTCTTTTTAATAAATGGAACTTTAAAGATTTAAAAAAAAAAACAGTAAATAATATACCACATACCAGAAATGATGTAGCCTGAAGAAATAGCAATATTCAGTTTTACAAGCCATGAATTACCCCTATAAATATTAAAAAAAAAAAAGTATCTTTCTTTAGCACATAGGTTATGACAGCTACTTTTTTTTCTATTAAAGTTTAAAATTCACTAAAATGCTTTCTACAGATTCTCAAATGGTAAACTGTCATTTGCATAAGTACTATGATAATACTTCTGATTGCATGAATAATCATTTTTTAAATTTACTAGCTAAAAGTTTGAAAAAAGTAGTTTTATCAAAAGACAACTTTTTATAAACATGTTCTCATGTGATTTGTTTGCAAAAGAACTGAAATAGAATATCAGATGCTGATTTTTTTATTTTTCCTTATTCTAAATCAGATTTGACCTCAAGAAATCACCTAGACCACCCCTGCTTTTGAGGCCATATACTATTATCATCATCACTTTACTGTGGACTGGAGAGGTTTGCCTGTAACCACACGTCAGGACGTGGTCGGAACAGGACATTTTAATCCTGATGTTTCTACCCCTCCAAATATCAAGATCCTACACTTTGCTGCACTGATGCTCTTCACTTCAAGAAACAAATCCAAATTTTCAGTTCTTTATCATCTGACTTATAATGTGAACTACCAGTGAAATGAACAGAAAATAAAACTGATAACAAACTACAAATGGAAAGACTCAGAGAAGTCACGTCTTCTTCACGTAACCTAGGAACATTGGACCTGGAATAAATTTTGGCATCACAGAAAATGTCAAAATACCAAAAATTATAGTAAGTAAAAGTCTGATATGGACAAAAATTGATTGATTAATCAAATCTTTGTTATAAAATTTACTTTGCAAAAGAACTGGTTCTGTTAACAATCGTGTTAGTAAAATAAAAATATTAAAAGAAAAAAGCTAGAAATTGTTTAGGCAGATTACACAAAAAACTTGGTAAAGGCATTAAATTCACTAAATGGATTCACTTTGAAAAATATCTTCCCAATGAAAATTTATTGATACTAGTATAATTCTGATATGCATAACTCCATACTTGTGAATAAAAAATATCACTGTGTCTACGGCCATACCACCCTGAACACTCCCGATTCCCTCTGATCTCGGAAGCTAAACAGGGTCAGGCCTGGTTAGTACTTGGATGGGAGACCATCTAGGAAGACTAGGTGCTGTAGGTGTTTAAAAAAAAAAAAATCACTGCAGTCAAACAGAGATGGTCAAAAGACCTGGTTAAACCTCCCCACTTCGCCATGCAGTGCTTTCTCAAAACATACCCAATCTCTCAAACTGAGCTGCACTCTTTTCATAAAACACCAGGAAATACAGTTTGTAAAATCTCTACCTTTGGAATGACATTTAAAATGTTCGGAAAGAACCATTTTACAAATTATCCTATTATTGCTGAACATAGTTATTACTAGTGCTTCAAATCTCATGTGGTACTAACTTCCTCTTATATAGACATCTATAATTCTAATTTTCATACCTTTGATATCAAATGATGGGACAAACATAAATTTGAAAAGCAAGTCTTAAGTAGATATTATCCAAGTTGACTAGCCTATCTCAATAATAACTCATTTTTGCTCAAAACAGTGGTTACAATAATTTGTTTTACTAACACAGTATAAATGTTTCCATAATCGTATTCTCCTTATTTGGATAACAATGATACTAAGGCAAAACGGCCCTCGTTATCTGTATTCAAATCTGAAATCATTTTAATGCACCGTGCAGAAATAAGTCTGAACACAAGCATTTTAATAAACCATATACCATCAACATTTTTTCTGTTTTAAAGAGATGTTCTTATTAATAATTAATATCAAAATGTAAATCAAATTGAATATATTGGAAAGAAACAGCTTACCAAAGTGGATCACTGATTGTAGCTTCATCAAAGAAGAAAATGTACAGGCCAAAAACTCCAACCACCAAAGAATGATATGTAGATCCTACCCTGAAATGAAATGAAATGTACGTAGGATTTCAGGTTCTTTGCCAATAAACTTTAATTGTGTAAAGCATTTAACATTATGAAGAACTTAAATCCAGAGGAATGGAGTATATCTGATAGTATGTATAATGCAAAATTGTCACTTAGAAATCCAAGGGCCACAAGTTTACTTTGGAATTAATAACAAGAAGGATACCCAGGTCTACGATTTTCTGCTAGAAAACTGGTGAATTACTTATTGGTTAAAAGTTCTAAAATGAACGAGAGGCCCAGCTAGCTCAGTCTGTAGAGCATGAGATTCTTAAAAGTTCTAAAATGGAAGCACATCTCATAATGCAGCTGACAGGGTTTTGTGCAAACAGGTGGTGACTGGTAAGCCCACCACCCCATGCCCTGCACCCCGCTCAGAGCTCCCTCCTCAACAGCATCACGGTGCAATTCAATTCGTTTCCTGCTCCAATCAGTCAAAAATGACTTCCAAATCTACTAGCCTCAACCAACCCCATGTTCAAACAGACCATGAAATGCACCTTCACATGCATTATTGTACTCGATTCTTGTAACAAATCTGCAAGAAAGTTAAGGCAGCTCTTATTAATCTCTCTTTATCATTAATATGAAAGAACTTCTAAACAGAAAAACTGAGGACCATAAATTTACACAGAATATCTGTTTTTAAAAGAAATGTCCAAGTCAAAGCAAAATGTTCACAAGATCCAGGTCGAATTTTCTTTCATAGAAGGAATAAGGATGAGATGAAAAATATCAGTTTCCATTTGGAAAAAATCTAACATTTTGTTCATGATGTTCAGGCCTCAAACTCCCTTCTCCACTGAGATGTTACATGGTTAATGGGAAGAACTATAAGCGCTCAGCAATGGAAATGGCAGGTAATTCATGAGAGAAAAGTTAAATGTTACTTGGATCAAATAGCTCGCACTACAATGAACGGAAGAAAACACCCGGTGCTTACATATTATTCTGTATTAAAAGTCTATTTGTTCAGAAACTTGTTAGTAAAAATTTCATTTTTCATTCTTTAAAATCAGTTTCCTAGCAAAGCAAAATGTAGATTCCTTAGTGTCTATTGTATTTCAAAACAATAGGACTTTCTATACCATAGGAAAGGAAGTGGATATGAGAAAAACTTTTAATTATAACATAAACAATACCTATAAGCATGTATGTTTTCAGAAAAGCAACTATTTAAGTATAGCAATTTCTCGCTTATAATTAATCAAACTGTTATCTCTCAGGTCTGAATTTTCTGGTGACTTTTTTTCCTCCTGTCCTTTTTTTACTAGATGACTTAGACCATGCATTATTCAGAGACTCTTGATTACTAGGAAGAATTATATGAGTGATGTTAATCTGTCTAAGACTGGAGGCTGGATTTAACTTTATTCAAAAATTAGTCAATTTTTTTCCTTCTTTGCACTCTCCACCTCACAGCTTAAGTCCCATGTAAACTCAGCTGAAGTGGGAAACGAGTAAATTTGAGGGCGGGGGGAAAGAGAGAGACAGAGAGAGACAAAGAGACACAGAGAGAGAGGGAGAACGAGAACACATCATTTGGATTGTGTAATCTACTTTATATAATCCCAGATTTGTTTTCAAATAGAAACTCAGTTTCCCAAACAGTGATTCCATGTATCATAGAATGGCAGTGATAAGACTGAATGATGCAATGTATTTTTCAATTTCATCATTTCATTTCAGTTTCATCTTTGCTTCTATCCCCCTGTGCCCTCCTATTTCTTGGCTTACAGCTCTCCAAGATTCAAATGCCTCTACCTCCTAGCCTGTATCAACCAAGGAAATGAAAATAGTTCAAAATCTAACCACATAAAATGTATGTCCCCATGTCTCTTCCTTTTCTTTCCCATCAGTCTATCTATTTTTAAGTTTGAAAGGTTTTTTAAAGTAATGCTTAATATCTTTCATATCCCACATTTGAACAATATCTTTGTACTATTCTTAAGACAAATCATGCCTCTCGTTTTTCAAAAATACATGGAAAAAGAAACCTCACTTTCTGGATGAAAAGACCTGTAGCTTATATGAACCAAACATATCAGTGTAAGGTGCCAAAGAAAAAACAAGTCTTATTCACAGCCTGAATGATAAAAGTGGAAGTCTGTAAAACAATTTGGCACAAAGATAGGGGATTTCAGGTCAAATATGCCCACGCTCAAATAAATACTTAGACTTTGGCAGGTCTTTAATTCTAAGAGAAAATTTCAATGAAAACTAATTATAGCAATCTTAGAGACCTGCTGAATTCATTTTTAGTTAGCATTAACTTCAACTAAATAACAACAACAAAACATATTCCCATAGCTGCTCTGATTCACCGAGGTTTGAAAACGCACTTTGATGTTTAGGCATCTGAAGGTTTCTAAAGCCAGTGAGGTAGTCATCAGTCATTTTGTGTTTGAAATCTTGTGAGAAATTAAAGAGGTGCACATATAGAAACCAACTAATGAAAACTACTGCAGCCCTCATCTTTACATCTTATTCATTTTCTACCTGTTTTTTTATTTAAAAAAATCTAAAAAGCAATTTTTACTTTAGGATTGTATAACAAAAGAATAGATTCTGGAGGGCTCTGAATTATAATGAAAAAGTTCATTAAAAGAGAGAGGCAGATGCACGAACCTCACACCACTTTCTCTAGTATGTGGTGTGTAACTGCCCTTGAGCAAAGGCAGCCAACACTATACATAGACTACTCGCAGCCCCAACAAATGTTTACTTCTGTTATCATTTCCAAAGAACACGTGTTTGTCATCATAAACATTTCAAAGAATGCGAAACAGCACTCCTCCACAGTCAGCAGGAATCTACTTGACCTTCCCACATTTCCCCAGAAAGCTGAATAAATGTTTCCTAACATCTTTCAGTATAAGTTTTAAATTTTTTCTTGTATGAGATCTGTCTACTTGTCTTTTCTTTTATTCCTAAGATCAAATAAAAATTTTGACCTTAGATTTTATTAGATCTTAAATGAAAGACTTTTTGGAAATATTTTAAATAATTTTACTTCATAAAATTAGCCTTTAAAAAAATCAATTACGTTTTCATAAGCTTTACCTTGAGTTCCATTCAATCTTCTTTCTGAAGCTGAGACTATTAAAACCTGAAGAAACTTTTGCTGAAAACCAATCACTTAGAAAGTGGAAAAGAAGCTGAAAAGTGAAAAAGCTGGCAAAAATTGTGCTGATGACCAGTTTGGTGTTGGTGTCCATATTTCTTCAACCTGTTAAGAGAAATGATGACTATCAATTGCTTTAAATTGCTCATGATAATGTATTTTTACTAATTTATTTTAATTTAGCACAAATGTAAGAATACAAAGAAACTATAAAAATTTTAAGCCTTTACCAGTTATTTGTTGTATCGCCTATACCTGTATTTAAAAATAAAAGAAAAAACTCTATTGTCTTAAAGATCTCAATATTATAAATATAACATCATTCTATTCAAAATTATCTAAATCTTAAAGTTTAACAGTAAGAGAATGTAAAGTGCTATAATTGAAGGTGTTCTTTCAGAAATATTTTTAATTAAACTAAGGCCAAATCAGCTGATTTCTCTATAACTCAAT
Organism: Pteropus medius; assembly: GCF_902729225.1. NCBI lineage: Eukaryota > Metazoa > Chordata > Mammalia > Chiroptera > Pteropodidae > Pteropus > Pteropus medius. The sequence goes on along the minus strand of NW_024344253.1, from coordinate 492,936 downwards.
TTCACCATTTATAAAATGAGAGAGTTGGTTGGGCAATTTCTAAGAAACAATTAAGTCATAATAGAACTAACATTATCTGCAATAGTAAAACAAAAGATTAATTACATAAAAAAATGTACAATAAATTTTGTTTTAAATGTTGTTTGTACAGCAGACATTTTTTAAAAAATTTAAATCTTAGGAAGAATAATACTATCTAGCAAAATAACCATATCACTGTTACTGTTTAAATTAGTATTTAACCTTAAAAAATATTCTGTAATCATGAAGAGGAATTTTTTTCCCTCAAATGGCTAATCTTGTAATCAGCTCTCTGTTCTGCTTCTGTAGAAACGCTTGCTGCATAGGCCAAAGGGCAGAGTGGTCTCGAAATCACCTGGAAACTCATCCTTCCCTTTGATTGCTGTGCTTGTTTGAACAGATGTATTGTCTTAGTGCCTGTTTGAAAATCTCATGCTCTGTAACTGCCCATAGCCCATTGCAACTCCCGGGGCCTGTAAATCAGCCCACGCCAACTGTAACAACGTGGGTATAAAAGCAAAATTGCCCCTAATTTTTCAGAGCACAAGCTCTTTTGGGACCACAGGTGTAAAAATCCTGAGTTCTCCAAACCCTCCGAGTGCTGCTTGGTTTCTTGCTGATTTGAGTTTTGCAATTTTTCTGCAACATTTCTGGAGTCCCCAACGAGATTCTCAACCACACCCGCCTGCCGGACTGGTGGCTGGGCCAGGCCGGGGAAGAGGGGCTCTGAGATGAACGGGGAGGCGTGCCACCTGACGGTATTCCAGGTTCTCTTTCTGACCGGCGCTCCTACTCTCCAGATGGCTGAGCCTCCAACCAGACTCATAGGAGGGATGGACTAACTCACCAGGAAAGGCCACAGGATAAGGTAAGGCCCCAGCCATAGCCCTCCTAGTCAGGTCCTGTCTCCGGATGGAAGAGGAGCTTGATCACCACCTAGTCTTCAGTTTGAAGACACAGGTCAGGGTCTTCCCAGTGGGGGAAGACATCAGGGTCTTCCAAAGGCGAGGAAGACATAGCTCAGGGCCTTCCAAAAGTGGGGAGGCAATGTTTTAACCTGTTGTGTGAATGAGTGAATGAATGAGTGGCCTGAACGGTTTGATCGGTCAGGTACGAGTATGTGGCTCCATGGCTGGGCACCCTTAACGTCCCCTAAAGGCTACAGAGTCCGTGTGGGCTCATTCTGTGGTTCCGTGGCATCTGGCATACAGTCCAGGGTGGCACTGGACTAGTGTCTGATGATAAGTCACAAAGCTGAGTCCACTACGGCCAAGTATCACCTAAGCTCCTTCGGGACACGGCCAGATGAACATCTGAACGGTCTCCTCTTTGGAGGGGGCACCCATCCTTTGTTTGTCTTCGCGTCACAATCACAGGGTGGGATACACGGCGGGGGTGAGGGGGGGTGCAATTAACTACTGAATTGACTTAAGAATTGTCTATCTCCAAACAGCCCTTGTTACATAGGGGCTCTCTGCCAATTATTTTCTTAAAATTTTAAGGTCTATTTTCCTCCTTGGGAAGCTCCCTAAGGCAAATATGGGAGGAGGTACCTCTAAGCCAACTGTGTTAAACTGTATGTTGAAAATTTTTAAGAAAGGCTTCTCAGAGGATTACGGGGTCAAGCTGACCCCAGGAAAACTTCATACTCTTTGTGAGCTTTCGGGGTAGGATGGCCTTCAGAAAGGACCTTAGACCTCCCCACTGTTATAGCTGTGTACCAGGTAGTGACAGGGACCCCTGGACATCCAGAACAGTTTCCGTACATAGATTCATGGTTGCAAATCGCTTCTGTAGTGCCCCCTTGGGCCCGGTTCTGAACGAGTAGGCAGGGACAGAGTAAGGTACTAGTAGCCCGAGCCAACTCGAGAAAAGAACAAGGAAAAGCCAGCAAAAATTGTCCACCAAGGGGACCCTGGGGAAGAACCTTTCTTCCCACTGTCGTATATCCCAGCAGCTCCGCCAGTCTCCACACAGCACAGTCTACCCGCAACTTCACCATCGGTGCCTTCACCGCCCCCACAGCCCGAGCGATCCTCACACCTGAGTCCACAGCGCCTTCACTTGGCCACGCAACCAGCTCAGCAATCTACGGCCCTTCAGATGCCCCTCCGAGAGGCACGAGGTCCCTTTGAGATTGGAGAAGATGGCACACTCCAGCCAGGCCTCCCTGTCCTCTACTATCAGACATTTAGCACAATCGACCTCTTCAGCTGGAAGCAGCACACCCCGTCCTATTCGGAGAAAGCCCAGGCGATGACTGACCTGCTCGAGACCATATTCCAAACTCATCAGCCTACTTCGGACGACTGCCGCCAACTCCTAACTCTCTTCAATACCAAAGAACGACACCGGATTCTGTCAGAAGCGTGGGGATGGCTCCAAGGACAAGCACCGGACAGTGTACTAGACCCTGCAGCATGGGCCTCAGGGGCTGTGCTAGATGTCAGGCCCAATTGGGACTTCAACATCCCAAATGGAAGAGAGTCTCTCAGCAGGTACTGGCAGGCCATACTGCAGGAGGTAAAAGCTGGGGCTAAAAAGCCGACAAATGTGTAAAAAATGGCAAAAGTACTCCAGAAGCCAGAGGAGTCACCCACAGAGTTTTACGAGAGACTGTGCGAAGCATTCCGGGTGTATACCCCTTTTGACCCCAAAGTACAAGAAAACCAATGCATGGTCAATGTGGCATTTGTGGCTCAATCTTACGCTGCAAGCTTCAGAAATTGGAGGGCTTTGCTGGGATAACAACAGCCAGCTACTGGAGATCACAAGCAGGGTGTTTGTGAACTACGACCAGGAGGCCCAAAAGATAGCTAATAAGCTGATGAAACAAAAAGTGTCTCTCCTGGCAGCAGCATTAGGGAACCGAGGCCCGGTGCAGCAGGCTGCTGCTCCCTCACGGAAAAGAGAAACCAAAAGGAGACCACCACTACGCTGTGACCAGTGCACCTACTGCAAAGAGACTGGCCATTGGAAGAATCAGTGCCCCCACCGTGGGAGATGCCTGAAGGGCCAAAGACATTCCATCAACCTGGTAAAGGAAAGTACCAGCCTGAGCCAGTCCAAGACCTTATCGGCCTGGCCGAAGCACAGTCAAACTAGGGGTGGCCGGGTTCCCTGATCCTAGGCCCCTGGGAGCCTACAGTTGCAATAGAAGTAGGGGGCCAATGACTTTCATGGTAAACACTGGGGCTGAACACTCTGTAGTAACCACACCTATGGCTCCCCTTGCAGACTGAACAGCAACTATTGTTGGGGCTACAGGGGACCAAATCCCCTGCTTGTTCTGTAAAGCCCACTCATGTCAGCTAGGGGGCCACCCAGTGACTCGAGTTCCTGTGCCTACCAGAGTGCCCCATTCCTCTTCTAGGTAAAGACATTAACAAAGCTTGGAGTTCAAATCACTTTTGCCCCCGGGAAGCCCACCAATCTCACACTGAAGATCCAGCCTGCTCTAATAATGGCTGTGACTGTGCCCAGGGGGGACAAATGGTGCCCCTATTCTCCGGAAAGAGAACAAACAAATCCAACCAGTCTGTTAGAAGAGTTCTCTACTGTCTGGGCAGAGAAAGGGCCCCCAGGTCTAGCCAAAAATCACGCACCCATCATGGTAGACCCGAGGCCAGGAGCCACTTCTGTTACACAAAGGCAATATCCAGTGCCACGCCTGGGAATTCAGGACCATATCCAGCGTTTGCACGACACCGGAATTCTAGTTGAGTGTCAGTCACCTTGGAACACTCCACTCTTACCAGTCAAGAAGCCTGGAGGGAACGACTATCGCCCCATCCAGGACCTCCACATCATCAACAACGCAGTGGTCACCATCCATCCATTGGTCCCAAACCCACACATCCTCCTGAGTCTCTTACCTGACCATGCAAGCTGGTTCACTAGCTTAGATTTCAATGATGCCTTCTTCTGTCTCCAGTTATCACCTGCCAGCCAGTCTTTGTTTGCCTTTGAGTGGGAAGACCCACACACTGGGAGAAAAATGCAATTGACTTGGACTTGACTGCTTCAAGAACTCACCCACCCTGTTTGGTGAAGCATTGGCCGCAGATCTTGCTGCCTTCTCTGAAGAGACTCTGAATTGCACTCTGCTCCAGTACGTAGATGACCTGCTGCTGGCTAGCCCCACCCAAAGAGACTGATGGAAGGGTACTAGAGCCCTGCTGCCCCTGCTCTCTTCCATGGGATACAAGGTGTCATGGAAGAAGGCTCAAATCTGCAAACAGGAGGTCAGATACCTCAGGTTCATCATCGCAGAAGGACATTGGGCAATTGGACATGAGGAGAAGTTGGCCATCTGTTCAACACCTCAGCCAAATATTAAGAAAGGGGTCCGTGAATGCCTAGGGGCAGCCGGATCTGGATACCACGTTTCTCTGAAATTGCCAAGCCACTGTATGAGGCCACAGCTAGGTCTAGTAAAGACCCCCTGGAATAGGGCTCCAGATAAGAAAATACCTTCAGAGAAATAGAGAGACTTTTGATCAGTGCCCTAGCATTAGGACTGCCGGATGTGACACGAGACTTTAACCTCTTCACACACAAGAAGAATCATACTGCACTGGGGGTCCTCACACAGTCGGGCCATGGCAGTGCCCAATTGCATATTTGTCCAAACGGCTAGATCCGGTGGCTGCAGATGGCCGCCATGCCTCCGGGCCTTAGCTGCCGCAGTAATCCTGGTCAGAGAAGCAGACAAGCTCACACTGGGACAGAATATAAATGTAAAGGTCCCCCATGCTGTAACCACATTAATGAATAATCAAGGACATAAGTGGCTGACCAACACCAGAAAAACTCATTATCAGGGACTGTTTTACGAAAATCCACGAGTCCGCCTCGAGACTGTGCGAACATTGAACCCCGCTATGTTTCTGCCCACTGAGGAGGGGCCTCCCGACCATAATTGTCAGGAGGTCACAGATGAAGTCTACTCAAGCAGGAAAGACCTGATGGACGTTCCTCTTCAGAACCTAGAAATGGTATTGTTCACCGATGGGAGCAGCTTCATCCATGAAGGACAGTGCAAAGCCGGCTACGCAATAACTACTACCGATGAGGTAATCGGAGCTGAGGCTCTGCCACAGGGCTGGTCGGCACAGCGGGCCGAACTATGGGCACTTATTCAGGTGCTGCGGCAGGCTGAAGGGAAACAGGTCAATATCTACACTGACTCAAGTTATGCCTTTGCTACTTTGCACATACAGGGGGCCATTTATAAAGAAAGGGAATTACTGACTCTGGGAGGAAAGGAAATCACAAACAAAGAAGAAATCCACCAACTGTTAGAGGCAGTGTGGAAGCCTTCCCAAGTGGCAGTCATTCACTGCAAGGGCCACCAGAGAGGAACTGACACTGTCAGTAGGGGAAATCAACTAGCAGACCAAGAGCTAAGGAGGCTGCCAACCGAGTGCCACATGGGTCCTGAGCCAATCTCCAAGGTTCTCCTAGTACCAGAATTGCCTCTATCTCCAAAGTACACTAAGGAAGAAGCACAAGGACTTTAAGTGAAAACGGAACTAAGAGGAAGGAGGGCTGGTGGGAGTTTCCAGATCAAAGACTCTATTCCCACTGCACTGGCAGCTCACCTGGTAAAACAACACCATGAGTTGACTCACCTAGGGAAGACTACTTTAGAAAGCCTGTTAGGCCGCTACTATTTCATACCCAAACTCCCAACCCTGTGCACCAGATCAGTGCTAGGTGTGTGACTTGTGCACGAAACAACGCTGGCCAAAGGCCAAGGTCTAATCCAGGGATGCAAACAATTGGAACTATGCCACTTGAAGACCTAAAATTAGACTTTACTGAGGTCAAGCCCTGCTGGGGCCACCAGTACTTCCTTGTGTTAGTTTGCACTTACTCCGAATGGGCTGAAGCTTTTCCTACACGCACCGAACGGGCACGAGAAGTAGCTAGGGCCTTATGGAGGGAAACTGTTCCAAGATACAAGCTACCCTTCTCTATAGGATCTGACAATGGACCTGCCTTTGTGTGAGATAGTCCAGACCTTGCCCAAAGCTCTAGGAATCAAATGGAAGCTCCACATGGCCTACAGGCCACAAAATTCAGGGAAAGTCGAACGCATGAACGGGACCCTCAGAACCACCCTAGCTAAGCTTTGTCAGGAAACCCAGTTACTGTAGCTTGATTTGCTGCCTTTGGCTCTACTCTGTGCACGGTGCACCCCAAGGCTTTCAGGCTACTCCCCTTTTGAAATCCTTTATGGGAGACCTCCCCCAGTGATAGGAAAGTTAAAAGGAGACCCTCGATTAATGGCTGACCTAGAAATGTCCCAATACCTTTAGGCTTTAGGGAGGATTCTCCGCCACATCACTTACGAAACTTTAGAAAGAGCCCCTATTCCCTTAGGGAATTGGGTCCACCCCTATCAGCCAGGAGATGAAGTATGGGTTAGAGACTGGAAGAAGGAGCCACTTCGCCAAGCTGGACGGGCCCTCACACTGTTATATTAGCAACTCCCACTGCTGTTAAGGTTACACATGGCAGAAGCTTGAAGATCAACTGTCCACTGTCCAGATGTATTGTTATCCTCATGTAGCCCTAACCCTATTTAGTATACTTGTCCCGCTGCTTGCTTTAGGTTTGGCCTCAGTAGCGCCCTCCAATTGGACTCTGAGTCAAAGAATCACTTTAGCCCTAACCTATCTAGCCTACATAGGGATCCTCTCAGTTCTTACATGTTTAGACTAAACGCCTTTTTTTGGTACATTTTTACAGTTCTAGAAACGTTGTTTAATCATCACTGGTTGTTTTGTTAATTCAAACAGGATTTCATGTTCAGGTAATCCAAGCATCGAAGCAATGGTGCCTCCTACCTCACCCTACAAGGGAATTATGGGTACTGAGTACTTACATAGGACTTTATTGATATTTCTCATAAGCTCACCCCTGAGGGCGGCCATCGAGCCTCAATGTGATAAACGCATAGGGCTATCCAAATAGGTGGTCAGGTCCAGCAGGCCTTTACCTCATATGCCCATCAACCAGCTGCTTGTTACAGATCAGCTACCATTTGCACTTATGCTGGCAGAAGGTACTGGATGGGATGGTTAAAAACCAAATATGTAGCAGGATACATTTGCCAAGGTCCGCCCCCAGGAGCAACAGGAAATTGGGCCTGTTGGACATATTACAGGCAAATAGGTATCTCAGATGGAAGGGGAGTCCAAGACTACGCCCGAGACCAACTAGTCAAAGAGACTGCACAGCGAGTAATAGAATGGAAAAAACCTAAACCACCTCCGGGGCCCAGTCCAATTTATGACCAACTTAAAAGGACCTTTGGCTAAAACATAGACCTCCCAACCTTGAGAAAGAACCTCTTTGTTGACCTGAGAGGAAAGCCCATGAACTTGGTGTTACTAAATGCTGGGTGAGTAGAGGAGCACTCATGAGTGAAGATTGGCCTTGGAAGGGAACTAGCCTAGATGCCTTTTACCTCCTCCAGTGGAACCACATGGTAACTCAACATGAAGAGGATTGACCCAAGAGTTGGGTCCTCTCCTCCAAAGTAGTAGGAGAAGAATGTCTTGGCCGGATAGGTCCAAGATACACTCGGTGGGTTGGGGAAACTCCATGTCAAACTTAAACTGTTGGCCCAAAGCTCCTTCCTGGTATTGGGCCACCAACAGCACTATAACTACCTCCTCCTTGTGCCATTCCTTCAACCAAAGCTCAATTGTTACAAACTGTACTATAAAGGAAGGAACGGTCCATCCCTGTTGGCACATTCTGGGAAACCCCCAACTCCACTGGCCCTGGGAGTTGGAAAGCATCAGATAGGCTCTTCTGGATTTGTGGGAAGATGGTTTATACCCAATTCCCAGCAAACTGGAAGGGAAGTTGCACCATTGGTATCATTCAACCTGGCTTCTTCCTCCTACCAGACCTAGGAGGAAATGAGCTAGGTGTTCCCTTACATCAAGACTTAAAAGCCAGAACTAAGAGGTCACTGAAAGTTGAAGTAGGGGGACAACAAAAATGGGAAGAGGATGAATGGCCACCCCACTGTATTATCCAATACTATGGCCCCACTACTTGGGCACAAGATGAGAGCTGAGGTTACCAGACTCCCATATACATACTTAATCGAATTATCAGGTTACAGGCCGTACTAGAGATCATTATGAACCAGAAGGCCTCAGCCCTAGAACTCCTGGCCACACGACAGTCTCAGATGCGTGCAGCAATATATTAAAACCGGTTAGCTTTAGATTACTTGCTAGTGGAAGAAGGAGGAGTATGTGGGAAATTTAACCTTATTGTTGTCTCCAAATAGATGACAACAGCCAGGCTGTAACTGATATAGCTACTAATATTAGGAAAATAGCTCATGTACCCATCCAGAGTTGGAAACAGTAGGACCCTAGGAACCTCTTTGGGGGCTTGAAGACCTTAGTTGGAATAGTTGCTCCTCCTCCTCGGATCCTGCCTCCTTCTCCCTTACCTGCTGCCTCTTGTTGTCTGGACAACTACCTCCCTCATAGAGGTTATGGCAGAAAGACTGCAGCAAAGATCCTTATGTTGTGGAAGTACCAGCCCTGGCCCAGAGAGATCAAGAGGTTGATGCCCTATACGAATTTAAAGATTATCAAACGTGAGGAATGAAGAGAAATTTTTTCACTCAAGTAACTAATCTTGTAATCAGCTTTTGTAGACAGGCTTGCTGCACAGGCCAAAGGGCAACTGAAAACTCACCCTCCCCTTTGATTGCTGTGCTTGTTTGAACAGATGTATTGCTTTAGTGCCTGTTTGAAAATCCCATGCTCTGTAACTTCCTGTAGTCCATAGCATCTCCCAGCGTCTATAAATCAGCCTATGCCAACTGAAACAACGTGAGTATAAAAGCGAAACTGCCCCTAAGCTCGGGGCCCAGATTTTCAGAACACTAGCTCTTCTGGGACCACCTGTGTAAAAAACCTGAGTTCTCCAAACCCTCCGAGTGCTACTTTGTTTCTTGCTGATCTGAGTTTTGCAATTTTTCTGCAATAATCACACATATCCTTGGACCAATCCTCCATAGCTTTTTATCTTTAAAATAAAAGATTTTTATAAAAGAGCTTCAAGTTTTAAGGACAAAGTTAGCGAATAGTAACATGCATATATGCACATTCCAAGTATGTTTTCTATCTCAGTGAGCTGAACTTTATTCAGCTCCTAAAAATCTTAGGAACATTTAGACCAAAAAAAGACACTGAAGCATTTGCTTGTACCTAGCAAATACAGTGTTTCTATGGCTCCTTCTTTGATAGAGCCGACCGTCAGATTAAAAGGAAATGAAACAATAGATATTTCCAGCTCCCTGATGTGAAGAAATAAAGTCAACCTACTGAAGCCAACTCACTAGAAAAAAACTGAGTCATTGGCTGCACAAGCAACATCCTCACTTCATTCTCTTCCAACCAGGCTATCGGATAAAAAATCAGTCCTCCACAGGGGCCCTTCTGACAGAATTCATGTGTCTGTAATGAATTCATTTCTCAGTCTTTTTTTCTGGCGTGCATGTTCAGCAAAAAATACTGATATTACAGTTCTCCGTAAGATTCCATTAACTTTATTGCTCATTTACATTTTTTTAATTTAACGTTTATTGGGCATTAAAATTTTTAATTTGTGCCCTTTTACTTTAATAGTAACCAAATAATACATAAAAGTAAGTTTTGTATATAAATTAAACAACATTATGATTTTCTAATGTTAGAAAAGGGATAATGTCTAAGATTAAAGGAAATAGGGATTAAAGAAAGACAGAAAGAAAAAGAAAGTAAATAGAGATCTGGAGGCCAGGTATGCAGATAAATGAGTAAAATGAAACCAGTAACCAGAAAAGAGTGAAGAGTCTAACCCTCAATATGATTAAATGAATAATATGAATAATCTTAGATCTGATGACAGCTTGCCCTGGAAGGGTCTGTATGTTCCCTGCTGGTCCTGGAGGGCGGTTAGGCACCAGATGCTCATTTATTTTTGTTAAAATTCAACATATATAATCAGTATTTATTTCATGAATGGTTCCTAAATGTTATAAACAGTAGGAATCATGCAACAGTATCCATTTTGTGAACTGTTAATTTAAACAATACATTTTTTAAAAGCACACCATTAAAAAAAAATTATCATTCTTTAAAAAAGTAGTTTTATTAAGTCTTTGTTGCACTGGATATCAGATGTTTTCAAAAGACTTACTGACAATTAACTGGGGTCTATGGGGTATATGTTGAGAATCTCCCTTTGCAAAAAATGTTTCATTTAAAACTAAAGAATTCCATATAGTCAAGTTGTGGATTCCATTAAAGGCTCAACAGACAGAAGTTACAGACAGAAGTTAATTAAATCGTTCTACAACCAGCTTTGCTTCTCATTACGCAGCTGCTTGCTTCATCAGTCATGGCAGATCAAGCACTCATCTAGGGATTATTTACAAATTTCCCCAGAAAACCCAGGCTTCAGGTAAGCAGCAGTTGCTTCTGTTCATTCACTGAATTATCCAAGAAAATGGTAAAATGGATAAAACCAAATAATGTTCATGACTCAGATTAAGGGCCTTTGAGAGTTTGGTAACGATTAAGTATAGAAATACACAGTAAAAGTAGAAAAGTATTAGACCTATTTCATATTCCTCCACATGTGGCTAGTAGCTGGCAATGAGATACTGTCCCAGAAAGGCTGAGCTGAACAGAAGTGCGAAATATTTCTGTGGCAATTTATAAGGGGAGTGTCTAGACATGAACTTTACAACAGAATTAGCCCCTCTTGATTCACAAGCATCGTGGACACCAAGGAAACACTTCCAGAGACCTCCTGAATACAGTGATTGATGTCCCCCAAGACTTCCCATAGACTTAAATTGAAGCTGGTTTCTCAGTAAAGAAAAACATGAAAAGGGTTGAAGTCCACCTCTCCGCCACTGGCTTGCAAGACCCCTTCTCCAGCAGAACTGTCCCAGAGGCAGGGCCACAGAAATGGCACAGCCAGGCCTACTCCGTCTTGCTTCAGCCAACAGTTCATCCAATGTCTGTCACATGTCCACCACGTGTCAGGTGCTGTGCAAGGACTCAGAATATAAAATCGGGGACGTGCTTATGGGCCAGTAGGAAAGTACAGAAACAGATCTCCACTACCTAAAGTGGTGAGTTCAAGGTGCTAAGGGGCACTCTCCACTTCCTGGGGAATAAACACCCAGCAGAGAAGACATACAAACAGCGAGGAGGTATTGAAAGCATTCAAGGTCAACCAAGGGGACATCTTCTTGAGCTGAAGCCCAAAGGACTCAGTTCCACCAGCTGAGTTCTGAACTGCCGACCTGGGAACCCAACGGTGACTCTCATTCCCCCATGCTTGTTACTCCCTGGCAAGCACAGGGCATGCAGGGATCACGAACGCCACTTCCATGCACACGCACAACCGCACCCTGGCACATTCTATAGTTTCAGGCAGGAACCACGCTGCAGTGTTTAGCAGTATAAACCCTTAAAAAGAGAGAGGATAGGTCTTGTGTGGTTGTCTGTATTTGCAGCAAGAAAGGAAGAAGTTGGGAAGAAAGTCCTGCTCGTGGTCAGCACTCCCTCTCCCAGCCCTAGTGAGCTACCTGTCCTGTCCCCACACTGACTCCAAACACCCCCTGCTCGCAACGCTCCAGCTCTTCCTCTCCTAAAACAGAGATGGTTCCTTCCCTCTTCATCAAAATATAGAGGCTACTGGGCATGAATGCCTCAATGTGGAAAGGCCGACTACCCCCGCGCCCCGACCCAGAAGCTCTTCTCTGCACGCTATAGGCTCTGCCTGGGGCTGAGCCCCACACTGTCGACACCGCTTCAGTCGTGTGCAGCCAGACCCTGCCTTCTCCCAGGCACAGTCCTGATGGCCGGCTACCCTCTGGAAGGCTCCACGTGGGCATCCTGGAGGCCCCACAGGCTCCACGTGACCCAAGCTGGACTTAGCCCCACGCCAGTCCTTCCCCCAGAGCTCCATGTCTCAGGGAATGACACTATCGCCCACGACACTTCCCAATCTTCCCATCTACAGCAGCTCAGGCACCCTGGACTCCTTCCCACCCCTCGCTCCCATAATGACTGACTGCCAAGGCCTGGTGGACTGAACAATACTAAATGAAGGACAACTTGATTCCAGGGAAGTTCTGAAAGTTTCTCACGATAGCCTTATGTAATGTGAAGAAATGTGGCTGGATAACAAAAGTAGGCAAATCCAAAGCTGGTTGAAAAACTAAAGGTAGCATGTAGATCAGTGATCTTAAGTAGACTTGAGAATTATCTCCTGTCCCATAAGGTTCTCTCTTTTTGGTCTGCTTCAGTAATATTTTTACAAATATTTATATTTTTACTCAATCTACATATAAAACAGAGCTGGGAAACATAGCTAGTATAATAGGTTAACAGAATCAGGTTTCAAAATTATCTTCATTAGCTGAAATAATCAGTCCAATCAGAAAGATAAAATAGGAATAAATTTTTAAAGGGCAATACCAAAGTATAGAACTTAGCATAACAGCCATATAACTAATACACATGCATACGTGCACTCATGTGCACACACACACGGGAAACCTTAGCATCGTAGGTCCCACAAATCAATGAGATAATAATGCAATGGAGATACCAATAACAAAAAACAAACATCAGGCTCATTTATAATCGGAGAATGCGGAAATATACCTTTTGGATCGAGATGCTTACCAGTCCCACTTTCCTCTGAATTAATCACATACCAAAGTACCTTCAGAGTAGTGTAACTAAGATGGTGATTTTTAGAAACCATATCATACCATGAAAAGTTAAAGGGCTGAGCAATGTTAGCTTGGAAACAAGATTACTTAGGACTTGAGAGTATCCTTCTAACATCTAAAAAATTCATGGGAAAGTGAAAGAGGGAACTTACCTGTGCATTCCTTGAAAGGGCACAAATGGACAAAAATTACAGGGAAGGAAGAGTTTGGCTAATTTAAAAGACCCTCCAACAACTGAGAAGTGCCCAGCATCTTTCACGGAAGTGGTAAAGGGAACACTAGGCAGGTGATCCACAAAGGGGGTGGGTGCTGGTCAAACCTTCAGAGCGCTCTCAAAGTAAGATTCTGGGATTCTGGGGCTAACCTTAATTTTAGTAGCTAAAGAGGCAATTTTGTGTTAAACAGTACATTTAGCTTCTCCATAGTCTGTCATTTATGCTTTAAAAAATCAAAATTTCACATGTAAGTACATATGAAGTATATACGACATAGTGAGAAGCACACAGGCTTGGTCACGGTCTCGAGTTTGAATCTCAGTTCTACCACTTGCTAACTGTGAGATCTGGGACTAGTTACTTATCTTAACTGAACCTCAGTTTTCTCACCTGCAGAATGGAGGTAACAACCGTACTAACCTGACAGGGTTCTCACAAGGAATAAACCACATAACATATGTTGGGCACCTAGAATAGTAATTGGCATGTGATGCACACTCAGCAGTTTCTGTTCCCATCATCATGCATCTCCGGCAGCATGCAGGACACAGGATTCTGGGTCTGTCATCACTCTAGCCAAGGGGAACAAAACCATTCTCAGGCCACTAGGATTTAAGTCCCTAACTAACCGCTGTTTACATTGGTCAACATTCAAAATGTCAGCAGCCCCCACTGCAGAAATCCATCCTCTACCAGGTGGTCGCAACCGTCATGCTCCAGAGCTCCTTCCCAGCCACTGGGCCCAGCCCATCACCCCTCCACCTCCCAAACCCTTCTACTTGGTCCCCAGAACCGCGGCTCACACCCCGACAACAGTGCTCCACCCTGGCTCTCTCCCCCATGTGCTCTGAAGACACACATCTTCTGCAACCCTCTCTGGCAGTCACACTTGAGAGTCAGGAGGTGGCCCTATCTCCTCTCTGCTCCTCAGGGTCCTTTGCAGGCCTCACTCCTCCACTCCTTCGCCCCCTATAAACACTGAGAACGCTTTCACCCTGCTGCTACTCAGGTATACCGCCCTCTCCCGCTCCTCACCAGTATCGTACTCCCACCTCCCAAACACATCCTCCCATCCGAGGACTTTAGGCCTGGTTCACTGATGTCCTCAGGCCCCACCATCATTGTGAGTGACTTCCTATCTACATAGAAAGCCCAGGTTTCCTTAGCAACTCAGTCCTTTTGTCTCCATTGGGAATGGTACCTCTTCCACGACACCTCAGCCAATTTTTCTGCTTCCAAATTAACATTTCAGGTATTCCCTTTGTTGACCTTTCCATTGAGTGTGCTCAGTGTTACAGCATTCTCAAGTCCACTGACCTCTCAGCTTTTCCCCAGTCCACTTACCCCTTCCCTCTTTTTTATACTTCTCTTTTTAATCAGCTTAAATCCTAGAGGCCATCATTTCAACAACTCTTACTAACACGCTACGTTCCCTTTCCACTGCCAAGAGCTGGCAAAGCACCAGCCACGGACATGCCCAACTATTTACTCACTGACCAGCCCTGAACAATCAGAGCACTGTTGGAAAAAGTCATGTACCAGAAGAGAGGAAGTTTGGTGAGTGTAAAATTACAGAGAGATCGCACGGCTGTCAATACCGCCCTGCCTCCTACTGAAGAGGAAATTTCAGGAATTTTCATTAGAAACTAATCAGCTCTCTGTTCTGCTTCTGTAAATATGCTTGCTGCATGCAAGAGCTCACTTGCAGAGCTCGCCAGCACCTTGTCCTACTTGCCCTTTGCTCCACGAATGTAACTGTTTGTACCCTAGCAGCTCTCGCTTCCTGTAACAATTTGTATTTGCTGGTTACCCATAGCAACTCCCGCCGTTTCTAACGGTTTGAGCTCAAACTGACTAATCAGCTTGTGTAAAATTCTTGTATATAAGGAATGTTGCAACTGAGCACAGTGCCCAGATCTGCAGAGCACCAGCTCCTCTGGGACTGCGCATAATAAAACTGAGTTCTCTTTCTCTGAGTTACTGCTTGGTTTTTCGCTGGTCTGATTTTGGAGCTTTTCCGTAACACTACCTCCTTGCACTAGCCGACCAGTGTTTTCATTCTCCGGGATTAACTTTCCAAATCTTCTCTACCCTTTTTGAACCTCCAACCATCCACCCCCATTCTCAACAGAACCCCCATCTCACTTCACAAAAAAGTAAAAGCCAACATATGAAAACTCTCAATATCGCACTGTCGACCGCACGGACTATTGCACTTTCCCCATCGGCCCTCCCACTCTCTAACCTGTGCACCTCAGATCCACCATTTCTGGTCCTCTTGGTAATCTTTTGTTCCCTATTATCCTTCACTCTTTTCTGACCTAGATCTATTGGCTTTTAAACAGATTCAAGTTCCCAGAGACAACAAAAATCAACAGAGTCACTACCTCTTCTTCAATCCTGTTTCTCTTTTCAGTATAGCTTGCTCTCCTGTGTCGTCCCTCCCTGTCTCTCTCTCGCTCTTTCTCCCACCCACCCTCTTTGAGGACAAAGTTCTAGAAAGGTCTGTCCATACCATCATCATGTCTCACCTCTGTCACTCTTCAGCCCACTGCATTCTTGTCCCCACCCTCATCGCTCCACTGAAGCAGCTACTAAGGTCGGCAATGAACTCCATGTGTGGTCTTCACATTACCTGAGCTCTCGGGAACACTGGACACTACGGACCACTTTCTCCTGGGAATGCTTTCTTCTCTGTGCCTCCGTAACACCACACTCCTTCCTCTACCCGAACACTAAAAAACAGCATTCCCTAAGGTCCAGTTCCAGATCCTCTTCTCTCACTTGTTTCCTATGTGATTTCACCTATACCTGTGGCTTCGGTTACCATTTGTCTGCAGAACCATCTCGAGTTTAAATATCCATCCCAGAGCTCTCCTCTGAGCTCCTGACATGTACAACCAACTGACTGCCCATCGGCATCACAAAGCATTTCAAACCAAGCGCGTGGTCTGACCCTTAAATTTGGTCCCTGTCTGCTACACTCCAGCTAACACCTTTTCTCTGTTCCTTAAAGATGCCATGTTCTTCTCTCCACAGGGCCTCTGCGTGGCCTATTCCTCCACTCCCACCCCCGCCCTCCATGCCCAAATGAACTCTCATGCTTCTCCAGCAGTAGGTCAACCCTCACTTCCTCAGGGAAGCCTTCTCTGAGCTCTATCACCAGATTAATTCCCTCCTTGACTGCTCTCACAGCATCACGTGCGCCCCACCCACCACCTTTACAGTTGCAATTTAAATGAATCTCCTCTATCCTTCAGGTGGCGAGCACACAGCGGAGTGTACAGATGTCACACATAAAGTTGTACACCTGAAATTTATGTTATTAGTCAATGTTACTCAACTTAATTTTAAAAATAACGGAATTAATTTTAATTAAAAATAAAAGGACAACTCCTTCCTCCGGTGGAATGTGAGAACCACAAGGGTAGAACACATGCCCCTCCCCACTGTGTCCCCACACCTAACACAGCGCCTGCCACACAGCATGCGCTCATTAAATGTCTATCAAATAAAATAATGACAATAACAGACATTCATATTCCTACATGTGCTTTCCACTCTGCTAGTATCTCATCAGTTACCGGTTCCTCATCTTATTGGTATAACCAGAATATTGGAAAAAAGAATTTTCTAAATTGACAACACTAGTATTACACTATAGACGAAAAAGGTATTCTATAGAAAGTAACAGGATGATCTGATCACAAATTCCTAACTGGGCAGATCATGGTGGGAAGTCACACCCCAGGTACATAACTTTTTTAGTAAAAGGTTTATCTTTGCCTTAAGCAAGCCCTGTCTACTGTTCTCCTGCATCTAGGTGAACACATTTTTGAAATAAGTTTAACCACCCTCAAGAAAGCACATCGTCTTATTAACTATTCTATAATCTAATGCCCACCTTGCTTTCTCCCACTTCCATGTAATCTTCCTCAGGTTCCCTCCTTAATCTCAAATGTATAAAATAAACTGCAAAACTCTTATTCTCCAGAGCATTCAAGATCTTGCTTCCGGGCAATTGTTGAGAGTTTCCCTCAAATAAAAATTCACAAAAATTCTTTAAAGGTTTGGATGTTCTTACGTCAACAGCATGAAAACAGATTGACTTCAAAAAAAATTCTCACCTCCAAATGTTCAAAGCAAAGCGCATCAATATTATAAATGAACTAGTATTGAGTGTGTGTCTTAGTCTGTTTGTGTTGCTATAACAAAAGACCACAGACTGGGTGGCTTAAAAACATCATAAATTTATTGCCCACAGTTCTACAGGCAGGGAGTCTGAGATCAGGATGCCAGCACGGTGGGGTAAGGGCCCACCATACTCTTCAGCTACCAAAGTACTTATTCTAATTGACTTATCTACCACATCGGCAGCCCAAATGTGTTCTAAAGTCTCTATTTACCAACTGTAAATCATTTGTAAATGAACACATGACTGCAGAAGATACCAAACCAAACAAACAAAAACCCTATCAAAAAAGAGGCAAACCTGCCCCGAACCCATTCTTGGGTTTTGTTTGCATTCTCATATGGGTGGTACATTGCAACTATCTGTTTAAATGCTCATAAAATGTCAATAATTCACCAGAGACATTAAAACTCCTTAGTAAAGAATTACTATCACTCCCCACTTTTGACTTTTCTTTCATATAAAAACTGTTAAGCATCTGATAAAATGCATATAAAGCTCACAGCTAACTGCAATTAGTTTTATTTACTGTTGTCTTTTAAATTCTGCATTGAGAGCTATATTTTTTAAAAAGTTAGGATTATTACAGGCAGAAAACATTCCACCTTTTTTATTTTCTGAGTATCAAGTTCAAGAACCAACAGCATTAGTGTGAAAGCCTATATGAAGCCAGCTGCATAAAAGCCAACCTACCTTCTATAAATCCTCCGAAATTCACGGTACTGCTTTTTTAAACTGAAGCAAATGGGAAGAAAATGAAGACTAAACCAGGAAAGGCTAAGGAATCCCATATTAACATGATTAAGTTACACTCCCTTTCTCAGATAAACAAAGTTACTTAAGATTTAACAAGGAATTGCTCGTGACTATAGAAAAGATATCTCTGTGGTTCCTCCCTGTCAGTAAAGAGACAATAAATTTTGATTAAGGGTATCCAGTAAGCGGTCCCAACCTTTTTGGCATGAGGGACCAGTGCTCCTATGAGACTCTAATGCCTGATGATCTGAGGTGGAGCTGAGGCGGTGATGCTAGTGCTGGGGAGCGGCTGCAAATACAGATGAAGCTTCCCTTGCTTGCCTGTTGCTCACCTCCTGCTGTGCGGCCAAGTTTTGAACAGGCCACGCAACAGTACTGGTCCTGGGCCTGGCGGTTGGGGATTCCTGCTATATTTTTCCCACTCTTTCAACCCTTTCTCTTCCAAGAGCATGTAACAATTCCAGTTAAAGAGAAACTACTGGATTCTGCCTGCTACAGACCCTAGCAACTGACACCTCCCTGAAACAGTACTTTTGGATTGTAGATTATTTTAATGATAATAAATAAACATTTAAAGTTGAATAGTCATACATTTCTAACTGGTCTTTGTTTTTCCCAGAATTCAATGTAATAATTACAATCACAGGATGTTAGAGGAGGAAGGAGGCTAAAATGCTCCTCAATCCAGCTCTGTAAGAGTCACCCCAGAAAGAAGTATCCGCCCTCGGGGGGCTGCAGAGTGGCCCCTTCTTGCTGTCAACTCAGAACTGTTTTGAAAGTTAATTCGTATTGTTACAGATCTCTTTAATCCGAGATTTCCCTTTTATCTCTCAAATCCTATCTATCCCTTTTACATTCTATGTTAAATGCCTTCCAGGACTCTTTCTCTGATCCCTTTAATTCAGTGTTTTTCAAATTTTCATATCCCAGAGCTTCCGCGCCCAACACTTTCAGGGTGTATGTTCTGCTTATTCCTACCAGTGAAGAAGAGTCTAGAGTCTTCCTTTCTACAGTTTGTTTTCGGCACCAGAAGCAGGGGGATAGGTTTCTTGATACATATTTTCTCACACAGCTAAGAGTCCCCATCAGAAGATTCTGACACCGGAAAGGTGAGTGTTATCCCATCTCCTAAACCCTTCCTGCTCTTTCGAGAAATAATTCCTCCCCTGGTTTCCCACTACACTTGATCAGTAACCCCTTCTGTTATAGGTATTTTTAATTAGATTTTCAACAAGACTTTGATTCTTATTTTCCTAGCTTACATTTACAGTTTTTACATGTTCTGGTTATTATCTTACGCTAAAATAAATCTTAATATAGTTAATCTATGTCATCTCAACTTTTTTTGTCTTTATGCCATTTTACACTATCTGACTTGGAGTATGTTTTTATAATGCCTGACAAGAAGTGTGGCTATCTGGGAACTGATGGTGGGAAAAGGCCTGCTTCCCCAGCTCCCCCTAGGGCCCTGCTGGTTCCCAACTCCCAGCCCACTGAAGCATTCTCTTGTTAGGAAATTCAGTTCATTTCCGGGGCCTTAAGGCTCAGAGTACAAATGGCACATTTTATTTACTTGATAAATGTTGCGTCCTAGCTTCTCACCCCACTTAAAACTTTTATAAAGAAGTCTTTGTTTCTGAAACCTATGAGTTCCAATGACAGTCATCAGTTTTGGATAAAGCAGAACGTCTTAAGCCAGGAAACAAGAGTCACTGGAAAGTCACACAAATATTGAACCTGACATAATAAAAAGAGGTTGGATACTTATACAATTTGAGGGCCCATCTTTAAGAAAATCAACATTTCTAATGCCACACCCTCTCTGAGCCTTAGAAGGGGTCTAGGCGAGGGGCCCTGAAGTGGAAGCAGGGACCAGGTGGCACCCTGTACCACCTGGGGTACGCAGGAAGGGAAATGAGGTTCTGCAGCCAACCTCTATGCAACTCGTGATGGACTAATTGCCACAGCCCTGCTCTTCCCTTGCCAGAGCCTCTTGGCTGTGACATTTCTTGGCTTCCTCCCAACACTGTGAAATCAAGGAAAAGCGGGACAGAGCAAGATTTTTCCAAATATGTTTTATTCATTTTTTAAAGGAAACATTGGAACACCTGCCAAGCAACCTAGGAAGTCAGAACCTAGGGAGAGAAAGAGGTCCTTCTTGCCTCCACTGTTGATCTGATTACTCCCGAGAAAGTCCCTAGGTCTCAGGGCTGTGGCTTTGCCAAACTGCCTTTATTTCTCTCTCATTTGCCTCTACCAACAGGAAACAAGAGTATTAAATGGGTTAGAGGGGATGAAAAGTAATTGAGCAAATCTCTCCCTCCTGCTGAGTTAAGACAAATTCCATTCAGCTGGAAAGAATCCTAGCATTAAATCCCAGCCCCAGTACTTACCAAGCGGCTGTTGGACAAGAGGACTTCTCTGCCCTGCAAGGCCTATTAGAAAGAGAAAAAGAGGCCTACACTGCAAGATGGTTATGTGGCTTAAATGAGATGAGTTAAATGCACCTAGCACAGTAGCCACTGTGATAAGTCATTTAATGGCCAAAAATTCCTTTGTCATAGGACATTGCTACTCCTCTTATCCAGAGTTGAAGTCTATGTCTCCCCCCCTAGAAATCTGGGCTGACCTTGCCACCTGCTGACAAATAGAATACAGGAGAAGAGAGGTTAGGAGGGTTCTGAGGCTAGGAAAAGGAGCTTAAGTAAGCATCGAAAGACTTTGCAACATCTGCCTTTCACTCTCTTGCCCTGAGACTGCCATGTAAATAAACCTGTCTAGTTTACTGGAGGATGAGAGGCCACACAGAGAACTGAGGCTGCCCAGTTGACAGGTGACACTCAATACCAACTACCAGCCACACTGGCAAGCCATCTTGGATCTCGCAGCCCAGCTGACCCTCCAGCTGAATGCAGCCACATGAGTGAGCCTATAACTAACTGAGTAACTGCCCAGTCACCCACAGAATCACGAGAAATAATAAATCATGGTTTTAAGCCACTAGGTTTTGGGTGGTTTGTTCTTCAGCAGCAGATCAAAACATTACTCAATAAAGGATAGTGTTTATTATTACTACCTAGCCTTTCCTAACCAAGAAATCTTACATCTCTCTCTCCGATGGCATCAAGTGATAAGGATATAGGACAGTCTGTGCCTGGAGCAATGTGATCACTTCCCTCTCCTTTTAACCTTTGGCCTGGAAGCCCTGTAGGTTGTCTACACCTATGATCTAATTGGGGAATTTGGTGGCTTAAATGAGATGACAGCAAGGAGTTTCGAATTTTTCTAGTCTATGGCCATGCCACCCTGAATGTGTCTAATCTTGTCTGATCTCAGAAACTAAGCAGGGTTGGTCCTGGTTAGTACTTGGATGGGAGACCACCTAGGAAGACCAGGTGCTGTAGGCATTAAATAAATAAATAAATAAATAAATAAATAAATAAATAAATAAATAAAATTTTCTGGGTGGCCTTTTACCCTGTTACCTAAGTGGCCCTTAGGTGCTTTGAAAGTGTTTTTCTTCTGACCTCTTTCCATAAGACTACTATTGCCTCAAACTGCTTCCAAATGCATAATTTTCCAATAAACATGGCACTTATATTTACTATAGACTTCATGCTTCAATTCAGGGTAAGTCCCATAAAAACACCTAAGCCTGACCCATGGACTTGGTAATGAAGAATTGTCTGGGGCATTGTTCCTGAGGCGAGACATACACGAATGTAGTCAGGGAATCTCAGATCCAGTGGCTTGTGGGAGTAGAACTTTTCCCAGGTGTATGAAATTGGGTCAAGCCCAACTTGCAGATCCCTAAGTCCTCATAACACTCACATGTCCTACAACCTATTAACAATTTTAAGCTTGGAGATGCTCTCAAGGATAGAACGTGGCCCTGACCCTTTCTAACTTGTGGGATTGGCCCATGTGAACGAATACCATCCTTTTTGCATGGACCAAGTGCAGAGATTTGTTCTTTATTTTTTTAAAGAAAAATATTTTGCTCAGTCATTATTATAGTTCTAATATATTAATGTCATCTACAACAGCCTCACTTCTTGGGTCATTAACAGTACAAGCCTAGTATTTTTGGGCAAATGGGTTCCACTCACAGAAATCCCACTAAAATGATATGTTCTATACTACCTAGTAGAAAAACGTCCAATATTAGATTGCTGTTTTCATTGGTCATGCATCCCTTCAGGTCCTCGTAAAACTATTTCTTGATTAAGCCCATGAACTTCCACTTCAGCCTAATGACCTTTCACTGAGCAATGCCAAAGCATGGCACCCCTGGCCAGCACCAAGGAACATAATATGAAATGGCTCAGAAAGCAAGGGCACTAGGTTTGACTGTACAACACTGGGAGTGCCACTGAGAATGCCGGCCATCGCAAAGGCAGTGTTTTCTTGAAGAAAATCCAAAGGAGAAATTTCTCACCCTCTTAGGTTCAAGACTAGATGGACCTGTCCGATTTGGTTTCTCTCCTAGACACCTTGAAGCATGTGATGGATTGCTGGCCTCTTCTCTTTGGCTGTTGGAAAGCTTATCACCAGCACTTCCAGGAAGAAGAGAACAGTACCTCAGAGTACACTAAGTAACTTCACTTCTGCCTCTATCTTGTTTTCCTTTGGCATATTTTCCTCTCTTATCCTAAATTTACTTTATCTCATTGTATTGTATGCGTCTTTGTAAGGCATCCCAAATTGGTTTTGTAACAAAGTATGGTATAAATAAAACTAAAGAAAGTAGACTCAGTGTGTATGCCTCATCTCCCTACTCGAGATAGAGACCTCTTTATAAGCTGGGGCTGCACACTGCCCTAGCTTTGAAATCCCTATAGTGTCTAGCACTACACTTTTACTACTGACTATTTGGGAAATTAAATGATAGAATACGCAAATTTTGATAGCACTATGTTACTTGAATTATAAAAATAACCAGCATACTATTTTATTTTTTATTCTCAAAACAAATTCACATACGTGTGAAAGGATGCATGTACAAGGGTACTACTTACTGCAGCTTTGTTAGAAGCAACCTTAAGGTCCAATGATAGAAAAATGGTTAAATATATTGGTACAGCTGCACTCTCATAGGTTATACAGACATTTAAATGAATGAGATGATACAGAAGAATGCCCACTCCACAGTGGGGAAAAAAGCAGACTGAAAAAGGATAGATTTTTCATAAATACATAACTGGTCACATTTTGGCATTTGTAGAGAAAAAGATCGGAAGGGCTATAGCCCCCAAACTGGTATCTGGCTGTGTTTGTGAGTGAAACTGAAGAAGGTAGGAGCTGGGGGAAGGGGAAGAAGTGAACTTTCATTCTCTTGAGTATTAGTTGTTTGTGATGTTTTTTAAAATGAGTAAGTTTAACTTTTGTAACTTAAAAAGAAAAAACACTGAAGAAAACATTTAGAGACGTGAGGCTGTAAAGCATTTTCAAGTCCTTAAAAATGCCCAGCGCTTTAGGATTGGGTTCAGAGACACTAAGCCGGGATGCTGCAAACATACCACCTTTGTTCTAAGCAGCTAGGCCTCCCCTTCAGACGACTAGGCCTCCCACCCACAGCCTTTATCTTGCCCTGGATTCTTCCACAAAGCATGTAAGAAACTGATCTGTTTAGTAACACTACCGCAGGTTTTTAAAGTATGAAAAGGCCGAGAATCTTTCTCAATTAGAGCACAGCTGTAGTCTTTATAAGTTCCTAAAATAGCATGTAACAAATTATAAAGCATTTCAATTCATAATTGTCTCACTATTTTTACGTGTCTTCGAGCAAAACATGTTAACTGAGCAAGACTAGTTTAGGAAATTATGTCCCTAAAATGTAACACTTTGTAAAGGGTTTTTCAATATTTTCTAAATTTTTTGTCGAAAGAAAATTCCTTCCTCCTCCTTTTCCACAATAAATACATACTAAATAGAGAGTTGTCAACGCCTCAAATGTACTTTTAAAAGTTTTTAAAGCCTATTTCAAGAAAGTTAGTTAAATTAACTTGACAACATAGTTTCTCCATGTCTCCAAAGTTTAAAGGTTAAATCCAAACCGATGTATAAACCCATTGATGTACAGTGATTTCTAGGGTGGCTACAGCAAGATACAGTGGACACCAACACAGCAAGGTGGGGACCCAAACTTGGGCTCCATAGGAATAGTCAGTCAGGCAGACATCATAAGCCTGGGGCTTAAGGTCACATTACAGAAACCAGAGTTGAAAGCATTAGATAGATACCAGATAGTTGAGGAAATATAAAGTCAAACTGTGAAAACATATCAACTCAGAAAAAAATCAGACAAAGTAGGGCTGGGATGATCCAACTAGGTCATCATATGGATGATAAAAGCAAGCAGCAAGCAAGCAACCCTGGTTAAGTGATACCTGTGTACATTTTCCTTCAGGTTTTGTTGTTGTTGCCCACTGGTGAGTGTGCCAGGTGTGTGAGTCAGATGTTAATTGTTACAAAAAGGAATCAAAAGCCTGCAGATAGACTCCACCCCTGATTAACTCCAGAGCACAGATACTGGAATTCACTCAAGGATGCTGGGTGCTGCCTCACCTATTTCTCCAAGAAGCTTTTTTGGCAATCCCTAGGGCTATGAATGATGATTCTAGTTTGATTGTAGATCTTGAAATAGACGTCTAAAGAAGTCTTGATAATCTAACCCTTCTATAAAATGTAATGAGAATACTTTTCCAAATATCCGTGAGGCAAGCAGCCAACTTCCTAACAGGTTTGATCAGCAAATGGCCTTTGGAAACAACATTTCTATCCTTTTCTTCTGCACGAAATTCTCAAAGCTGGAAGAGAAGATGTGAGCCACCCACCCACCCACTGTACCAGGAGCCCCTTCGCTCCCTCTCTGGCTGATGAAACTGGATGTGGCCTAAATCCATCAGCCAATTTGTTCTGAATCCATTTGTCTTCTTATTGAATCTACAGGGAAAAAAATTCTACTGCTCTAAAGACACTGCTTTCAAATCCGAATTTACTCCTTCCTCTTCTCTTAAAACCAACTGTTTTGCTTTGAAGTAGAGAGAGCAGGTAGGAAGTCCCCTTTTGCATGTGCCCAGCTAGCTGCCTTTCATTAATTTGAGTCCAGCACCTATCAGCATCAGATAAGTCCCCTACCGACAGGGGGTCCAGATAGCTCTCAATCAATTCCATGCTCCGCACTCCACCTCCTCCAGCATCTCCAAGCCCAAGGCCCAGCCTGCTCCACTGCAACCTGTTCTTCCATCCATTAGACACATGGTTTCCAAACAGTAGTCTGTGACCCATGAATAGGCGATGAGTGTTTCAGAACACAGAATGTAAACAGAAATAGAGTAGAAATAGAAACAGAAAACAGAATGCAGTCCACAGTAAGGGTATGTACTGTTTCATGAAACTTGTTTCAGATACACATTTACTTACTTATGCCCTGAGTGTCAATGTAAAAGTGCATTTTGTACTGTGTTATAATCCAGAAATTCTGAAACACTGCTTTTGGCAAGCATTTGTCCACCATCTAGTCAGAGTGCCCACTGCTGTTGGTCCCACTGCTCAGCGACCCACTTCCTCATGCAGGCTCAAGCTCTGAACAGACTTCCAGCTGTCTTATTCATCGGCTGTTTTCACAAACCTTAGCCTTTTACAGTGATTCACAACCTTCTGCTCATGTATACAAAGGGCTGCCTTCTCCTTGAACAGACCAATGTTCTCAGTCAAAAAAGAAAAAAAAATCCTTTGCTATTCCTGCTTTCTTTTCAGGTCTGGAAATTGCTTGTAGTACATCCAACTGTCTCACTATGAATAAGAAATCTCAGAGCAGTAGGACTCCATTTCTTTGTGTGCTACCTTTCATCTCCAACAAGAAAAAAACCACCACTAAAGTCCCTCTTGAAATGTCTCAGATTTTCTTACAAAATTCACCTCACTTTCCTGATGTAATGCATTCAGGTGTAACACATCCAGAGTCTGATACCAACACCAGGTTAACATAGCTCATCCCTAATGCTGACTTAAAGTCTGTTTCCCATCCTAAGAACAGATGGTTACTCCACCTCCGTATTGCTGTCTTCTTCCTCTCATAGGGCAAATGGAAAGAGGAAAAGCACAAGGTGACAGCACGAGTATGGTGGCACCCTTTCCTCTCCCAAGGACAAGGGCACAAGTTGTCCAGCACAACTCTGCCCAGTCCTGCCCTCCCTTGTCCAACAGCCCACAATTCTCACCCAATCGATTCATTTCTTCCTCTACAGGAAAAAAAAAAAAAAGTTTTCTGTATCTTCTTATAGACTGTTCGGTTAACTTTTCTCAGGCAAACTGAATATCCCACTTTTTAACTTTCCAAGAGCTACTGAAGTGAAATGAATTCTTTATCTGTAGGATACAGGACAGTAACTTGAGAGGAGTGCAGGGAGACACTGAGGGCTGAAGGTTTCTTAGGAAGTGAATTGGTATTTCCTCCCCTACATGGAAGGCCAGCGTTGAGGGAGGGACATAACCACTGGGCTTTCTGTCCTGTACTAAGGGAAGAAAGTGAACAAGTCTAGATCTGTAGGACAGTTGCACTAGGCTCTGAAGGGCAAGTCACACCAGGGCACCAGCTCCACCACTCCCCAGGGCTCCTTTGCCACCTCTCTGGTCATCTGGTTATTGGGAGGGCCCTCCATCACCACCCAGGTCGCTACTTCCTACTCCCCACTCCTTTGCTGGGAACACTCTTAATCACTGAGAGATTTCTCATAGCTCCCTGCTCCACGGCCTCTCTTTAACTTTGGTAATCAAATGAATCTCTCTCCAATGAAGATTCTAGAAAATGAAGAAAAATGTAGGACAACTCTTGCATCCATACTCCAAGGAAGTTTGCTATAAGGTTTCGGCCCTTCAACCACTGCTGTTCCTGGGCACCTCCAAGTACGTGGCTTTAATTACAAAGAGCCATTCTTCTTTTCAAAATGGTAAAGGATACTTAGAGTGAAAGAAATAGGAATAGCTAATGCGCAAATAATTATGGCTGGCTGAGCAGCTGGGTGTGAGACAACCCGCTCTAGACAGATAAAATTTCTGCAAGATCACACAGTAATGATTCGAACTCTGGAGGGAGGTAATGTGGCCAAAGGAGTTGCAGGGGTAAAAAAAAAAAGAAGCACCCTCAAAACAGAGTATCCTCTGGATCATCTGATGGCACAGAAGGGAGGTGGCAAATACACTAAAATCCATGGTTCCTGTAGCTATTGTTTCTAATTTCCTAGAGTGGCAGGAATACACTTTTCTCATTTAGTTTCATCCGTAGAATTTAAGGAAAAGACATACAAGGGAAAGAATTCTCTACTTCACATATAACACACTTCACCAAGAGAAATGGGATTCTCTACTGTATTACCTTGACTACACAAAGAAGAAGCTGCATTCTGATCTATATCCTGTACTCACACAGCAGTATCTCACTTAAAACACACACAATCCAAGATCCATCTTTCTCAACTCCATTTATGACTCAGTAAAGATTTTACTGAAATGACAGCTTTTTTCCTACTTCACGCATCAACTCCTATCATCCACACAAACTTTTCCATCTTATCTCCTAACTGGTATGAGATTGATTTAAACGTTGTCAAATATCACTCTCGAAGAACAATTTTATAATTTCACATAAAAATGTGCACATTAACACTCAAGATGTGTACAGCTAAGAAAACACTGGCCAGCAACAGTGACCCTTTCATGAACTTAACTCAGTGTTTTCGCAGCGGTTGTCCTACCGTCTTAGGGCTGTAGGAAAAGGCTAGTATTACAGATCCCATTTCATGGCCGGGTAAACCGAGGCACTTAGTTTAATCGACTTGCCCGGGGTGACAATGTTAGCGCTGGAGACAGAAACCAAATGTCTGCCTCTGATTCTGCGCCCAGTTCCTCTGCACTAGACTCTCAGAACTCGCTGGCTAAAAATGAGACCCACCTGAGCACCGCCAGGGTGAATAAAAGCTTCTTGTTTTATTTAGTAGAAGAAGCAGGAGGGGGGAAGACTTACCCACTTGATGCACCTGACTGTATACCAGGCTCCACCAAGAAGGCTTTCCCGGATGCACAAAGCACCCGCCCGTTTCAGCTGAGACCCCCGGAGGCACCCCAGACAGCTGGGAAGCGCGAGTGGGACGCACAAAGGCGTCTGGGTGGGCGGGGGCCGCGGGCCAGGACCCCACTTGCGCAGCCCACGGGCCGGAGAACGCTGCGCCGCCGCACGCACCTGCTGGAGCCGCCTCAGCCCCGCGCGCTCGGGACGACCCGGGCCTCCAGAGCCCTGGCCACGCTAGGCCGGGGCGGGGTCCCGCGGGACATAGAGCGCCCGCCCTCCTCCGAGCTCTGCAAACGGCGTCACCTGTACTGCGAGTCCCGGACAGAGTCGCGTGTACGCGGCGGCTGCGCACGGCCGGGTTTCGGGCGCCTAGTCCTCCGGCCGGGCCCGAGGGCTGTCGCCGGCCAGAGCCGGCCCGCGAGATGCTCGGCGGGGCCGGAGAGCCGTCCCGGAGGTCCAGCTGCCGCGCGCCCGCCCTCCCAGACTGCGGGCTCGGGTTACCGCAGCGCGGCTCCTTAAAGGGGCCGCGGCCGCGGCCGCCCGAGCTCCGGCTCCGAGCGGCTTCGACCCCCGACCAGGGGGGTGGGCGGTGGGCGGGGCCCCGTGGCTGGCAGCCAGGCCGACCTTCGGGGGCTGGAACCTGGGTCCTGGGAGGGGCTCAGAAGCGAGATCCGCCGAGGCAGGCCACGGGGTCCTGGAAGAGCACCCTCGCGGGGAGAGGGCGGGCGGCGCCTGGCTGTCCAAAGCGAGTAACGGAGACTGCAAGTGGGGACCCGCCAGAGTCCGCTTCCGTGCGGTCAGTACCTGGCCTCGCCACGTCACTAAAATTCCTTTCAGATTTTGAGTTTACATTCTGCCTTACGCTTAAATGATGCCCACGTTTTCATCATCAGAAAGGAGAGAACAATACAATTACTGATTTTTCCGGCCACGTCTGACTTGGCCAAAAGCCAGTGCCGCGGCGCTCTTGCTTAGGGCTGCAGGTGCTTTCCACATTGGGTAGGAGGCGTGTGTGCCAGAGACACGTTCTCCCAGCAGCCTCCATAGAGGCCCAGAAAAACACCATGGTGAGGGCACCAACTCCCCCACTACACTCTGAGCCCCTCTGCTGTCAGGGTAGGGAAGTAGGATTTGAATTTGTGGTGCTGGCTCAGAACTCCAAGTTGCCCAGTGCATAAAGAGCAACAGTAGCTCTTTGACCTGCTAAATATAGGCTCAAAAACTTCCAAGTGTTCAGATCAACAAGGTTGAGTTGTTTTGAATAAAACAAAATAATGAAGAGGTACATTTAGGCCGTTAAAAGTTGCAAAAAGCAATTCCAAATTCTTTTTTGGAAAGAGGTAAGTTCTAATTATTTAGTAAACACCATTAATAACAGGACAGTTATTTCTAAGAAATGTCTATCAACAGAACTAATAAATTTTACCTAATATATACGTGCACACAAACACACACACTTTAGCTAATTGAACCTCACTGGGCTCAATTTTTTTCATCAGTAAAAGGGGATAATAATACATAGTTACCTCTGAAGACCCCAGTCTTGGCAAATGAACCTCGCACTGACTTAGAAAAGACAAAATCTATTCTGCCCTACAAGGGCAGAAACCTGTCTGGCAGTCAAGCAGGGAGGAAGATCATGGAGACGCCCAAGTGCATGTTCCCCTACTTGTCCCTGACTCACTTTGGGGACACACGAGACACTGGTGACCTTTGACTACAACCTGTGCTATCATAGTTGCTTCACAAAAGTTTAATTTGCCCCATACCTTCTTTATGCACTCATGTAGCTACCTCATAACTTCATGGGTGGGACAGTTGTATGTGCACATCTGTGGGGTCAGCCTTGCAAGTACAGATCGCACATGTCAAGACTCTTCATCAAGACTACCTCCTCCACATTCACTCCTATGGCTTGTCTCCTGGGGCTGACAGTTGCTCTGGTATTTTGGTTTTTTTTTTCCTGATTGCACCATCATCATCTCTGATATGCATATTCTCTAACACCCACAACAGTGGCCAAGGCCAAGTAAACCCACAGAAATCCACTATACTCTGTCCCACAATATTCTTCCAGGTGAGGCTTCTACAACACATCATTAAATCCTCAGGTTGTTTTGAAATGTTACAGAGCATGTAAGTGAATAAATACATCAAGGACAAGGCCTGAAAGATAGGAAAGTTAGTAAATATTAGTTGAATCTTGTACCTTTTAAACTAATCAAAACTCAAGGACCTTAGGAGGTAGAATATATTAACTGCATATTTTTCTCAATATTTTAATGCAGCTTAATTTCTTTAAAAATATCCATTTTATAATTCACATTAAAATCTTTAAAAACTTTTAACTTCGTTTTACCAATACTCCAAGGACAGTTCTCCCAGATTCTGTATTCACTATCTGAAGTTTTTCTGAATTTTAAGTGTGAGGTATCAAAGTTAATTGTACTTTTTATGAATTTTGTTCATTAAAAACAGTTTAAAGAAACAGTTAAGAAAAAATGGACTTATTCATCCATACTTAAAAAGAGAAAAAAATACAAAAATTCTTTTGAGGCAAATTTTCTTGATAAATTTGTTTCCAAAAATTCCTAAACTTCTAAACAGAGACAATTATTTGGAAAACAGAGACCAAAAGCTGCTTCTTTCTAAAACAACAAGATAATTAAAGTAAAAATATTTTGGAAAACTGCTTCAATTCTCCTCTTCTCCATTAGTGAAGATATAACCAAAATGACACAAAACATTTTGATAAGAAAGGTTGATTTAGTTAAAAATGAACAACCTCAGACACTACTATTTTCTTGTTGGTAGTTTTAGTATTTCAAGAATTTTTTCTAAGGTTTTTGGAGTATTTAAAAGTACTTTTATTTGTCTTTCAGAATTTTTCAGGAAGAAACTATTTCAGGACATAAATGACTTCTATGTTCTTTTTGCTTATTTTATGTGATTTTTCCTATAATATAACTTAATATAAATTATTATAAATTCCAAATACATTATGATTGATATAAATTATAATTTATGTAAATTATAATATAAATTATGGAAATGTAAATTATTTTTAATGAAAGTAATACATAAGTGAAAATTCAAATGATCATATGAACTATCTTAATAACTAAAAAGAAAAAACGAGCAATTTTTCATGACATTATTTTTTAATACAAACATATTATCTCCTTTATGTGTCCCAATTAAATTGATCTCGTAATATCATTACGACTATCGTTTATGCAATAGTGTTACTATAATCAAACCACTTTATACACTTAAATCATGTGCCTCTTTAACTGAAGTTCCTATTTTAGACACTCCATATGAGAAGTTAGAAACATCAAGAGTTATAATTATTCATATAGAAAATGCATATGCTGCATTCAGATCTTCCACTTAATCTAGAGGCCCGCATTCTTTGTATTTTAATAAAAACAAAATATTTTGCCCTCCAATAACACCTTTAAAAAATTACTCATAGCCATCTCTTTTCAAAATACTGTCGTTATCTTTTACAATATACTAAGCCTTTATTTTAAAAAGACAATTTAGATTTAATTTTTAAATATCATCTTGTGGGGATTTATTTTCCCCAAGGAAAGGTATAGTTCCAGTCTCAGATTTTAAAATTCTCCTTCATACAAACTCCCAGGTAAAAAATAATTTTTGAAAGACTGTTACAACTAAATGTCTCCAAATTTTGTCAAATATGGAGTATCCCAAAATGCTAATATAATGTTTAATAGCCAAAAAAGTGGGGAAAAATAAATTGTGGGGTAAGGAAAAGTTTAACTAATAATGCTATATATGCATAACATTAAAAACTATAATAACAAATAGATCATCAGGATAAGGAAATTTAATTTATGAATTCTTCCAATCAAATACAAATCAAGCATTTCGCAAAAAATAATATATAAAATCTTTCAAATTAAAATGAAATTTCAGAATTTTTTTAGCATAGAAATGACTTCTTTTGATGTAGATACAAAACTCACTTTTCCTCTAAACATCTGAGATAGAAATTGAGGTCTTTAGACTCTGGACCTTTAGCAATAATCAGTTCCCAGATAACACATTTTCAGCAGTGGTTCTCTATTTTTCTGCCTGGCTACATGATCCACCAGGCCACAGCCACGGACTGGCAACTACCTCTGACTTCCTTCTTGGCCAACGGAATCATTCAGCGTTGAGTCACAGCCCTGGCCTCCGACTAGTCTTCTTTGCAACAGTCTTTTTCCCATACCTTCTAAATTACCTCTCTTGCTGTCATTAGTTAGAAAACAATACTTTCTGAATTTTGAAATAAAAGAAATCACATGTTAATCCATAGTCTAGCTTTCTTGGACAAGTGCATAATTATCAAAGCTCATCACCAGTAGAACAGGCAACATTATGTATGGTATATTAGAGTCCAAAGCATACACACACCTGGATTTTAAGTTGCTTGAAGACGAAGTTTCTGACTTATACGCCTTTGCACCTTACACTGCACCCTGCCAGGTGGGAGCTCTGCATCTATTCTTCCCACACATATTTTTCCAACTTGTCAAAGCTTGTCAAGGAACTCATTTAAGAGTTTGAAGATCTATGGCAAAAGGAGAGCCTTAATGGATACCCTATATCTAGGGAAGAAAAGAGCAATTGCCTAAAATTAATAAAAGGGAATCAAGTGATTTAAAGAACTGCTTTGCCTTCCCTTTTAGAGATCTACAGAGGAACTGCCTTCTGGTTTCTACAAGAAGTCCTGTATGAGATGACATTTTAAAAACTATCAGGATTTGGTTTTTAACAGTTTTATGCACACAGTATTTTACTTGTACAGAAAGAGAAAGTAGTCCTAATGCATCTATGTAGAGGTAAAAGAAACTCAGTTTTAATTCACTTTGTCTTAGTCCAAATTATTATTAACTCTTTCAACAAAGAATGCAAGAGCATTACAGGAAACTTTTAAAACAATTGCATAAATCCTGACTGATAGCCATACAAGAAATTCTTGACATGTAAGTAACAATAACCAACAGCTAAAATCACTAATTGTCTAGACTCAACATTTGTTATATTGATTCGGAAGGGGGGGCAGCAAACATACAGTAGTCCCCCCCTATCCGTTGCTTCACCTTCTGCAGTTACCAGGTCAACCACAGTTTGAAAATATTAAATGGAAAAATCCAGAAATAAACAATTCATAAGTTGTAAGCTATTCTGCATAGCTTGATGAAATCTCGTGAGTTCCACTCCGTCCCACCCTGGATGCGACTTATCCCTCTGCCGAGTATGACACTGTGTATACTACCCATCTCTTAGTCACTTAATAGCCATCTCGGTTATCAGATCAACTGTCTCTGTATCACAGTGTTTGTATTCAGGTAGCCATTATTTTACTTAATAATGGCTCATTCACCTAATTTCATCTCATCACATAGGCATTGTATCATCTCACATCATCATAAGGGTGAGTACAGTACAATAAAATATTTTGAGGGCGAACACATTTACATAAATTCTATTACAGTATATATTATTCGATTTTATTAGTAGTGATTGTTACTCTCTTACTGTGCCTAATTTATAATTAAACATCATAACTATGTATATATAGGAATAAACCTAGTATATACAGTGTTGGGTACTATCCACAGTTTCAGGCATCCACTGCGAGTCTTGGAACGTATCCCTGCGTATAAAGAGGAACTATGATAGAGCCAAAGTTCAAAACCACATGTCTCCTAAATAATTTAAATATGTGTTTTGGTAGATCTGCCCTTCTTCGGTTTGTAATGACCACTACAAAAATAAAAACCAATCATTCTTTGAAGTTGAATGTCAATATAAAAATACAAAGAGTTAACTCATTGATAGCCCTGTTATTGCCTTATCATCCTGAACCCAGAATTCAGCCCTTCTGCTAGTTTCCATAGAAAATTATCTCCAAGAATCTCCTGTTTTCCCCCAACTTTAAATAAGATTAAGGGGTTCCTGAGAAGTTGAATGGCCTCTCACCAGCTCTATGTTCCTCTCTCTCTTCTTCCCTACCTGGGAACTGAATGAGCGTCTTCTGTTGCTTAAGCTCCTTAGAGTTACACTGCTTATCTAAAGTAGTTCTTCCAAACAAATCCAGCACTATCGCTAACCTATGTCCTGGAAAAAAATATTCTTCAACTTGATCCACCTCCTTTCTTTCATTTCTCAATGAGCTCTTACATATTGTCCTAGCCCTTGATCTTTTCATCTCTGAGTTATATGATTCCTTCACATAACAAAGGGGATTTTCTGCTTTGATTATGGCATCTAAATTTTGCAATTCACCTTTTGCTCTACCCACTCCAATTAGTGGCCTTATCCAATCTGGACCCAATCTCAGCTTTGGCTTAACTCTGTCCTCCCTATTTCCCCAATCCACTGAGATATATCTGATACCAACTCTTATATAATAGCTGTCTAAAATTCTCTTTCTTGAGCTCCAGATCTGTATTCCCAATATCCTGCCGTGTGTTCCCAGGTTCTTCAAATGCAATAAAATATAACTCATTATTCATCCCCATACTCTTCTTTCTCACTTTTCTCCATTTATGGAGTTATCATGCCTCTAATCATCTCACCCAGAAACCTTAATTTTCTTAGACTCCTCCCTTTTGTTTAGCACTCTGTATCTAAGTAGACACCAAATTCTGTCAATTTTGCTCCCTAAAGATCTTTCATATATTTACCTCCTCTATCCTTCCTTTTCACTCACCAAGTTTAGGCCCATATACCTTCTTTAACCACTGATGTCTCTCCAGCATCATCCCTCTTCGAGCCTTTACGCACAATGTACCAGGATAATAATTTTCTTCCCATCTTCTCTCAGTGCTTACTACCATGTTTCACACTCAACCAACCTTCAATAAATATTCATTAATTATAGGAGACCTCACACCTTTCATAGATTGCCTCTCTCTCCAGCCTATGTTTCTTAGGATTCTTCTAACTGTTATCTTCTTATCCTTTTACATCCAGCGGAAGCTTGCTATTACTCTTCATTCTACCAAATAAATGCAAGGCATTTGAGTCCTACATTCTAGCTCAGGCTTTATACTCTCTCTCTCACCCTCTTTGCTCAATCTAGTCAAATCCAAGGAGTCATTCCCAAAATATACTATGCATTGTCCCACCCTTTGCTTTTGTTCATGCTGCTTCCAAAACACAGAATGTCTTTTTCTTCATGTCTTTCCCTGTCTGTTTTCCTACTTTTAAGGCCCAGATCAAATGCCACTTTCTTCATAAAACTTACAGATTCCTCCAGACAGAATTTCTTTCTTCCTCTTCTTTCCCTCTTTGAAACTTAAGTTTATAACTTGCTTTGTACAAGTATTTTCCTTCTCTCACTAGAAAAGTAGTACCACAGAGTCATTCAAAGCAGTGCTTTTCAGACCACCTGCAACACAATAACTGGAGTCTTGTTAAAAACAAAACAAAAACCCAATAATCAGAGTTTCTTGAGGTGAAACTCAGAACTCTGCATTTTACAAGAAGGTTCCCCAGGAAAGTACGCAGTGAAGGTAAAGGCCTTTGAGTTGCAGAAATGAGCCCTGAAGTTTGTCAGACTGGGAGCTGCATTTCAGTTATATTTCTGTTAAAAGGTAATTTTCAGAAAAAGTTAAAATCATGACCCTGATACAAATAGAAAAGAAAAATAAAGTTAAAGATTTAATTTAACTCACTCAATGAGGGAACCAGGCAGATTTATAACCTGTTCAAAAAAAAAAGTCTGAAAAAGACACATTTACAGAGTTGTAAAATGGCTAAAAGATGATGTAAGATGACAATCAGATAACCCAAAAAAATGTACAATAAATCAAAGACAGTGAAAGGCAAGTGTCAGATGACCTGGAAGGCGTCCTCTAGGCAATGCAGAGTTTTCTATTGAAACAGGTATATTTTTCTACACCTCTTACTAGTTGTGTGACTCTTAATATGTTACTTAACTTCTCTGAGCCTCAGTTACTTTATCTGTAAAATCGTAAAAAAATTTCATAATTTTAAAAAGTTTTAATAGGGATAATCCTACCTAATAGAGCTATTGTGAGAATTAGATGAGTTCATAAGCACAAGAGCTTAGGACAGTGTTGAGTACATGATGCTCGACCAACATTACCCAGTAGTAGAGTAGCACTAGTGGTAATCGTACTATTAACTCTAAATTCCTTGAGACCTGTTCTTGTGTATTAATGAATGTACTCATTTGGTCAATCAATTAATGTGTGTTAAATACCTATCCATTCTAGGTTTGGGTGAGTAATAAAATAGTCTGTCCTCAAGGAGTCCAGGCTAGCTGACGAGATTAGAACTTCAGTTCCAGTTTCTAAGTTGCTCTCCCAGCTATACCCTCTGCTGGGTGTTAAGTGGGGCGACTGATAAAAAAGAGTGTCTTCTCATCGATGATGGGAGTTGGCAGGGAGACAGCAGGTCCATCCTCTTGGTGGTACAAGACAGGTGCCATAAGTTCTAGAATTCTTATCTTCTGACCTAGAGAAATAGGTGCTATAAACAGGGTAAATCCTGGAAGCTTAGAGATCTCTTAATTGTCTTAATTTTTTCTAATAAACAGGGTATAGATTTCTTAGTTCTCACAGAACTTCTGTCATTTTAAACAGGTGTCTTTGTTTAAAAACAGATCTTCAGTAGGATGTTTTGTGCTGTTGCCAGCCCCTCTGTGGGCTGGGTAATGTGTATGATTCCTTGGGATTTTGTTTTAAAAAATGTAGCACTTGACTTTTTGCCAAGTAAAATAATAAATACTCTAGTGTGGAGGGTGGGGGGATATACGTGATATAATAAATGAAAATAGAGGTATGTGAGCACAGTTGATAAAATGTCTAGCCATATCTAGAATGTACAGACTGCTTACAGAAAAGCATTGTAAAGGTGAATTTGAGCTGAATCTGGAAGGGTGAGCAGGAAATCACTAAGGAAGCACAGTATGCTAAGAATTACTGTGCTAAATCATTACATATGTTAATCTTATTTAATTCATACGAGTTGTATAATAATGACTCTCTCTAAGTAGGTACTGTGTTAGGTCCTGTTTTAAATAACCGTCGTTATCCTATTTTATGAAGGAGAAAAAACCTGAAGCTTAGAGAAGTCAAGGTACTTTTCCAAAATAATACAGCCAGTGAGTGGCAAGGCCACACAATTCATCCTACATAACCTCTTTCCAAAGTGTAGACAATATCATCTCAAATTACTAACAGAAGAATCAAAACCCAAAGAGATTATGAGATCTCCCAGAAGAGATTGATTAGAAATTAGGTCTCTAGTTTTAAAGCCCAGGCAGAAGGGGAGGAAGAGCACTCGAGAAAGAGGGAGAACGCACGACACCTGAGCATGGAGGAGCTTGGCATGTCCCCAGGAGCCAGAAATATTTGGAACTCAATATGCATTTATGGAAACAGAAACAGAAGACAAGGTCACTAAAGTAGGCAGGAATTGTGAAAAATAAATTATGCCAAACTAAATATTGCAGACTCTGTGCAGGAGGAGATTAGAAAAATGATGAAGGGTTTTAAACAAGGGAATGAGCTCAAAGGTTTAGAAACTGGAGGCAGGGCAGTTTTGAAGCAGCAAAGGCTAGTGTTATCAAGATCAAGAGTTTTGAAGTCAGACAAACTGACTCTTGTCACAACCTAAGGAAAAGAACATCTTTGCACCAGGATCTTCTCTGTAAAAATAAATATAATAGGGTCATTGTGAGGTTTAAATGAAACTTCAGCACCTGCTACTGTACTTCAGCTATAATAAGCAATTAATAAATGATGGTGGTAGTATTAACAGTTGTGTGTTACAATTTTTGTTGTAATACAAATATTTTGAGACCTACCTAAGTTAGGTCTTTTTGAAGGAAGAACATGTTAAACACACTTACTGATGCTTGTTTGCCTGGGTTGTTTAGAAATAAACAACACTGCTTGACTTGTTCAGACATAGTAGATTGATCTGTATCAAAACAGCAAATCCCAGGAGCACAAAGAGAAGCAGATTTCAGGAATGGCATGAAGTTAAGGGTTCAGTTTATCAAACATTTCTTGTGTCCCTACTGTGTGTCTAACATTATATTACATGCTACATATATGAAAGTAGTCAAAAGTCTACAATATAGTTCTTTTGGTTGATTTTCTTTATTCTAGATCCCTGGCTGCTTCTCTTATTTACAACCTCACCCTTTTCCCTTAGGTTTGATATTTACACTACTTTTGTAGAAGTGATCTTGGTTTCCCTATTTCATTACCCATTCCTCAACCCCAACCCCAACCCCTGACCTTGGACTACTTCCTTTCCTGGCTACTCCAGGTATATGAGTTAGATTACACCTTGTCTGATCCAAATCTGTCCTCAGTACCATACCCCGGTTCCAAGACACTTTGCTACTATAGTGAAGTTAAACCAATTCTCTCCATGGCTGGTACTAGATGAGTCGTTATGACTGTGCTTGAGAACTTGGGTTAGCAAGAAACAGGATAATGAGTGAGAGACTCCTATATTAGAAATTCACTTAGAGGTATAGAAGAAGTTGCAGGGGGAGAGAAAAAAGAGAAAGAGAGACAGAGGCAGAGTAACTTCAAAGCATAACTAAAATACTTTTAAATGTATAATATTCTAAGTTATTTGTATTTTTTCAACTCCTCTTATGTCTTCCAAATCTTCAGTAAGCCTTCCACTACCTCTAAACCGCCCCCACAACACACGCATAGTGTGAGTGGTGGTGGAGGGAGGGGCTATGTGAGGAAATCATGCAGCCAAGTTCCACTGCAAACAGAATAGAGACAGCACACTCAGAACAATGAGACAGTCCATAAATTGAACCATAAGCCAGAGCAGAGTCCAAGGTAATACTGGAATCATGGATGTCTGGAAAACTGACAAAAACACTTAGGAAGTGCTGATCTTTATCTAAAAGTTGTGTAATGGGGGCTTGAATCAATCTTATCTAGATAGAAAACAAAACTGATGTTCATAACCAATATTTAGGTCATGGTTTCTTCAGAGTCATTGAAGATTTGGCACAAACCGCATAGGTCTGCCTTTCTGATACTCCCATTATCTTCCCTAAAGTTGGCACCATTCTCTTAGCCTAGGTTACTGCAACAGTCTTTCTGGAATCAGCTAACATTTTCTTAAAGAGCCAGATAGTAAATATTTCGAGCTTCATGGGCCAGATGGTCAGTTACTCAACTCTGCGCTTAAGGCCTGGAAGCAGCTGTAGACAATATGTAAGTGAATCGGTATGGTTATGTTCCAATAAAACTTTATCTATAAAATCAGGTGCTAGGCTTTCTGTCCTGTTCCTTCTGTTGTCCACATTATAGTCAGAGTACTCTTTCTAAATGTTACGTCTCTGTTTTAAACATTTACATCACTTCCAATTGCTCTTAGGATAAAGTCCAAATTCTTTAACAGAGCAAACAGATTTCATCCCAGTAGCCTCCTCTCTAACCATTTCTGGCTTCTAACTCAGTTTTTCAGCACTACTGAACTATAAATTCCCCAAGTTCCTGGCTCTCTTCCCTCCATGCATTTCCATATGCTGTTGGAATCATCCTCTCTCCTCCATGCCATACACACCACCATCTCGCCCCTGACCCCAGCTTAACTGAAACCTATTCATCTACATTTCAAGTTTCTCATTAAATGTAACTTCCTCCAGGAAGCGTTCTTTGATCCCTAAGTTCTCACAAAGTGTTGAGATTGCTGGTTTAATTGTTTGGGACCTATTAGTCAGAAGCTCTGTGAAGAGAGGAAACTGGTTGGTCATTAATCATTGCATTCCAAGGGATTCAGTAAATAATTGGTGAATGAGTGGATTCTTGACTGATGAGGAAGGAAAAGACAAGAACCGACCTAAAAGTGGAGAGGGCCCTCAAAGGCTAACTGGTAGAGAACAGGCTGAGATTTATATAAACTGTTCCCTCTTATCCAGAATCTGCTCCTATAGCATTTTATGCTTTGCTGTTGCAGAATGCAGAGAGGTTTAAGAACATACATCTTCCAGACTTTCTGAAGCAGCAACCAAAGTATTGAATGGTTTCACTTTTGTCTTGCTCTCTAAACACAATCTGTTCACCTCTCTTTGGTTCCTGATCTCTAACCTCATAATGTTTACGGTCTTGTATAGTGTCCTTTACATTTGGTAATTCACCTCTCAAAGTGATTTTGGCTTGCCTTTCTGACCCATACTCACATTTCCTATATCATGTAACGGGCATATTCCATATGCCAGGCTTATAGGACTAATTTTATGAGCCAGGCCTATGGGACTTAATCATTTAATCTTCATTCAACCGTCACGATAATGTTGCAAGAGATTTCCTTTTATTACTCCCACTTACAGTTTGACAAAATTAAAACCTAAAGAGGTTAAGTAACTTGCAAAGAAACAAAGCAAATGGCAGAGTCACAATGAGAAGAAAGTCTGACTCTAGAGATTGAGTTTCTAATCTCATAGTATTTTAAAGTTTCCCTAGGACTATGTCTGGTTTTTTTTTCTTGCCTCTCTGAATACTGTTCTGGTACAAGCCCAGAAGTCCTCTGAAGTCCTGCAAGTTTCATCCCAAATCTCATGGACAGCATGACTGAATCCAAGACAATCATAACTAAGATTTATTGAGCACAGTGACTGTGTTAAGGGCTGTTCATGTGTTACCTCATTTAACATACCCAGACCCTAAGAAGAAATAGCTCTGTTGTACAGATAAGGAAATATATAGAGATGATGTGAAAAGTATGAATGAGGTTGAATGACTCAGGCTATAATTATCCAGGATAGTAGATCATAACTAACAATGTCTTAATTATTTATTGCTGCCTAGACAAACTGTCACAAAACTTCATGCCTTAAAACAATAATTTACTAGCTAACAACTCTGGGGGTCAGCAATTTGGGCTGGACTTGGCTGGGAAATTCTGCTGGCTTTGTCTGGGCTTACTCATGTGGTAGTAGTCAGCTGTGGTGGCTTGGCTGGGCCTTGATGGTCCAAGGTGGTTCTCTGGTGACGAAGGCCAGCTTCAGGAGCAACCAACTTGTGCTTTGTCTATTGTTCTGCTCTTACTGTCTTGAAACTCCTGATAATTATGGAACAAGGGGTCCTGCTGAGCCTTGCAAATTATGTTGCCAGTTCTACTGGTGGTTGATGCTGGATGCTGGATGCTGGCTGGGAATCTTTCTCCGTATAGCCTTTCATCATCAAAGAGGCTAGTCCAGCCTCTTCGCATGATGGCAAAAGCTTTCCAAGAGAGTGAGAGCAAAGCCTGCAAGGCCTCTTGAGGTTTAGGCTCATAATTCCCACATCATCACTTTGGCTGCCTTTTATCGACTAAAACAAGTCCCAAAGCAAGCCCAGATACAAGGAGGCAGAGGTTTAGAGTTCATTTTTTGATGGGAAGAACAGAAAAGTCACAAAGCAAAGGGGCAAAGGGGACGAATTTGTAACCATTTCTTGCAATCACAGAGGAGGTACATGTTTAAAGAGAAATGAAATCATTTCAGTCTTGGATTAATATTGTGATTAAGGTTTTTCCTGTGGTAAATCATGTAAAGGTATCAAATATTTAGATAATATAGGTGTAGAATATAAAAGAGAATCCTGATTGGACGAATTTGAGAGTTGTCAACATGTTGGTGATAGGTTTCTGAATAAACAAATCAGAACTATCAGTAAGATTGCATTAATTAAGGTGAACAAAGAGATTTAGTCAACCCTCTAGATCACCCATTCTTCTTCTCATGTATCTCAACCTCTCTAAGAGAGATCATCTACGATTCTATCCAGTTTCTATAGCCAACTCAAGGTCTGGTATCTCTGGGCAGAAGTACAGCCTTCTCTTTTATGTCCAGATATGGCTATATATAACTCAGTGACCTATAAACTAAAAATAAGTTACTTGATCCCCACTCTCAACCTAATATACAATGATGGATCAGAAAAAGAATTAACAACAATAAAAAATTCCATTTGAAAAGGAAACAGTAGGAAACATGAAGCAACCAGTCATCCTTAACAGTTTCCCTTTCTCTCCAGACAGGAATTCTTGCCCTGACTGTGGAAGAAGTATTCTGATTAACCCATCTGAATGACTCTGGTTGTGCCTGCAGTGTCTCTGGG
Organism: Pteropus medius; assembly: GCF_902729225.1. Taxonomy (NCBI): domain Eukaryota; kingdom Metazoa; phylum Chordata; class Mammalia; order Chiroptera; family Pteropodidae; genus Pteropus; species Pteropus medius. The sequence continues at coordinate 450,761 of NW_024344253.1, read as the reverse complement.
TTTATTCTCTGAGAAGTTCTTCCTTGTCCATTATTCTCTAGGTTCAAAATTGAAGTTGATGTTGGAGAGTAGACTCTCCTGGAAACTGTTTGAGGACACACACAATGACAGACTTTTGCAGGTCAGATTTATGGTTTTTTTAGCAATACAATTTCCTCAAAAACTTCTATGCTATTCGTCTCCAATCCATTACATGTGCCAGGAATCATACCCAAAGTTCTTTCCTGGGCCTAGCTCTTAAACTTGCTTATTCTCCAGTTTCTATGCTCTACTCAATAAACTTTTTATTGTTTTAATAGTGGTTACTTTGAAGTAATCTTAAAAAAATAAGTGAAGGTAATACCCTAATCTGATCTTTGCTGCAAGGCTAAATCTGTTTCTTTGGCTGAGGAATCTTAATTGGAGGACTTTTTAAAAGTCTCTGAAAAAATAGTTTTTTCTTCTCATGTTTGGACTACAGAAATAGTTGGATTTTCCAATCCTGTGTTTCCAATTTTCTGTACGCTCTATTTCCTTCCATCTCTTATAAACCTGTCAAGTCTTATGTGAGCTCATTTCTTGAAAAAACCTTGTTAAATTCAGCAAGAAGCAATCGTTACATATTTATATTTCAGTTCTTTCTAAATGCCTACACGCCCACCCCCACTAACGTCCAGCCACAGAAGGAACATGGTCAGCCTTCTAAGTTGAGTAGGTAAATTTTTTACCAAATGTTTTGCAATGGCATTACAAGGATCACCTGTTTTCAAACCTGCGGGATCTGTTTCCTCACTGCCAACTGTCTGACTGCTTAGGTAATGCTATACGTTTTAAGATTTTGTTAGAAGTCCCTAATTTTCAGGTATCCATTTTCATATTAAAGTCAAGGCTAAATTGCTCTAATAAAGAGACCCCAGAAATAAGTGACATAAAGAAAATGGAAGTTCTTTTTCCTCTCACACAAAGTTGAGCATAGACTGACAGGCATTCTCTTCTACGAAGTCATTCAGGACCCAGATTCCTTCTACCTTGTTGCTCCATCCTCTCATAGGATATCTTCCTCATCTTCAGTTACAGCTGATCACAGACAGGTCCATGGAGGCAAGCCATCTTCTTTTAAAAGGATAAGGCAAGAGTTGTACTCATCACTTCTATTTGTATTCCACTGGCAAGAACTTACCCTCAAAATCATACCTACCTGATAAACAGGATAAGAAATATAGTCTCCAGCTGAGAGAACTTATGACCAGAAAGAAAAGAATAGATTTTATGGTGACAACCATTAGTCTGCTACAAAAAATAATAAAATAAAATAAGCTGAAAACATACCCAAGCTTAAGAATTCTCAAGCAAAAAGAGGTAAGTAAAGATTTTGTTTCTCAGAGAGAAAGAGAATGACAGTCTAAAGAGAGAGAGGAAAAAAAAAGAAGGCAAAATACAGCTGGTGAGTACCCAAGTTTCCATTTTATTACTTCTAGTGATTTTCTGAATATATTTTATAAATAAAAGTGTTTTTCATTTCAAAGGAATTAGATAAAGACACAAAAAGAATATCAAGATAGAATAATGATATGAGGAAAAATCAGAAGAAAATGGAATAATGAAAGTCAAAGAGAGAAAAAATTTCAATTGCCTGAGAGAAGACAAGAAATATTAGAAAAGTAAACGTTCTTTAGATTTGAAGATTTAGAGGTTACTGGTGAATAATCATGGCAGAAGCTGGATTTCAATGAACTAAGGAGTAAAAATGAACAAAAGAAAATGAGACAGCAAGCATGGACTAGTTTTGTTTTGTTCTGTTTTAAAGAACTCTCACTTTTCAGGAAAGAAGAGATAAGATGGTGACTAGTTAGGACTGATTCCACTTGCATGTGAACTAAGATGAGAACCAGGCCCCAACGGCTGAGTTGAAGTATCAAGTCCCATAGACTAAGGCGGTCCAGTTATAGCTGCCAAGCATATATGCATTTTGAATAACTGGAAGAACAGAGCACTCTGCATCTTAGGCTGGTGAAGTTTTTCCCAAGTTTGGAACCACTCTTGGACGTGGTAGTTGAATCCTATAGTAATGGGGTTCTGGGACCTCCAGAGACAGTGTTTCCATCTCTACTCTCATAGTCAGTAATTGCCACTTCTGTATGAGATCAACAGCTAATTCCCTGGAGAGTCATGGGATCCAAGCTGGGTGTGGAAATGAAGGACTAAAAACACCTCAGCCACAGCTGGAGTTTGAGCAAAATCCTCCCCCTTTAGAATACCAATGGGAGGTGGGACAATAAATATGAATTTAGAGGGATATGATCAGCAACAGTAAAACATAAACTTAAGGCACTTTTGTTTGGCAGACTAAATTAGAAATATGAACCCCTTCCATCCCATATCCCCATAAGAAAAGACCCAGAATCAACAAATTCCAATAAATTCTAATTAAAGTTAGTGCTGTTTCTTCAAAGTGGCAAGGAAGGTAACAATTTCTTGTTCTTATAGGATAAAGCTGAAATTCCTTTAAGAAATATCATTTCACAGATTTGCATGCAGTCAAGATGGCAGAGTAGGTAAATATTGTTTGCCTCCTCTCATGACATCAGAATTACAACTAAACTACAGAACAACCATCATTGAGAATCGCCTGAAGTCTACCTGAACATAAGTCCTACAACTAAGAACATACAAAGGACACATCCTTGAGACTTGTAGGAGGGGAAGAGATACAGAATAGGCTGGTCGTACACCCATGTATGGTGTTTAAAAACTGGGATGGCTATTTTGGCTGCAGAGGTCTCCCCGGAAGAACAAGGGGTCTCAGCTCCACACCAGGTTCCCAAGCCCACATTCCAGTGCCAGGTAGAAAAGTCCCCACAACTTCTGGCTGTGAAAACCAGTGGAGATTGTGGCTGAATGAGATGGAGGGCAGGTGGAATTCCTCTTAAGGAGCCCGTGCACAGACTTACTTGCTGACGAATTCACTCACTCTGAGCTCCAGCACTGGGGCAGCTGCTCAAAAGGTGCCAGGGACATATGAGGAGGAACTCAGCTGTCAGGTTTCAGGGCAAAGACTAGAGGGGCAGCTTTCTTTCAGACAGAAGCGCTGGTGGAGTCTATTGTTTCTTTGTTGAGAGCTCCCCTTGCCCAGTGTGCAGACACAGGTGCCACCATATCCAAGTCTTCGTCAGCCTGGATAACACTGGTTGCCTCACTGTAGTGATTCCCTGTGACCCTGCCCTGCCCAACTTGCAGTCCCACTCACCCAATTCTGGAGGCTTTTCCATACAAATGACCTGTTGTGGCTCACACTGCGGACTTTTCTAAAATCCCTCAAAGGTTCACAAATGACAAAGAAGCAACATCTGGCCTCAGCATGCCCAAAGCAATAGTGGCAGCCAGCCTCAGTTTGTGACTTAGCCTCTCTAGGTACCTCCAAGTCCAGTGTGGGTGGTGGCCATCTGTAGTTTGCTTGGGGACTTATGTCAGGTGGCCGTGGGAAGATCACAGGCTGAAGCTGAACTTGGACTGCAGTGGAGAAATAGTCCATTAAACACCATGAACAACCAAGGTGACAAGGCAGAGCAGAAAGAAAGAGAAATATCTCCAGAAAACAAACTTAAACACACAGAAATATGTGACTTAAATGACAGAGAATTCAGGATAGTACTTCTGAAAAACTGAATGTGATCCAAAATAATTCATATCAACAATTCCAGGAATTGAAAAAACATTCAGCAGAATGAGTTTTTTAACAAGGAGATTGAAACCCTCAAAAAGAACAAAATAGAACTTCTGGAGATGAAGAACACACTAAAAGAGATGGACAATGAAATAGCAAGCTTGGGAAATAGGGTCGACCAAATGGAGGAAAGGATCAGTGATATCAAAGACAGAAATCTAGAAATAACTCAGAAGGAAGAAGAGAGAAACTAAAGAATGAAAAATTATGAAAGAGAGATACAAGAACTAGCTGATACCAACAGGAAAGGAAATATAAGAATAATGGTCATTCTCGAAGGCGAAGAAAAGGAGCAGAGATTAAAAACATTTTCAGAGAAATTGTTGAAGAGAATTTCCCAAATCTAAGGAATGAACTGGAGCTTGGAATTCAAGAAGTCAACAGAACACCCAATTATCTCAACCCCAAAAGGCCTTCTCCAAGACATATTATATTAAAATTATCAAAAATTAATGACAAAAAATTCTTAGGGCAGCCAGAGAAAAGAAGATAGTAACTTATAAAGGAAAACCCATTAGATTATCGTTTGACTTCTCAGAACACCATATAAGCAAGAAAGGAGTAGAATCAAATATTCAAACTATTATATGAAAGGAATTACTAGCCAGGAATAATGTATCCAGCTAAGCTCTCCTTTAGATATGAAGGAGAAATAAAGAATTTTCCAGACATAAAAAAAATTGAGGGAATTCTCCTCTACGAGGCCTGCATTACAGGAAATACTGAAAGAGGTCAGCTCATCTTAAACTAAATTAAAAAAAAAAAACATAACTATGAGTAAGGCAGTCAACTAGCAGGCAGATAGAAGCAGAAGAGTGCAACCCTTACTAAGAACAGAACATTAAAAGCTTAAACAATAAGAAGAGATTTGCTATTACAAAATAGTAATGAACGCTCAGCATATGTAGGGACAAATTGAGACAACAATAACAAAAGGAGATTCAAACATCCAAATTCACAAAGGGGAATGGAGATAAGGCACACACAGAAGAAAATGGACTACTATGTATATATAACGATCCTCTATATGTTAGTAATGGTAACCACGTGCTAAAGATTCAGAACTGAAGGATATAACAAAACAAGAAGGACTGGGGGAAAATCCACAAAATCCAACTAAAATTTAAAAACAAAAACAAAAACACAAGGACAAGAAAGCAATGGAAATACCGAACTACCAGAAAGCAAAAGATAAAATGGCTATAGGAAAACTTCATATTTCAATAATCACCCTAAATATAAATGGACTGAACTCACCAATAAAAAGGCAGAGTAGCAGATTCGATCAAAAAACAAAACGCAACCATTTGCTGCCTCCAAGAGACACATCTCAGTTCCAAAGACAAATATAGACTCAAAGTAAAAGGGTGGAAAATGATATTTCAAGCAAATGGCATTCACAGAAAAGCAGGAGTGGCGGTACTGGTATCGGATGAAACAGACTTCGAAATAAAAAAGGTAAAGAAAGATACTGAGGGACACTTCATAATGATAAAGGGAATCATGCACCAAGAGGACATAACACTTATTAATATCTATGTTCCCAATCAGGGAGCCCCGAAATATATAAAACAATTATTAACAGAACTAAAAGGAGAAACAGACCAAAGTACTATCATAGTTGGGGGACTAAGTACCCCACTGTTGGATGTGGACAGATCATCCAAACAGAAAATCAATAAGGAAGTAACTTCATTAAATGACACATTTGACCAACTGGACATAATTGGCATATATGGAGCCTTTCATCCCAAAACAGCTGCTTATACATTCTTCTCTAGTGCACATGCAATATTCTCAAGGATTGGCCACATACTGAAACACAACAAATACAGGAAGACTCAACAAATACAGGAAGACTGAAATCATACCAACCATATTCTCTGATCATAATGCTTGGAAGTTGGTGGGAATTGTAAAGAGAGAGCAGGAAAAACCACAAATATATGGAGATTAAACAACATCCTACTGAAGAATGACTGAGTCAGAGAAGAAATAAAGAGATCAAGAGATACATAGAAATGAATAATAACAATAGTACAACAGATCAAAACTTTTGGGACATGGCAAAAGCGGTAATAAAAGGAAAGTTCATATTATTACAGGAGTATCTCAAAAAAAACAAGAATGAGCCCAAATAAACAACCTAACATTTCATCTTTAAAAACTAGAAAAGGAAGAATAAATGAAGCCTAAAATCAGCAGTAGGAAAGAAATAATCAATTTTAGAGCAGAATTAAATGAAAATGAAAACAAAACAAAAAATAGAAAAAATAAATGCAACAAAGAGCTGGTCCTTTGAGAAGGTTAATAAACTTGACAAATCCCTGGCTAGACTCACTAAAGAGAAAGGACACAAATAAACAAAATCAGGAGTGAAAGAGGAGAAACTAAGACAGACATCACAGAAATACAAAGGATCATACAAGAATACTAAGAAAAAAGTATATAACACCAAATTTAATAACCTAGAAGAAATGGACAAGTACTTAGAAAGATACAGCCTTCCTAGACTGAATCAAGAAGATCTGGAAAATCTAAACAAACTGATCAGCGGTACGGAAATTGAAAAAATCATCAAAAACCTACCAAAAAGTAAAAGTCCAGGACCAGATGGCTTCACCAGTGAATTCTACCAAACATTCACAGAAGATTTAATACCTATTCCCTTCAAACTCTTTCAAAAAAACGAAGAGGAGGCAATACTTCCCAACTCATTTTATGAGGCCAACATTATCCTGACACCAAAACCTGGTAAAGATAACGCAAAACAAACAAACAAACAAACAAACAAAAAAACTATGGACCAATATGTCTCATGAACACAGATGCAAAAATCCTAAATAAGATACTAGCGAACCAAATACAGCAACATATTAAAAAGATTAAACACCATGATCGGGTGGGCTTCATCCCAGGGGCACAAGGATGGTTCAACATATGCAAATCGATTAATGTGATACACCACATAAACAAATTAAAAAATAGGAATCATATGATTATATCAATAGATGTAGAAAAAGCCTTTGACAAGATAATAGCATCCATTTATGATCAAAACACTTAACAAAATTGGTATAGAAGGAAAGTACCTTAACATAATAAAGGCCATATATGACAGACTCTCAGCCAACATTATACTTAATGGTAAAAAACTAAAAAAACTTTCCCTCTAAGATCAGAAACAAGAAAAGGTCATCTACTATCACTAGTGTTATTCAATATAACATTGGAGGTCTTAGCGAGTGCAATCAGGCAAGACAAAGATATAGAAGGCATCCAAATAGGAAATGAATAAGTCATACAGTCACTATTTGCAGATGACATTCTCTATACAGAAAACCCTAAAGACTCCATAAAACACTACTAGAAACAATGAGCCAATACAGTAAAGTTTCTGGATACAAAATCAATATTCAAAAATCCAGTGTTCCTATACTCTAATAATGAAGTATCAGAAAAAGAAGTGGAAAAAAAATTACTTTCATAATTGCAACAAAAAGAATAAAATACCTAGGAATAAATCTAATGAAATGTGTGAAGGACCTATATAATGAAAACTATAAGATCCTATTAAAAGAAATTGAAGAAGATACAAAGAAATGGAAAGACAGTCCATGTTCTTGAATTGAAAGAATCAATATAGTTAAAATGGACTTATTACCTAAAGCATTATACAGATTTAATGCAATCTCCATCAAAATCCCATCGGCATTTTTTAAAGAAATAGAACAAAAAATCATCAGATTTGTATGGAAGCACAAAAGTCCCCGAATTGCCAAAGCCATCCTGAGAAAAAAGAACGAGGCTGGAGGTATCACTCTGCCGGACATCAAATTACACTTCAAAGCAACAGTAATCAAAACGGCATGGTATTGGCAGAAAAACAGACACATGGATCTGTGGAACAGAACTGAAAGTCCAGAAGTAAACCCATATTTATGTGGGCAAATAATTTCAACAAAAAAGCCAAAAACATACAATGGAGAAAGGAAAGCCTCTTCAATAAATAGTGCTGGGAAAACTGGAAAGCTACCTGCGGAAGAATGAAACTAGACTGTTGTCTATCACCACACACAAAAATTAATTCGAAATGGATTAAGGACCTGAATATAAGACCTGAAACAATAAATTGCACAGAAGAAAACATAAGAACTAAACTCAAGGACCTTGGACTTAAAGAGGATTTTATGAATTTGACCTCAAAGGCAAAGGAGTAAAAGCAAAACTAAATGAATGGGACTACATCAAACTAAAAAGCTTCTGCAAAGCAAAAGAAACGGTCGACAAGGTAAAGAGACAACCATCCGAATGGGAAAATATATTTGCAAGCAACACCTCTGATAAGGGCCTAATATCCAAAATATACAAAGAACTCATACAACTCAATAACAAAGAAACAAATAATCTAATTTAAAAATGGGCAGAGAACCTAAACAGACACTTCTCCAAGAAGACATACAAATGGTAAACAAATATATGAAAAGATGCTCAGCATCACTAGCTATTAGGGAAATGCAAATCAAAGCCACAATGAGATACCATCTCACACCTGCTAGAATAGCTATTATCAACAGGACAAGTAATAACAAATGTTGGAGAGGATGTGGAGAAAAAGGAACCCTCATACACTGCTGGTGGGACTGCAAGTTGGTACAGCCACTATGGAAAACAGTATGGAGGTTCTTCAAAAAAACTAAAAATTGGTCTACCATATATGATCCAGCAATCCCTCTACTAGGTAGAGGGATTACCCCAAAGTCTTGAAAATATATATCCAAAAAGATACTTGCACACCGATGTTCATAGCAGCATTATTCACGGTGGCCAGGACATGGAAGCAACCGAAATGTCTTACAATAGATGACTGCATAAAGAAGATGTGGTACATATATACAATGGAATATTACTCAGCCATAAGAAGAGATGAAATACTGTCATTTGTGACAACATGGGTAGACCTTGAGATAATCATGCTAAGAGAAATAAGTGAGACAGAAAAAGTTGAAAACCACGTGACATCACTTATATATGAGATAAAAACCTAAAAGCAACAAATGAACATGACAAAGACTCATGGACATGGAGAATAGATTAAAGGTTACCAGAGGGTAGGGGGTGGGGGGAAGTAGATGGCATAAAAGGGGTCAAATGTGTGGTGATAGAAAGAAATCTAACTATGCGTGGTGAACACACAATACAAAATATATATGATTTACTGTTGAATTGTACACTTGAAACTTACTGGATTTAATTAGCCAATGTCACCGTAATAAAAAAAAAAAAGGTAAAAAGGACAAAATGTAAATGGCTAAGAAATATATGAAAAAATAAGTAGCTTTATTTGTAATGAAAGAATGCAAATAAAAATAACAATGAGAAATCATTCTCACCTACACCTCTAACAGGTAAAGGTCTAAGGAATGTGCTGCTCTCATATACATCGGATATTATCTTTCTGCAGGTCATTTTGACAATATGAATTAAAAGCCTTAAAAGTAAAAAAAGAAAAAGTCAATAACTACATATCTATCAACAATTACTTTAAATGTAAATGAATTAAATACTCTAATTAAAAGATAGAGTGGATAAACAGGTAAGAAACCAAAACATATGCTGTCTCCAAGAGACTCACTTCAGATTGAAAGACACACAGAGACTGAAACTAAAGGGATGAAAAAAGATGTTTTATGAAAGTGGAAGCATATGAAAAAAGGCTGGGGTTGCAATTCTTATACCAGACAAAACAGACTTTAAAGGAAAGGCTGAGAGTCAAAGAGACATAGAAGGACCAACTCAGTTTTCCCACTTCTGGGTATTTATCCAAAGAAACCCAAAACACTACTTTAAAGGGCCATGTGAATCCATATGTTCATTGCAGCAGTGTTTACAGTAGCAAAGATATGGAGGCTCTCTAGGTGTCCATCAATGGATGAAGGGATAAAGAGGTAGTATATATACACAATGGAATATTATTCAGCCATAAAAAAGAATGGAGTCTTACCATCTCCAACATATGGATAGACCTAGAGGGTATTGTGCTGGGTGGAATAAGTCAAACAAAGACAAATGCCATATGTTTTCATTTACCTGTGGAATCTAAAGAAAAAAATTAACTAACAAAACAGAAACAAACTCATAGATATAGAGAACATTTTGATGGTTACCAGATGGGAGGGGGTTGGGGACTGGGTAAAAAAGAAGAAGGGATTAAGAAGTACAAATTGATAGTTACAAAAGAGTCATGGGATGTAAAGTATAGCATAACAAATATAGTCAGTAATATTTTAATAACTATGTATGGTGTCAGATGGGTACTAGATTTATTAGGGTGATCACTTTGTAAGTCATTTAAATGCCTAATCACCATGTTGTTCACCTGAAACTAATATAATATTGTATGCCAACTGTATTTGGAAAATAAAAAATTATAATTATAATAATTATTATATATACCATGTTGTATATCTGAAACTAATATAATATTGTATGCCAATTGTATTTGGAAAATAAAAATTATAATAATTATATATATAGAGAGAAATACCATTTCATGGAAAAAGGAATAGATTAAGCTTTCTCTAAGGAAAACAAATGTTTCTTATTCCAATGTGTGCTTATGTTCTAGGTGACAGAGATCACTTTGGTGGGAAGACTGAATGACTATTGATTCACCTTCAACCATGCTTATGAGACCTGAGCCCATTACTCTTTGGAGCCTCCCCCCTCCCCCCATACCAAAAAAGAATGCTCACTCAGTCAGATGAAGTCAGAAGCATTTGGGTCGGTATATTATAGAGGTATCCAGTATGCATAGGACAGTGTCATCCTAGGGCAAGGCCTCTGTCAAGCACTACCTGACTTCTGTAGTGTAAGGGGGGCCACCACATGGTGAACGGAACCTCCATATGCTTGGACTCCGCCAAGAGTAGGCTGCCTGGCTACATGTTCAGAATGACCACCTCTCAACATCTGAAATATAACTTTGCTCTTTGCTCACCACAGGCTTCGGTTCCATGAAAGAGCTAATTGCATAAAAACTACCTGGGAGTAGAAAAACACTCTGGCAAAGGTTGAAAAGTGTGGTTAAAGACTGGTGAGCCATTTTACTGTGGTTGAACTGTTCCTGACTGGGAATTTGAAGCAATGCTGAGCCAGACCGATTCAAGGAGGGTTTTATTGATCTTCTTTTACTTTTTAATGGGGAAGACTTGAGCTTCTTAGGCTAAAGGTAAAGACACAATGAGAATCAGCAGTTAAAGATTCAGGAAAGAGAGGCCATAATGAATGGAGGAAACTGACCCTAAAAGGTTTTGTGAATTTATCGCATCTTTTTAGAAAGAGGAATTTAGAAATTCTTTTAAATTTCCAAGTTAAAACAGTTCCACAGTGTCTTAAATATTAATCACATACTACAAAGTGCTGACTTTCCCGGGTCCATTTCAGTTATCTTTTAACTCACTCCAAAACAACAATAGTCAACAAAGATGCCACTGGAGAAGGGAATCTTAAGTTAGAAAAACAGCTATGTCATCTGAGGTTTTTATCAAAAAAGTTTCTAAGTTAACAAGCCTATTTGTAACAAATTGAGAAGGGACTAAGATAAAGAGGATAGTAAATAAATATGGAGATGCTGAGAAGAAACCAGGTTAAAGGGCACAGCAAGAACTCTATAGCCGCTGTTGTAAAGTGTATTCATATTTACACAAACATTCCAAGAGAACACTAACTTTTAAATAGCACATCTCAATATTTCATTCTTCTTGTCCCCTTCTTACTGTAGCATGTTTTCTGCATTATCTTCCCTAAGTAATATCCCTGAAGCCACTAGATGGCCACAGTACATCCACCGAAGTCTGATCAAAGCACCAGCAGTGTTGATTTAGCATGGTAAAGCCTCCATTTCCTTACCTACGAAATGGAGATAATAATAGTACTCTAGTTTATAGCACAGTTATGAGAGGTAGTTGAGGAAGCATATAAATACCTACTAAATGGTAGACGGCATGTATTATTATGGATATGAATGTTACAGGAGGTTTGCCATGTGTTTTCTTCACAAAAAGGACAAATAAGAGTCAGATAAGAGTGAAAACACAATTTGTGTGTTTCTATCAAGAACAAAAAGCTCTGCGGCAGCATAAAAGAATTTGAGAGATATAGAAAAAAGGGGGGCAGATGTACAATGAAGAAGAAAAGCCAAATTTGAGGGAGGTGTTAGGCAGAGCCTCTGGGGGAAGGGAGAGAGGGAGGGAGGGGAGAAAATTAAGCCTAAAGATTTTAAAGACAAGCAGTGTTTAGTGCAGAAATTAGAATTGTCTCTTAGTTGATTTACAAGTCTAAAACTGAAGAAATAGTAACTTTGAAAATTAAAGGAGCTAGTATTTTTGTGGTTGTCATTAATAAACAGTATAATGTGGTATGGTAACCTGGAGTTGTATTTTAAAACAAGATTTTAATATCCTGTTATATTTGAAACTGATAAGGCATTTTGGGTGCATAGGGATAGGGCAAGGGATTTATAAACATGTCTAGAAAAAGCATACTTGAGATAAATGGACATAAAGTGAGAATAAAATTGCTGTCTAGTAATTTCACTGTAAATTCATCTTAAACAAGGATTGAATCAAGAGTGGAATATATGTATATACAGAGAAACACACACATACATATGTCTGCTTATCTATCTAATCTGGTATCCTTTTTGAATTTACTTGGAGAAAAAGCTACAAAACAGAAAAGCAGTTCTTGATTGGCATGTGAAAAAGCCACTTTTTCAAAATCCCCTTCCCCTTATTTAGTTCTAATTTTATAAATGAAGTTTCAGGCACAGTAAATAATATAGTTCTATCATGCTATTTTTAATATATAGCACAGTAGCTGGTACAAATATACAATAAATATTTTTAATGATACTGTAGAAAAGTCAGCTTTTTTGAATTCTGACTACCGTTTCTTGGCTTTGTGACCTAGAGTGTATGATGTGGTGTGAGCACTCTGTGCTTTAATGTCTTCGTTTGTAAAATGGGTGTCATTAAAATGTCTACCCCATAGGATTGTTGTGAGAATTAAATTAGTTAATTCATGTTCTGAGTACTTGGCATGTAGTAAGCACACAGTAAAGCACCAATTAAGTGTTCACTGCCTTAGACTTCAAGGGTTAGCATTCAAGGAGTCCTAGGAGCTGGCTTCATTCAGGAAAAGGTTGTGACTTAAACATGTATTAATATATTTGACAAGGAAAAAAAAGTCTTGCCTACAAGATTATTTGGGTTGTACTGGGACAACCCATCCAACCCAACCTTCCAGATCTTAAATGGTAAGGCATACAACCAGCAATCCTGGTGCCCACAGTTCTGTCTCTGGCCCAGACTAAGAACTCCCTCTGGCTTTATCTTACCTTGTCATGAATGGACATAATGCCGACCAAAGTAGCCTCCCAGGCTCTTGCAGAAAAGCTTCAGTCTTCTTTATGCATACTTCACTGTCCTTACTAGGACTGAAGAGTGTTGAATTCTGGTGTGAAGGGGCCTAGCTGACAGGATCCCTAGCAGCCCACACTCCCAGGCAGCCCACGAAAGTGGGTGTTTTCTCTAGGAGACTCTGTCAAAAGGTATGTGGTTCACACAGTCAGGCTCATTGTTAAGTCACTGGTTGGGTGTTGAATGTTACTGTCCTACCAGTGTACCCCAGTGCCTAGCCCGGGACAACGCATAATAAGTACTAGTAGAACGGAACTGAAATGAATTGAGAGCCTGCCCTCATCCCTAGTCAATCCCCAGAAATCTTATAGATCAGCCATTATCATCCTGATTCTTATCTCCAGTTGCTTACAAACCTCCTTAATCTGACCCAACTCCCATTCCCTACCACCCTTCAAACCTTTTCACTCTACCCTTTGGACTTTCTGATCTATAACCTGTAAACTTCCCCTATATCTTCAACTTCTTTCTGAATGTCTTGTCCACTTCCCTGTACAAGCCGAAGTCTTGCTCTCCTAAACTTCTTCAGTATGTCTCTCAGATAGAGGCCATTTGTTCTTCACCGCCAGAGGAGGTGGGTTCGGCATTCCTCTTGATCCCTACCGCTGCTTCCAAACCATTTATCGTTCTTTCAAAAACTCCACCTCCTTTGAAGTTCTTGCCATGCAGTTGTACCACCCTGTATCAGTGTCCCCAACAGGACAGAGATGGCATACTCATGTTAGGTAAATTTGGGATGATTTAATAAAGGGACTACTAACAAAGGTGGATGAGATAGGAAAGGCACAGGGATAGTGTAGTAACTCAGGGCTAGTAACAGTAGAACCGTTACCACCCCTAGCCTGAAGGAACAAGGAACAGGAGTCTCGGGACCCAGAAAGAGAGAGATGTGTAGAGAAGGCCACATTGAAGAGCAGACACCTGCAGTTCAGGAACACAGACTCCATCCCTCAGATCTGCTGAGAGTCCCCTTTGGCCAAACTCAACCAGAACCAGAAAGCAAGGAAACCTGTTGATTTAATCCATAGGTTTCCATTCCCATGGCACTAAGTGGGGTGGAGAAGCATGGACCTGAGGGACAAATGGAAGATACCCAGTTTGTACTCAATGCCCTTTGTGGCTGCTGTCATCTTTCAACCTCTTACTCTTTGAAAACTTGAGCTCATTATTTTCCTTTCCGCCCCTTCATAACTTCAGCATCCATGTGGGCATTTCCATCATGATCTTTCTTCATTCATTCCTAGAGTTACACTCTAAATACTACCAGTAATAACACAAAATTGACTTCAAGAATCCTACTCACTGACCACCACTTATCTCTATAATTGAGTGACTAGTTTTTTCATTGCAATTTTTCAATCTTCTTTAGGCCTTCAATCCACTGACCTTACACACTTCCACTATTCATCAGTTCTCCCACCTCTACTCTCCTGTCTTCACTTTCCACTATGTCCAGAAGCAGTTCCGTGGACCTCACTCCCTTAAAAGGAACCTTCTCTCTCTAACGAATTCCCGTCAAAAAATCTAACTCTGATTAAAGCCAATTATCTGCCTTTTCCACTGGGGGAAAAAGACATAACATTCCACTAACTGGTTTCTCTCTATATTTATCACGAGCTTCAAATGGGCATTCCAGTCTACTTAGAAATCCTACGCTGATCCTGGTGCATATGCCAATACACCAGATGAATTATTTCATACCTTCTTTCTTCTCGAACCTCTCATACTCTACGCACAGTCCCCACACACTCATGTATTCACCAGCAATTCTACAGACCTCCCAGGATCTGCATCCATAACCCTGCCTTTCATCCTCTTACCATGGAATAAGGGTCCCTCCTCCTATCAAAGCCCAATCCCTCCACTTGTGCCCTAGATTCCAACCCTTTTCATTTTTTGAAGAAATTTGTTACTGTTCTTATTCCTCTTCTCTCCTGCTCCAATTTTCCTCTACTGAGAATCATTTTTAACATTAGACAAATATGTCTAGTGACTCCTATCTTAAAAATTCTCCTCCTTTTCCCATCCAATTTATCTATTCTCCTTTGAAAAACCTGAAATGATTGTCTGCAGAGACTGCTTTTCTTCATTTCCTGTTCTCTCTTCTGCCCATTTCCATCTGCCTTCCACGACCACCATTCCACAGAAATTCTGCTTTTGTTTAGATCCCCAGTGACATATTTGTTCCCAAGTCATCTGATCCAACCTATGCGCCGCATGTGGCATAGTTGACTACACTCTCATTCTTGAATCATTTTCCTCTCTTGGTTTTTGTGGACACTACTCTTTCCTGATTTTCCTCCTATCTCCCTGGCTTTTCCTTCTCCATCTTCTTTGCTGGCTCTGTCCCCTTTACTAGACCTTTAAATGTTAATCACCCCAGGCTCTTCTCTCTCCTGAGCTGTCCAATACAGTAGCCACTAGCTACTGTCTAAACTTAAAATAATTTAAATAAAATTAAAACTCAGTTCCTCAGTCTCACTAGCCATGTTTCAAGGGCTCTGTAGCCCTGTGTGGAGAGTGGAAAACACGAACATAAAACATTTCCATCAGTGCAGAAAGTTCTATTGGACAGGACTGACCTAAACTCCCTCTCTAGATGATCTCACCCAGTCCTATGGCTTTAAATGTCATCTACATGCTGAGTTCTAAATTTATACTTCTAGGTCTGACCCAAGCTTCATGTTTGTACATGAAACTCCCTATCTGACAATAACCACTTGGATGTCTAACAGGCTATTCAAACTAACATCCACAACAGAACACATCATTTTCATCCTCTCCTCCCCTTTCTCTATCCACAAAAGCTTGTTTCTCCTCCTGTCTATTCTTAGCAAATGAAGCCATCCAACCAGTTTTGAAGCCAAAAATCTAGGAACCATCTTGATTCCCAGTATCTAATCCATCTATGAATCTTATTGACTTTATCCATAAAATACATCTCAAATTTGCCACCACCTCCTCTAATGTTCTTGTCTGGTTGACTGTCCTACTCATACGAGATCCCCTGTACTTACATCTAGCACATAGCAGGCACTTATTAATATGTTGAATAAATTAACAAGTACAAACCTACAGAATAGAGCAAAATAATCCACACTTAAAAAATATTCAAGAATAATAGATATTTGCCATAGAAACTTTAGGAGATTTACAAAGATAATAAAAATTACTTTCCAAACTTTACTTATGATTAGTTATGGCTCAAAACCATTATTCATTTTGTCAATTAATACATTTTTCATGCTTTTCACACAACTATAATTTACCCCCATGCATGTTTACCTGCATTGTCAGTACAACTTACCTCCCAAAGAGAAATTTTAGTTGCTTCTTCCTGCTCAGCCTTCCTTGCTTTTCCAGATTAATGCTATACAGGTTCTTGATCTCTTGATTATATGTTCCATGCCTGACAGAGCCCAGGACTCAGCTCACCCGGTAGCCATTTATTTTGTTCAAGAGTTCCCAACTTTGTTCCTGTCCCTGCCTGCCACCTAACTCCTCCCTACAGTCCTCATTTCCCTTTCCAGAACACTCAACAGTTTGACCCTAGCCTTAATCTAAATTAATCACCCGTAACTGCAAACGTTTGCTACTCCACCCTCTTTGATTCTCTGCATTTACTGGCAGCCTCTAAATGTTTGGTCACTCCACTCATTCCAGCTGCAAGCCAAGTCTGGTAAAACTGATTTTTATTAAAGATACAAGTAGTTACAGTAGTGAGGGGATAGGGCACGAGGGGCTGCAAGTGTCTTCTGGGGCCTGGAGCCGAGTAATTTTCAACATGCCCAACATTTGTTTTGCCTGTGCCAGTTTACAAAGCCTCAGACATCTCTCCACAGCAATCCAAGCGCTATTATTTGCCTACATCCTTTTGTTGACAGGATGAGGACCCTGAATTCAATTTTTTTGTACTAAGGTATCTTTTACTGGCAAACACTTTCAATAATTGTAAGCACGTGCGAATGGAACATTTCGGAAGGAAGAGAGGGAGGGAAACAAAGGAAGAAAAAAAAAGCGATGTATGCCAAGGGCCTCAGGTGGAATTCACAAAGCTGATAGCGCTGGAACATCTACTAACTTGGGAGGTCTAAGACCTCTAGGGCGCACGGCTGGCCTGACCTCATCGCCGATGTTAGTGTAACTTCTCCAGTGCTTAACTTCCGGAATTCCAGCTTCCGTTTGGGCAGGAGTCCTGGGGAATCCAAATGCCTCGGAGGCGGGACTTCCGCCTCTGGCCCTCAATCCCGCCCAGCGCAAACTAGCAAGACATTGGACTCGCCGGGTTTGAGTCTCCTCAGCGCCCGTAGTTCCTGAACTTTGACCGATCCTCAGTGCCGGAGCCGTGGGCTAGCACGCATGCGTTGTTCCTTTGAATGGAGAGCGCCGTTATTCTGGCAGCGGTGGCAGGAGCGGCTGCAGTGCTCCTAGCACTACGGCTGTGGATCGTGCTTCATTCCCGGGTCGTTGTGCCCCGGGAATCTCTCAGTCTCATGGTGGTGGCCGGGTCTGGTAAGTATCAGGGCGGTGACTGTCGGGCTGGGGTTGGACACTACAAACCCCAGAGTACACCGTGACGGTGTTCTCTGGTCTCCTTAGCGTTTTTGCAGCATTGCATGCTGAGGTTTGTAGTTTCTCTGCGTTACCGGAACCGGCCAGCCCGGCCAGCCCGGCCAGCCCAGCCAGGCAAAATGCTGGTTGTCTGACGCTTCCCTGGTCAAGTCTTTAATAACAAATGAGTAACTTGCCCTTATCTGTAGTTAACCTTCTATGCAGCGTATATTTTTCTGACAAATTATTAGTGAACAAAGAGGTCGCAGAAGTCTTTTCATGCTAACATGCAATTTCTTTGACTAAAAATTACTATTTTGCGTTATTAATCTAGACAGTTTATATTTAGTTTAGGAATCATGAATTCCATGTGATAAATGAGGCAAGGTGAATTGCCATATTTGTAAATATATATATATATATATAAATATATATATACACACACACACATATATATATATATATATATATATATATATATATATATAATCCACGAGGATAAAAATTATCTCCTAAGTGTAGGACAGCCCACACTTGAGGGAGGAAATTGTGTCAGAGGAAGAACAGCAAGCTGTCCTATCACGTAATACCATCTAAACAGAGTCCACCAGCTATACAGGTTCTCACAATTTTAAGTGGTAGTTCTGACAGAGGTATACATTATATGCTGTGTAAATTTAGAAATGCCAGGAGATTGCATCAAGATACAATAATTATAGTATGAACAAATCTTCTAAAATTATGTTCCAGTATAATTTATTACTTTATTCACCTAACATATTCTGAGCCATAGGAGAGGCCAGACACTAAACTGTTCTCTGGAAATAACAAAGCTGACTAATTTTATTTGCCATGGACTGCTGACTTTGTCCCAAGCAGTGTGACAGGTGCAAGTATACAGCAGTGAATGAAATGGAGACTAGAAAAACTAACAAAAAACCAAATGGACATTTGCCACAATGAGATAAGAAATAAACTGCATACTATGACGTGAGGAGAGGGAGTTGTGTTTTAGACAGAATTGTCAGGGAAAGCCTCACTGGGAAGATGACATATCCAACAGCAAGGAGGCCAGAGGGCTGGAGCTGACCGAGTAATGGGGAGAGAAGCAGGTGAGGTCCAAGGGTAACAGATTAAGGGGTCACATTATAAGAAGCCTTTTATTCCATGTGAGAAGGGAAACCACTGGATGTTTTTGAGCAAAGGTCAGTAATTTGATCAGCACTTTTTAATAGGATCATACTCGATGCTGTGTTGAAACCAGACTGAAGTAGACACTTGAATAGACAAGTGGACTGTGGGGAACAGACCAGGAAGCTGTGGTCATAATCTGTGGAAAGTGATGCGCCTTGGAACAGAGTGGTAGCAAAGGAGGTGGTGAGAAGTGATTTGATTTTGGATATTTAAAAAATAGAACAAATTTTGTTCCAAAAGAATAAATCTTAATAAAAGAGTAAAATGGAAGATAAAACCCATCATTTTAATAACAATTCAGTAGCAAGTTTAAATTTTCAAGGAATGTGTTCAGTGATGGTTTCCATTAAAAAAAAAAAGACTGTTAAAGCAGGTTTAATGAATTTTTAATTGCACTGGAAAATGTTGTGAATATTAGGTTTTATCCTTAATTGTTCCAGCTGTGAAAACAAGTACCTACTTTGCAAACCACCACACTTTTTCAAGGCTAAAAACAAAAATACTAAAATGAGTATAAATCAGATGTGTAAATTCCTTGCCCTGTATAAGAACACGGGTGACAAGTTAAAAAGTATGATTCTAATTCTTGAAACTCACACTTACTCTATGCTGATTTTATTCCTCTGTCTAATTCCTTCTGCAATCTAGAGAGTAATCCTTCCCTTTGTACTATAAGAAAATATATGTGTTGAGAGAAATCACATACTTCATTTGTTTGATTATCCTTCTATTCACTCTATCACTATTGAAAGCTCTTTCTTAAAAACATAAGAGAAGCGAGGAGAGCGGGAAGAGCTCTGTAGGTCGGGAGAACAGTGATTAGAGGCAAGGAAAAGGTAACAAGATGAATATAGAGAATGTTAAGGACAGCAACCTGGCTGAGGCTGAGAGATTGTGAAATGAAACTAAATAGATATGATAGAGCTAGTTGGTAAGGAATGTGATTGTTTTGCTTCAGTGGCATATAGTTAATGTGATAGGTAGATGTCCTTTTGGGTTTTTGTTCCTTGAAGGAAACTTCAGTGAACACAGTTGATTTTTTTCAATTCATGGTTTTGAAATTAAACTGAAAATTTTGCAGATTTTACCATTTCAAAAAGCATACAGTTGTTTGGTGAAGAAGATAAGTATTTGAGGACCTGTCGTGTGCTGAGACCTCTATTCGGAGCTGGGGTTGCGAAAGCTGTGGTGAACAGCAGTCTTCCTTAGGAAGACCTGAACCCTGTGGGTCAGTGCTCATGCCTCCCTGACATTTCTCTTCAACCTATTTTCCTGACCTTATTTTGCCCTCATCTTTCTTCCCAGTAGTCCCATCATCCCTTGAACATGCATTTCAGATCTTGCCATCACTTGTCCAAATAATCCCACCTCTGCCCAATGGCCTCCCTAGTCCTGTCTATCCATTAGTTTCATCTTTAAGTCATCTCAGCTGTTATCAGGGATCTCCACTATTCTTATGGCATTGATTTTTCATAACCATTTGTTTCCCTCCACTACCTTCCATTTACATTTTTCTTACTGTCTTGCATTGCTCTTTATATGTCTATTTGTGTCTTGCCCCTCTCCCACTAGGCTTCTTGATAACAGGAGCTGTCTCACATTTCTTTGTACCTTCCTCGGCACCTACTGCTAGTGCTGGTTTTATTTGTATACATTTGTTAGCCTCTTCCTCATATAAAAGTAGTATTTATACAAGGGCATACATTATTGTTTCCAGCTGTTCCTTCTGTCTTTTGAGAAATACACAAAACATAACAGTATAAGATAGTCAAATAGGACAGGGGTCTCCAACTCCGAGGCCATGAACCACTACGGGTCCGTGGCCTGTTAGGAACCAGGCCACACAGCAATAGGTGAGCGGCAGGCGAGTGAGCAAAGTTTCATCTGTATTTGCAGCCGCTTCTCAGCACTAGCATCACCACCTCAGGCATTAGATTCCTATAGGAGCACCCGTCTCTGGTGCCAAAAAGGTTAGGGACTGCTAGAATGGGATACATCCATTACAGATTTCTTAATCTAAGGCCTTCCAATATTTTTTTTTCAGGTGGACATACCACCGAGATCCTGAGGCTGCTTGAGTACTTGTCCAATGCTTACTCTCCCAGACATTACGTCATTGCTGACACTGATGAAATGAGTGCCCAGAAAATAAGTTCTTTTGAACTAGATCGAGCTGATAGAGACCCCAGTACCAGGGTAAGTGATAATTTCTGTTTCCAAGAAAGTTATAAGTTGTGTATTGAGTTTATCACTGGAAAAAATCCATGACACTTCAGTGCCCTGCCCACACAAGGCAGTCAGATGTTTACTACTGATGAAATATATTTCTTTTACTATCAAAACATAAGAATTTCTTTAAATCTTCACATACAAGGGATTGTTTAATTTTTTATATTTTCCTTTGTTCTTTTTTTTTTTACTATTAAGTTTATTGGGGTCACATTGGTTAATGCAATTATATAATTTTCAGGTGTACATTATAATTTGGAATCTGTATATTCTATGGTGTGTTTACCAAAGTCCAGTCTCCTTCAGCTACCATATATTTGATCCCCTTTACCCACTTCACCCTACCCCGTACCCCCTATATTTGATTCCCTTTACCCTGTCTACCTCCCTCTCCTCCCCCAACCCCTACCCTCTGGTAACCACTAGTCCATTGTCCATGTCCATGAGTCTCTGTTTGTCCTGTTCATTTATTGCTTTTAGGTTTATATCCCAAGATAAGTGATACCATGTGATTTTCAACTGTTTCTGTCTGGCTTATTTTGCTTAGCATGATTATCTTGAAGTCCATCCATGTTGTCGCAAATGGCAGTATCTCATCTCTTCTTATGGCTGAGTAATATTCCATTGTATATATGTACCACAGCTTCTTTATCCAGTTATCTATTGTAGGACACTTCGCTTGCTTCCATGTCCTGGCCACTGTGAATAATGCTTCCATGAACATCGATGTGCAAATATCTTTATGGATATGAGTTGTCAAGTCTTTGGGATAAATACCCAGTAGAGGGATTGCTGGATCATATGGTAGATCAATTCTTAGTTTTTTGAGGAACCTCCATACTGTTTTCCATAGTGGCTGTACCAATGTGCAGTTCCACCAGCAGTGTTTGAGGGTTCCTTTTTCTCCACATCCTCTCCAACATTTGTTATTACTTGTCCTATTGATTACAGCTATTCTAACAGGTGTGAGATGGTATCATTGTGGCTTTGATTTGCATTTCCCTAGTAGCTAGCGATGTTGAGCATCTTTTCATACATGTGTTGGCCATTTGTATGTCCTCTAGGGAGAAGTGTCTGTTCAGGTCCTCTGCCCATTTTTTGATTGGATCGTTTGTTTTTTTGTTCTTATTGAGTCGTATGAGTTCTTTGTATATTTTGGATATTAGGCCCTTATTGGAGGTGTTGCTTGCAAATATATTTTCCCATTTACATGATTGTCTCTTTACCTTGTTGACGGTTTCTTTCACTGGGCAGAAGCTTTTTAGTTTGATGTAGTCCCATTCTTTTATTTTAGCTTTTACTTGCCTCTGAGATCAAATTCATAAAACCCTCTTTAAGTCTTAGGTCCTTGAGTTTAGTTCCTATGTTTTCTTCTAAGCATTTTATTGTTTCAAGTTCATATTTTCAGGTTCTTAATCCATTTTGAGTTAATTTTGGTATGTGGTGATAGACAACAATCTAATTTCATTCTTTCTCAGGTGGCTTTCCAGTTTTCCCAGCACTATTTATTGAAGAGGCTTTCCTTTCTCTACTGTATGTTTTTGGCTTTTTTGTCGAAATTATTTGCCCATATAAACATGGATTTAATCCTGGACTTTCAATTCTGTTCCGCTGGTCCCTGTGTCTGTTTTTCTGCCAATACCATGCCATTTTGATTACTGTTGCTTTGTAGTGTAATTTGAAGTTGGTCAGAGTGATACCTCCAACCTCATTCTTTTCTGTCAGGATGCCTTTTGGCAATTTGAGATCTTTTGTGCTTCCATACAAATCTGATGATTTTTTGTTCTATTTCTTTAAAAAATGCCGATGGGATTTTGATGGAGATTGCATTAAATCTGTATAATGCTTTAGGTAATAAGGTTATTTTAACTATATCGATTCTTCCAATCCAAGAACACGGACTATCTTTTCAATTCTTTGTATCTTCTTCGATTTTTAATAGGGTCTTGTGTTTTCATTATATAGATCCTTCAAATGTTTTGTTAGATTATTGCTAAGTATTTTATTCTTTTTCTTGCAATTGCCAAAGGAATTATTTTTTCCACTTCTTTTTCTGACACATCATTATTAAGTACACTATGGATTTTTGAACACTGATTTTATATCCAGAAACTTTACTGCATTTGGTTATTGTTTCTAGTAGTGTTCTAGTGGTGTCTTTAGGGTTTTATGTATAGAGAATCATGTTATCTGCACATAGTGACAGTTTGACTTCTTCATTTCCCATTTGGATGCCTTTTATACCTTTCTCTTGCCTGATTACACTCGCCAGGACCTCCAATGTTATATTGAATAACAGTGGCAACAGTGGACAGCCTTGTCTTGTTCCTGATCTTAGAGAGAAGGTTTTTAGTTTTTCACCATGAAGTATAATGTTGGCTAAGGGTTTGTCATATATGGCCTTTATTATGTTAAGGTACTTTCCTTCTATACCGATTTTGTTAAGTGTTTTGATTATAAATGGATGCTGTATCTTGTCGAAGGCTTTTTCTACATCTATTGATATGATCATATGATTCTTATTTTTTAATTTGTTTATGTGGTGTATCATGTAAATCGATTTGCATATGTTGAACCATCCCTCTGCCCCTGGGATGAAGCCCACCTGATCATGTGTATAATCTTTTTAATATGTTGCTGTATTTGGTTCACTAGTATCTTATTTAGGATTTTTGCAGCTGTGTTCATGAGAGATATTGGTCTGTAGTTTTCTTGTGTTATCTTTACCAGGTTTTGGCATCAGGGTAATACTGGCCTCTTAAAATGAGTTGGGAAGTATTGCCTCCTCTTTGCTTTTTTTGGAAGAGTTTGATGAAAATAGGTATTAAATCTTCTTTGAATATTTGGTAGAATTCACTGGTGAAGCCATCTGGTCCTGGACTTTTACTTTTTGGTAGGTTTTTGATGATTGTTACAATTTCCATACTGCTGATCATTCTGTTTAGATTTTCCAGATCTTCTTGATTCAGACTAGGAAGGTTGTATCTTTCTAAGTACTTGTCCATTTCTTCTAGGTTATTAAATTTGGTGTTATATACTTTTTTCTTGGTATTCTTGTATGATCCTTTGTATTTCTGTAGTGTCTGTCATAGTTTCTCCTCTTTCACTCCTGATTTTGTTTATTTGTGTCCTTTCTCTTTAATGAGTCTAGCCAGGGATTTGTCAAGTTTATTAACCTTCTCAAAGGACCAGCTCTTTGTTGCATTTATTTTTTCCATTTTTTGTTTTGTTTTCATTTTCATTTAATTCTGCTCTAAAATTGATTATTTCTTTCCTACTGCTGATTTTAGGCTTCATTTATTCTTCCTTTTCTAGTTTTTAAAGATGAAGCATTAGGTTGTTTATTTGGGCTCAATCTTGTTTTTTGAGGTACTCCTGTAATGATATGAACTTTCCTTTTATTACCGCTTTTGCCATGTCTCAAAAGTTTCAATGTGTTGTACTACTGTTATTATTCATTTCTATGTATCTCTTGATCTCTCTTTTTATTTCTTCTCTGACTCAGTCATTCTTTCATAGCATGTTGTTTAATCTCTATGTATTTGTGGTTCTTCCTGCTCTCTTTTTACAGTTGATCTCTAGTTTCAAAGCATTATGATGAGAGAATATGGTTGGTATGATTTCAACCCTCTTATGTTTGTTGAGGCTATCTCTGTGTCCCATTATGTGGTCGATTCTTGAGAATATTCCATGTGTACTAGAGAAAAATGTATAAGCAGCTGTTTGGGGATAGAAGGCTCTGTATATGTCAATTATGTCCAATTGGTCTAATGTGTCATTTAAGGATGTTATTTCCTTATTGATTTTCTGTTTGGATGATCTGTTCATATCTGGCAGTATTTAGGGGTATTTAGGTCTCCTACTATGATAGTGTTCTGGTCTGTTTCTCCCTTTAGTTCTGTTAGTAATTGCTTTATATATTTCAGGGCTCCCTGATTGGGAGCATAGATATTAATAAGTGTTATGTCTTCTTGATGCATGATTCTCTTTATCATTATGAAGTGTCCCTTGGTATCTTTCTTTATCGTTTTGATTTTAAAGTCTATTTCATCCAATATTAGTACCACTAGTCCTGCTTTTGTCAGAATGCCATTTGCTGGAAATATCGTTTTTCACCCTTTTACCTTGAGTCTATATTTGTCTTTGGAGCTGAGATGTGTCTCCTGGAGGCAGCATATGGTTGGGTTTTTTTTTCATCCATTCTGCAACTCCGTGCCTTTTTATTGGTGAGTTCAGTCCATTTATATTTAGGGTGATTATTGAAATATGAAGTTTTCCTATAGCCATTTTATCTTTTGCTTTCTGGTAGCTCAGTGTTTTCATTGCTTACTTGTCCTCATGTTTCTATTTTTTTATTTTGGATGGCTTTTGTAGATTTTCCCTCTGGTTCTTCTTGTTTTATGTTATATAATTCCATTCTGAGTGTTTGGTGTGTGATTACCATTACAAATATGAAAAGGATAGTTATATATATACATATATAGTTATATATATATATATATATATAGTTATATATATAACTATATATATATATATAACTATCCTATATATATATATATAACTATATATATATAACTATCCTTTTATATATATATATTTATTTTATATTTTATATTTATATATATATACAGTTGTCCCTTTTCTTCTGCGTATGCCTTAACTCGATTCCCCTTTGCGAATTTGGATCTTTGAATCCTCCTCTTTTCAGTCATTATTATCTCAATTTGTCCCTATGTATGCTGAACGTTCATTACTATTTTGCTATAGCAATTCTCTTCTTATTATTTAAGCTTATAATGCCTTGTTCTTAGTAAGGATTGCACTCCTCCTCTTATGTTTGGCTGATAGTCATGTTACTCCTAATTATATTTTTGTGGGTTTTTTTGTCATTTTGTTTTAGGTGAGCTTAACCCTTTCAGTATTTCCTGTAGTGTAGGCCTCATAGTGGAGAATTCTCTCTGGAAAGGTCTTAATTTCTCCTTCATATCTAGAAGGAGAGCTTAGCTGGATACATTATTCTAGGCTGGTAGTTCCTTTCACTTAATAGTTAAAATATTTGATTCCATTCCTTTCTGGCTTGTAAGGTTTGCTCTAAGAAATCCGATGATAATCTAAAGCATTTTCCTTTATATGTTACCGTTTTTTCTCTCTGGCCACCTTGAGAATTCTATCTTTGTCGCTGATTTTTGGTAACTTTAATATAATGTGTCTTGGAGAAGGCCTTTTTGGGTTGAGATCATTGGGTATTCTGTTGACTTCTTGAATTCCAAGCTCCAGCTCATTCCTTAGATTTGGGAAATTCTCATCCACTATTTGTCTGAAAATGCTTTCTAGACCCTGCTCCTTTTCCTCTCCTTTGATAATGCCCATTATTCTAATGTTTCCTCTCCTGAAATTATCAGTTAGTTCTTGTGTTTCTCTTTAATTATTTTTCATTCTTTGGTTTCTCTCTTCTTCCTCTGATTTATTCCTAGATTTCTGTCTTTGATATCATTGATCCTTTCCTCCATTTGGTCAACTCTATTTCCCAAACTTGCTATTTCATTTTTCAGCTCTTGCAATATCATGTGTTTTTTATCTCCAGAAGTTCTATTTGGTTGTTTTTGTTGGTTTCAATTTCTTTGCTAAAAAGCTCATTCTGCTGAATGTTTTTTCAATTCCTGGAATTGTTGATGTGAATTATTTTGGATCTCATTGAGTTTTTCAGAAGTACCATCCTGAATTCTCTGTCATTTAAATTGCATATTTCTATGTCTGTAAGCTTATTTTCTGGAGATTTTTCTCTTTCTTTCTGCTCTGCCTTGTCACCTTGGTTGTTCATGGTGTTTAATGGACTATTTCTCCGCTTGGGCATTAATGGAAGTATATTCTACTGTTTTTCCAGAAAGAAGATTTATTATATAAAGGCCTCTCTTTAGCCTGTTGCACAGAAGGCGCTTTTCTTTTGGTTTTCAGTAGGTGGTGTCTAAGCCTCTTGGATCCCTGCTTTATATAAAGCCTAAATAATGCCTTTTTTAATTTCTTGTAGATATTTAATCACGCTCGCTACCCTCAGTTTCAGTCCCTGTCATTGTCAGCAACAGTGTTTGCTCAGATTCCCCTGGGGCTTCGTGGTGATTGGTCTCGGAGGGTATGGGGGAGGAGACCTCTGGGTTGAGGGTTGGGGGCTGCGACTCAGCTCAGTTTTGTAACTGCAGCCGGTAAAAATCAACTGTTTCTCTGCGGTCCTGTCTTGCTTCTCTGCTTTCTGCCCTGATGACTGGGCCCTGCTGCTGCAGGCTGCATGGAAGTCACAGCACTTCCAGGCATGGCTGTTCAGGGAAGTCACCGCACCTTTCCCCTCCCTCTCCTCCTGCAGGGAGCTCCAGAGCCTGGGAGAGGTAGCTTCAGTCTGGGCAGCCTTTGCTCAGATTCCCCAGGGGCTCTGCAGTGTCCAGTCTTGGAGAGTATGGGGAAGGGGCCCTCTGGGTTGGGAGTTGAGGGCTGCAGCTCAGCCTCAGTTTTGCAACCGCAGCCGGTAAATATCAACTTTTTCTGCTGTCCCACTTCTCTGCCTTCAGCCCTGATGACTGGGCCCTGCTGCTGGCTGGCCATGGGGAGCTCACAGCTTTCCCAGGCAGGGCTGTCCAGGGAACTCACCGCACCTTCTCCCCTCTCCCTCCTCCTGCAGGGAGCTCCAGCTGCTGGGAGAGGCAGCTTCTTTGTTTCTCCCAATCTACTGCCCAACTGGGGTTCTGCTCTGTGGTAGCTCTTATGCGTAGATCCCACGCTTAGACGTGCTGGTGTGTGGTTTGGGTGTTTTTTGTTGAGTTTTAGATGTTCAGCTTATTGTTGTTTCAAGGGGAGAGATCTGAGGAAGTCTTTCACTCCACCATGTTTCCCAGAATCCCTCTTTTATTCTTTAAATAGTGGAAATTATTTTTTAGTTAATTCCAACTGTGAAAACATGCATAAAGCATCCAGTTATGTGCCTTTGGCTCTTTAAGTTCTTTATCAGTGTATTACATTTATTGATAATTTGATTTATCTATAACTACCTCCTATTCAAATCGTATTCGTATGTTTTTAAAATTACTTCTCTGTCCTTGCTTGCTGACTTCATTTCAGCATTTTAGTTAGACTTTGGAGTAAAAGAAAAAAGTGAAACTATGTCTTTTTCAAGAGCTGCTCTTTATGTAGCTTGTCTTCATCCATCCTTCTCTCTGGTACGTGCCCCACCGTGGGGATGCAACAGGTCGTTCAGTGACCTAGCGACCTAGCTCAGGCCACTCAAAGTGTTTCTCTGGGCTTTTTGGGCTTGGGGAACTAGGAATGAAGGCAGTCTTTCTTCAGGGGCAAACTCCGTAAAAGATAAAACTTGAGAGTTTCTGGTAGTCATATTTTCATGTGGTGGATAAAGACAGACTGCAGATAGAGAAAAGAATGAAGTTAATACACAGGAAGAATAAAATAAGAAACCATTTGGTAAGTCTTGCTTTCAGTGACTGCAGAGATCCAACCACATTTGTGTGGGTACTGGCTTGGCGATTCTTATCTTTCTTGGAAAGCAGGATTCACTACATAGCCCCTCTCCACTACCCTGCCCCACTTTCCTCCTCCTGCTCCTTCTAACCGTTTGAAGCTTGTTTTAGTTGAGTCGTGATCACTTGTAAACATGATCCCCGACTAAAACACAATTGAAATGTATTCTTGAAGAGGCCATGTCAGACAGGATCAGAATCTGCTTCTGTTATTCAGCCAGAGCAAAATGCATGGTATTTTTTCTATGTAGAAGATAAGCTAAATACTTCATTTCTGTTTCAGGAATCAATACTGTATTAGTTTCCTAGGGCTCCTGTAACAAAGCACTGCAAACTAGATAGCTTAAGACAACGGAAATTTATTTTCTCACAGTCCTGGAGAGCAGAAGTGTGATATCAAGGTGTCAGCAGGGCCATGCTCTCTCTGAAGACTCTAGGGGAGAATTCTCCCTTGCCTCTTCTTAGCTTCTGACAGTTGAAGGTAGTCCTTGGCCTTCCTTGGGTTGTAGCAGCATCGTTCTAATCTCTGCCTCTATGGTCACAGAGCCGTTCTTGTGTCTGTCTTCACCTGCTCTTCTCGTAAGGACACCAGTTGTTGGATTTCAGGCCCACCTGACTTGGCCACATCTACAAGACCCTATGTCCAAACAAGGCCACGTTCATAGGCTCCAGGTGGCCACAGGTTTTTGGAGGACACTATTCATTCATGTGTGCCAGTAATTGATCCTTCCAGTAATGTGTGAGACAGATAATAGTATCTTCATTTTATAAATGAGAAAACTGAGGCTTAGAGGTGTAAATAATCAGCCATGGCCCTACCAAATATATGGCACTTACCTAAACGTGTTTTCTCCAAAGGCTGTGCTTTTTCTGCACAGGCCTCTCTGCCTCTTTTGTGCATTCTTTTCCAAGTCAAAAAATTAAGTGAAAAGAGAATACTTTAGGAATCCTTATCCAAGACATCAGAAACTAAAAATCTCTTATCTTAGAGCGTGTATTAGAATTGGTGGAAAATTTGGAGAACATGATGATTTTTCACACAAGGGATATAAATTGTATTGTAATTTAGCTGTGATATAAAGGTCAGATAATTACAAAATTTTTATTGTTTCCAACATAACAAACAGACGTCTTCGTTTTGGTTCAATAATTAGTCTGCAATTGTATCCAATTTGAAGGCTCCAGTTTTAATTCAGCATACATACTATTTCCCTCCTAGTCCATGTGTATTGTTTATTTGCTGAATTACTTCATGGTTGAGTGAAACATCTGGACGATTGTTATGTAGTGTGGATCAGTGCCACTTTGGAACCCAGTAAGTTGGGTTTGATTCACTTTAATGAGAAAGGCAAAGATTTGGGGCTTTTTAAGTGCCATTTTTTTTTCTTATTATCCAAGTGGCACCACAGTGTAGGTCAAGCATCTCTGTTTTACTTCCTTCTTCCATTAGTTAATTTACTGCTGGGGCAATGCCACTCCTGTTAGAGAAATAAAAACTCTACCCTGTTCCTGAAAGGTTGTCTCCTCATGAATGTGAAGGTGGTAAGAGTTCCTGCAGAGATGCAGAGGAGAGCCACTGAGGGTAGTAGTATGAACATGCTCGTTTTCCTTTCTGCTGGCCACCCCAGTGTGCCACAGTTCGGAGAGAGGAGGCATGGTGGAGAGACACCTTCCCACCATGCCTTGCTAAAAGGTGGACTCCACTTAGTCCTGTTTCTACACTCCAGCTTAGGGAAGCTGTACCTACAGCCCCTCGACAGCTTATCCACTGTACTTTCCATGGAGCTCACAACACTGGGGAGAGAGGGTCTTACTGAAGAAATCAGTAGTGATCAATACATTTGCTAGCAGAGCCCTTATCATCCACAAATACAAACAATCTAGATCTGCTCTGTCTAGTACAGCAGCCACCAGTATTGGCCCAGCAGCATTTATCAAATGCTCGTTACATCAGGTTTCTTCTTTGTTAGCTGGTTCATTTGTCTATCTCTGAGCTAATATCAAGCTCCCTTAGTCTTACTCCTCAGAAGTGTCATAATTCTTTCTTTTTCATTTGGGTTTTTGAATTAGCTTTGACAGGTTCACAAAGAACCCTGTTGTAATTTTATTTTAATTAAATTAAATCAATACATCAGTTTGAGGAGAACCTACACCTATATGTGCTGTACTGTATGCACGTTATATCTTCTTCCATCTTTATATTTTTACTTTTTGGTGTGTCATTGAGTTTTAGGTGTGTCTTTTATAAATGACGTACAGCATGATTTTTTAAATTTAGAACCATAAATCATTATCTTTTAACTAGCATGTTTGGTTCATGTACATTTATTGTGGTTACTAATGTATTAGATTTATTTTTACTATTTTATTTGATTCTATTTACCATATTTTTTCCTTTGAATTTTTTTTTCTCTTTTCTGTCTTCTTTTTGGATTAATTGAGCCTTCTTTATCCTACCTTTTTTCCTTTTCTTGGAATTAAAATTATTCTGTTTTCTTAGACATTATCCTTAAATTGTTAACATGGATACTTAACTTAAAATCAAAAACTTAATATCTCCATCTTCCTACTGAAAAATGAGGTTTTAGAATGTTCTTAACTGTGATCACCACTTTCCATCTTATATATTATTGTTCAATATTTGGGTTCTACCTTGTTTTTATACCATCTGAATTACTTATTACTACTATGGTTTTATATAGTCAGTGCTTATTTAGATTTACATAACGTTTTTTTGCTTACCCTCATTACTCCTTCCTTTTGAATTCAATGTCTTTCTTTCAGAAGTATATCTTTTATTAGTTATTTCATGGAAGGTTTATAAGTGATTTATTCTTTCCCTGATTTGTTTGCTGGCAGATATGTGTTGATTTTACCCTTCCTGTGATTGTATTCTGCATATTTTTTCTGTTTTTTAAAAACAATTTTTTATTTTTCAATTATAGTTGACCTACAATATTATGTTAGTTTCAGTGTAAAATATGGTGATTAAGTATTTATGTAACTTTCGAAATGATCACCCTGATAAATCTAGCACCCATATGACACCATACATAGTTACTACATTATTATTGACTATATTTGCTATGCTATGCTTGACAACCTCATGACTCTTTTGTACTTCTTAATCCCTTCACCTTTTTCACCCATCCCCTCAACCCCCTTTCCATCTAGCAACCATCAAAATGCTCTCTGTATCTATAAGTTTGTTTCCATTTTGTTTGTTCGTTTATTTTGTTCTATAGATTCTATGTGTAAGCGAAATCATATGGCATTTGTCTTTCTCTGTCTGACTCCACTCAGCACAATACCCTCTAGGTCCATCCATGTTGTTGCAGATGGCAAGATTTAATTCTTTTTTTTTTTTTTTTATGGCTGAGTAATATTCCCTTGTATATGTATACCATCTCTTCTTTATCCATTCATCCATTAATGGACACCCAGGTTGCATTCATATGTTGGCTATTGTAAATAATGCTGCAATGAACATATGGATTCACATGTCCCTTTAAACTAACGTTTTGGGTTTCTTCAGGTAAGTGCCCAGAGGTGGGAACACTGGGTCTTTCTTTGTCTCTTATAGCCTTTGTTTTAAAGTCTGTTTCATGTGGTAAAAGTATTACTATCAACTTTTTATTTTGTTTCCATTTTCAGGAAATATCTTTTTCCAAACCTTTACTTTCAGTCTCTGTGTGTCTTTTGATCTGAAGTGAGTTTCTTGTAGGCATCATCTGCAAGGGTTTTTTGGTTTTTTGTTTTTTTTTTTGTCCGTTTAACCACTCTGTCTTTTGATTGGAGCATTTAATCCATTTACATTTAAAGCAATTATTGATAGATATGTAATTACTGCTTTTTATTATTCATGTTTTTGAACTTTTTTTCTTTTTCTTATATAAGTCCCTCTAACATTTCTTGTAATACTGGTTTGGCGGTTATGAACTCCTTTAGTTTTTTCTTGTCTGGGAATGTCTTTATCTGTACTTTAATTCTAAATGATTGCTTTGCTGAGTAGAAGGATCTTGGCTGTAGGGTTTTCATTTTTATCAGTTTGAATATTTCATGCCAATCCCTTCTGGCCTGCAAGTTTCTGTTGAGAAATCAGCTACCAGTCTTTTGGGAGCACCCCGGTAGGTAACTAACTGCTTTTCTCTTGCTGCTTTTTAAGATTTTATCTTTATCTTTAACCTTTGGCATTTTAATGATGATGTGTCTGGATGTGGGCCTGATGTGGGTCTGTGCCTGGCATTTTGTGAAATAGTAGGGAGGTCAGTGTGGCCAAAGCAAAGTAAGCGAGGGAGAACTGAGTAGGTTATAAGGCCATAGAGGTCAAGGTAAGGATGTTGGGGTCAGATTTTTTAAGGCCTTGTGGTCCATTCTCAGTCTCAGATTCTTTTCTCTATAGGTGAAATGGGGAGCCATTGGGAAGTTTTAGATGGAGGAGTGATGTGATCTGACTTATATTTTAACGGGATCATTTTGGCTGCTGAATAAACTAAAAGGGAAAAGGGCAGAAGCAAGTAAAGGAGTTTGGAGGCTGTTGCCATTACTCAAATGAAAGACCAGTGTGGCATGGACCAGGATGGCAATGGGGAATTTAGTCGGATTCTGGGAAGTAGTCAGATTCAGGTAGAACTAAAAGGATTTACTGGCAAATAAGATGTGGGTGTGGGGAGAAGATGAGGAATGGAGGACGATGTCCAGATTTTTGGCCTGAGCTACCAGAAAAATGGAGTTGTCATTTATTTACATGGGGAAGATTACATGAGGGATCAGGAGAGTCAGTGTGGGATGTCTGTAAACCTACAAGTTAAGATGTTGACTGTGTGTCGTTGGATCTGTGAATCTGAAGTTAAAGAGGAAAGTCTGGTCTGGGATATAAATTTTGGAGTCATCTGTGTTTACACTTAAAATAAGAAACTAGATGAGATCACCCAGGGGTTGAGTACAGTTAAAAAATAAAAGAGGACTAAGAACTGAGCTCCAAAGCATTCTAACTTTCCAGTATAGGGGAGCTGTTGTTGTGGGAACATCAGCTGCCAGCCTCTCCTTCTGAACCTGCAGGGATAATCAAACCCCAGCCCTAAATTGCTGGCATGTCTTCCTCCCCAGACCTCAGTGTCACAGGCTATCTGCTCCCTTTTCATTTTCTTCTTGCTTCTAGCAAGTAGGGATTTCCCTTCTTCCAAGTTCAGAAAAAATATTTTGTTATATTTCTTACAGTACTTTAATTTGTTTATGGAAGGTGAGTTTTCAGTTTGGTTTATGTCACCTACCAAAACCAAACTCAAATTCATATTCTAGTGAAAGTCAGAGTTTTCATGTATCGTCTGTGTAGATGCTTATTCTGGACTATTTGTATAAATAGCCTCCCACCCTATCCACACAATTTTCCTCACTTTTTCTTTTCTGATGTAACTGTACCAACAGTAATTTTCTAGCTATAGATAATACTCCTGTGGTTAAGGGCTTTGCCTCTCTTTATGGTTTAATTTTTTTAGACTTCTTAAGTGAACCAGGAAATCTGTACCATTTTAGAGCATTAACAGTAATGGCATTCTGTACCTGGGCAAGGAGGTGTCTTGTCCATATCACTCGGAGCACTTGAAGAATAAAAGTACACTGATTCACACCTGGTTCTGATGAGAAGCCCAAACCCACATTGTCAACACAAGGCTATTCTTCTAGAAATCAGAAATACTAATTACCAGTTGTGAATTGCTTTGAGCAGACCCACGTAACATAGAAACTTTCTTTTGTTTGGTTTATAACATCTCTATATGGAATTATTCAGTAAATTTCTAAATGTTTTTTGCTACTTTGTAGAAAAAATATTTAGATGCTGGTATTTACCCATTTATGCTAGATGTAAATATACAGCAGGTTTTAAGCTAAATTTTATATTAATAATGTAATATTAATAATGTAGTAGAGATGACCTACTTTTGTTGCAGAAACTCCATTAAAATTACTCCGGATTCCTAAGATTCAGTGTAATCTTTTAATGGTGTTTAAAATTTTCAGCTATGTAATTCACTTTATCAGCACACGAGAATGAAAAGAAATCATTATTCCTGTGTAATTTTAAACTCTTACTGTTAGCCGATGTTTTTCTGAGTAGTTTCACTAGCTCCTTAAGAGAAACAGG
The DNA here is from genome assembly GCF_902729225.1 of Pteropus medius. Taxonomy (NCBI): domain Eukaryota; kingdom Metazoa; phylum Chordata; class Mammalia; order Chiroptera; family Pteropodidae; genus Pteropus; species Pteropus medius. The sequence goes on along the minus strand of NW_024344253.1, from coordinate 415,937 downwards.
CTTCCCTTGGGAGAAACATCTCAACCTCGAATAAAGCAAGTGAGATTAGAGAAGTAAGTAGCAAAAACCTAAACAAAAAACAAACAAAACAACAAAAACGAATGTTTAGCTGTGAAATTACTTATATGAAAAAATATCTTGAAAAACCTTCTAAAGGAAATGTAATTTCCCTTGGGATTAGTTCTAAAGTAAAGAGTAGCTAAAGTAATATCTTTCAGAAAATTGAACAGTAACCTCTCTAAAGAAAACCGATTACCAGAGCTATATTATGTGATGGTAAGTGAAAAATCAAACCAGAGCTTTTTTCCTGGAGAGCAGCAGTCCTCTCATTGCCTGTGTTCCAGCAGGAACGTCCCCCTGCGAGACCTGGAAGGAAATGAGACTCAGGGCAGTGCTCTGTGGGTATTGGGTCATCCTTTCACTTGCTACCCAGTCTCAGCCTTATCTGTTAACCACCTCCCTTGACGATCATTACTCCTTATAACTCCTCTTACAGCACAGGTCAGCACCTTTAGATCATATCACTAAAGTAAAAAGCTCAATGATGCTCAAGTAAAACATTTTTTATATTGCATGTAAGCATTAAAGAATGGGCTTGCTTCATATGTACAGCAATAGAAGTTGCTGAAAACAGATTTGAAGGGTCAAAAATTTCTTTACGAAAATTTCTTCACCACTACTCTATAATATTTTACCAAGGAAGATTGTTTATTTATTCAAAAAATACTAAATGAGTACCAATTCTGTAGAAGATACTTTGTTTATGTGGATATTTCAGCAAATCTTTATCGAATATGCCCCAGGATTAACTGTGACAGGATTGTAAGTACCTATATTTGTTTCTTTACTCTTTTCTTTCCATTTTTTTGTTGTTCTTTAATTTAAAAACTTTGAATAGTAAAGAAGTATACAAACTACAAAGTGGGAGTTCCCTATCACCACCCCAATCCCACTCCCTCGAGGTAAACATTATATCTACTTGAGTTATTTGCTGCTGCTATAACTTTTTCCCTCCTGTTATACATGTACCTGAAATATTATGAATTATGTGCACATACATACACATCACTATGTAAGCTGGGGGACAGGATATGGCTAGTTTATAAATCTCATCGAACTTTGTTGTTACCAGCTTTTTTCATTTAACTATACCTGATAGCTTCCCGTGTTGGTACATTATAGGTCTGCCCTATACCTTTAATAATTACATAGTAGTCTATAGTATTGATGTACCATTTCCCTATTGCCCTTTTCAGTTTTTCACTGAATACCACAGTAAACATTTCTGTACTTATACACATTCTTATAACTTTACGATAAGTATAAATGTAACTTTGATTAGAAAAAAAAGTTAAAAACCAAAAAGCCCAGGAGGAGGAAAAATATGGCGTAGATGATAGAGGCTCTGTGACCAAATCAAAGTTGTGATGGAAACAAGGAGCAGCAGCAAGGAAAAATCGCCTTGGATCTAGATGAACAAGCCGTACAATTAGAAAGAAATCCAAGAAATCACCCTGCAACGCCAGAAGGTAGGATGGGGCAAGGACGCGGGGCTGCTGGGTCTCCAGAGGCTGAGTGAGATGGAGGCTGCGGCAGCAGCAGACGCCTCTTAAAGGGACCGCATCTGCAAGCGGATTTTCACAGTGACAGACCTGCTTGCTCTGAGCACCTGTACCGGTTTGGCTGTCGCTGGAGGCACCAGGGACTTACAGGGAGACATTGTCAGATTGAGGGCTGAGGAGAGACCCACTCTGTATGCAAGTGCTGGCAATATCCGTTGTTCCCTGTTGAGTCCTCCCCCATACCAGTGCACGGACACAGTGCCGCCATAGCCGTTATGTCATCAAGCTGGATAACAGAGGTCGCTCTGCCCAGAGGATTCCCTGAAACCCCGCCTATCCCAACTCGGGCCCCACCCAAGCCACATCCAGGTATATCCTCAGCGAGTCAGGTGTTCCTTGCTGAGCAGCACCAAGATTCACACTGGTGGCAGCTGGCTTCGGTTTCTGATGTGGCCTTTTGAGGCACTTATAAGCACAGCGTCTGTGGATTGCTTGCTGAAGGTGGTCTCGAAGAGGCAGAGGCTTGAGCTAAATTTGGCCTGCAGCTGAATCCCTCTCAGGACTGTGCCACTGGACACCTACTTCACAAATCCACACCAATAAGACTGGGAGACTTAGGAGCTTTTCTTACTACATAGAAACACACACGGAAAGACAGCCAAAATGGGAAGACTAAGAACAGAAACCATATGAGAGAAGAGAACAGAGATCCAGATATAATGGAGTCAAGTAATCTAACAGATGCAGAGTTCAGAACACTGGTTATAAAGATACTCAATGAACTTTTGAGAAGTGTAGATAAATTCAACAAAGAGATAAAAAAAACATAAAAATGGAAATGGAAATTATAAAAGGGAACCAGTCTGAAATAAAGAACACAGTAACTGAGATGAGAAGTATATTGAATAAACAAAGTGAATAAAGAAAAGGATCAAATGCCCTACCTAGAGGACAGTAAAGCCAAAGACACACAATCAGAATCGCAAGAGATAAGATGCTAAGACTATAAAAATAATTTAAGGAAGATATGGGACAGTATTAAGGGTCCAAATATCCATTTGATTAGCGTAACTGAAGAAAATCAAGATCTTGAACAGCTAGCTGTTTGAAGAAATAATGATGGAAAACTTCCCTAACCTGGTGAAGGAAGTGGACATAAAAACCTGGAAGCTCAGAGAATTCCAAAAATCAGGGATCCAAAGAGGCCCACACCAAGACACATAATTAAAATGCCAAAAGTTAAATACAAAGAAAGAATATTAAAAGCAGCAAGAGAAAAACAGATAATTACTTATAAGGGAACACTCATAAGAGTGGCAGCTGATTTCTCAAAAGAAACTATGCAGGACAGAAAGGCTTGGGAAAAAATATTCAACAGGATGAAGACCCAGGATCTACAACCAAGAATAATTTATCCAGCAAAACTATTATTTAAAGTTGCAGGACAGATAAAGAGCTTCCTAGACAAAAATTCTTCAAGAAGAAAAAACACGTATCAAAAAACAGGAATAAAGAATGCTAACAACTACATTCCTATCAATAAGTACCTCAAATGGAAAAGAATTAAGTCCTCCAACCAAAAGATAGAGTGGCTGAAAGGATAAGAAAACAAGACCCCTACATATGAAAAGGAAGGGGATGGAAAAAGATATTACTTCAATGGACCTAGAAGGTATTTAAATCAGACTAGAAAAAAATAAACACTATGCGATTTCACTTATATGCAGAATCTAAGGAATAAAAAGAACAAACGAATCAAAAACAGACTCACAAATATAGTGGACAATTTGGTGATGGACAGAGGGGAGCAGGGTTTGGGGAGCTGGGAGAATGGGGTGAAGGGTTAAAGAAGTACAAATTAGTAGCTGATGGATGGTCACGGGGATGGGGAGCACGGCATAGGGAATGCAGTCAGCATTAATACATCGGCTGGGTGGAGGGTCAGGGGAGGGAGGGAGCAACGGGGAGGATTGTTTTCCGAACTATATAGATGTCTAACCAATGTACAGTTTACTTGAAACTAATTTAAATAAATTTAAAAAAAAATAATAATAATAACCCAAAAAGCCCAAGTTAAGTAACTGGCTAACATTAAAGAGCATGCAGACCCATGCCCACCATAGCATTCTGCTGGATCATTGACTGAATTCCTGTTTTGAAGTAAATGTAGTAAACATAAAAGAGTATAAATATCTTGGGAGTTACAGACAAATGTAATACATGTCCCAAACTGTTCTTGTCCTGGTTAGTAAACAAAACCTCCTGTGCCCTCTAGAGTTCATATTTTGCCGTAGTTTGCTCATGCCAGCAATACCGAGTGCCTGGTACATGCAAACCCTATATGTGCTGCAGTTGCTTTGGACTCAGGTCTTCTTGTCTGCCCACAGTTATCTCTCCAAGACATTTCATTGCACAAATAACACAGTATTATAACATTTTCAGTGGTTTCCTTAATATGAAAAAGTGTGTTTGGAGCCAAGAGCCAATGTCCATTAGAGGCATTCTTTCTCTCTAAAATCAGAAGCAAAATAAGAATATTTGCCATTAGTCATACCATTTTTTGTTTTGACTCTCCACCTAACATGAAATAAGAGGTATAAATGTTGAAAAAGAAGAAATAAAGTAATGTATTCTATAATTTTATCTAGAAACAAAAAATCAACTAAATATCAAATAAGAGAAGTTCAGGAAGATGTCAACTGTAAGGTGAATATACAGAACTTGCTAATATTCTTATATGCCATAGAAAAGATAATGAGAAAGGATCCCTGAAACATTAAACACTGGGAAAGGATCTTGAAAAACAGGAGAGATTATCAGTATGGACTCAATAGTTAAATGTTACTGAGAGACATATGATGTGAATAAATATAGAAACGTGTTTCTGATATATAAAAATGTGTAAGTATTTTCAGTTTTCCCAAATTTATAGTGCAATAGCAATCAGAATTCCCTTTTTTTTTTAAACTTTGTTCATTCAACAATAAATATTTGCTTTCCATTTGCCCAGTATATTATAGGCAGTTGAGATACACCAATGAACAGAACAGACCAAAAAAATTCCTGCATCATGAGTAAGCTTGAGCTTACTCAACTCGATTGGATCGAAAGACACTAATACTAGACATAGTGAATAAGAAAATCATAAAGCTCTTTAGCAGGTGATCTATGCTATGGGAAGATCACACAGGCATGGAGGGTTGGGAATTCTGATGAGGAAAATGTTGCAGTTGCCCATAGGGCCTTGAAGAAGATGGGGACCCTGGGAGAAGAGTGTTTCAGTCAGGGAGTATTGTCTCTGGAAAAGCCAGAGTGGGGCATTCCGACTGTTGGAGGAGTAGCTGAGCGTCCTGGTGGCTGGAGCAGAGTGAGAGGAGGGAGAGGCGCTAGAGAGATGGGGGGTGGGCAGGGGCCAGATGATGCAGGCATACCTGGCTTATTGCACTTAAAAAAAAATCAAAAGCAAGACCCTCCACCAGCAAAAAGATTACAATTTGCTTTATTGCGATATCACTTTATTGCAGTGGTTTGGAACCAAACCCACAATATCTCTGAGGTATGGCTGTACAGGGCCTCGGAGGCCATTGTAAGGAGGAAAGTAAGTAGGGCGCTATTGAATGATTTTGCTCAGAGGAGTGACATGGTCTCACTGCTGTTTTAAACAGAACGATCTGGTTGCTTCGTTGCAGATAGATTGTAGGGGACAAGGTGAAGGCTGGGGAGACCAGTTAGGAGGCTATTGAAGCAATCCAAGCAAGAGATAGTATGACTTGCACCAGCAGGGATAGGAATATGGGGAAATAATTGGATTCTGGATATTTTTTTGAAAGTAGATTTAACAGAATTTCCTGACAGATTGGATGTGGGATGGAAACAAAAGAGAGAAGTCAAGGAGAACGTCAAAGCTTTTGGTCTGAGCAGTTATAAGAATGGAATTGCCATCACTGACTTTGGGAGCACCCCTGTCTCCAAGTGTCTTTATAAATAATATTTCATACCACCCAAATGAGCGGGTAGCCTCTGCAGTGGCTGCAGGAACCCACACACAACCTGGGATCCAAAGAGACTGCCCAGGCCCTCCCTGCAAAGATTCTAAACAATTTCCTAAGTCCTCTCTCTTTTTTTCTCTCCTCTTTTCCTCTCCCTTTTTCTTCTCCCTCCCCTCTCCCACTCTCTCTCCCTCTCTCTCTCCCATCTCAAAAGGTCCTTCTTGCTTCAGAAATCCTGCAGAGTCCTTCCAGAAGTTGAAGGACTTATATTAATGTACTCTCCTCTGCTGCCTCCCCAGCCCATGTCATCCCCCTATGCTGCCACCAGGTGGCAGTGCACTGCTGAACATTGAGCTGTTGGGACCTGCCTTCTCCGCAGAGGCGGGAGAGGGCGGACTTTAGAATGGCTGATAGAGTGGAGATTTCTAGCATATTTAAAGACTGATCTGGCATGGGAAAGATGAGAGTTGTCTCCATTTCTTTTTTAGAAACATCATCTATCCTTGCCAGGGATGGTTTTCATCCCCAGAGTTTGAAAAGGCACTACATGGCTTTAGAGCAGTCTTTCCACCTAGGATAGTGTTTTTATTTAGACTATTTACCAAACACCTTGCTGAGTTTGCGGTACTGCCGTATCTGTTTTATATGCCCTTCTTGGTTTGAGATGGGTAGAACAGCTTTCTAGAAGTTTTGCCTTCCCAGAAGTAAAATCCTTCTTGAATGAATATTGACGGAGTAGTTCCTGTGTGCAAAATTTGGACCAAGTTTTATAAAGAATACAACTAAGGAAAGAAATTGCCCTTTTGTCTTGAGAAGTATTTTGTGCAGTTGAAGAGGCAAAAGAATAAATACTGGAAACCTTAGGAGTTAATTAATAAAAGTGTCACTGGGCAGTGCAGGTTAGGGCTGAAAAGAGGCCTCTTGGTTAAGTCTACTTTATAGACTAGTTAGATTCCCAGCCCCTCTACCATATCCTGATTGAAAACCCAAGATTTGCCCACCGTAAAGGTTGAACTAAACAGGTTTTAGCTTTGGGAACACGAAGCCAGACTGTAGATGGGGTAAGACATTGCCCTGAAAACAGAGGGATTGGGGGACTGAATAACTACCCTTTGTCCCCACAACATTCATCACCTAGGCCTCCTTTCCAATCAGTTCCCAGAATCCCACACTGTATCCCCCAGACAGGAGACTGCAGATTAGCTTTGAAGACACTGATTTGCTCAGGAGCATACAACCATAGGTTCAGACACTTAGGATTTCCCCCAGCGATATCATCAAGTCCTGACTGTTTTACCCTCCACTTGAAACTCCCTCAAGCATTCAGAATGACAGTAGAGCAGTGTCCTCAGACTGATTCTCATATGCCCTTTCTCAGAGGATGTGCTCCACCAAAACAAGGGGGACCCAAGAAGGAGGAAGGCTCTGGTCTTGGAATTCTCAGGGTGGCAGTGAAGAGAGTTCTGGTGTGAAGACCATGGTATACAGCAGGCCTGGAGAAAACCAGTTGGGAGTGGATCAGGGGCACAGAGAACTAACTCCAAAAGAGATGGCACTAAGAAAGCAGCGGAGATGATAAACTACCCCAGGTGTTTGAGCAAACCGAGGGTACCATCGGGAACTTCAAAACCCTGTATGTATATTGCTTTGAGTTATAAATAAGTAGCCTGTATATATATTGCTTTGAGTTATAAATAAGTAGATAGATAGATAGATAGATAGATAGACAGACAGACAGACAGACAGACAGACAGACAAGACAAGTGCTTTGAATGTGGGGGAAGGAGAGATCTCTGGACTAGAGTGTTGGGGCGAGGGCGGTGGCTTCTCCAAAAAGGTAGGAGAATATGAAGAGAGGAAGACAGCATGGGAAAAAGTAAGGAAGTTGGAAAGTGCAGGACATGTACAGACAAATGGAGGGTGTGTTTTGACATGAATCGCAACAGAAAATTGGGAAAGAAACCTGCTAAATTACAAATTATTCCCATTTTAGAAACTCGAGGTCATTGTAGAATGTTTTCAGTTGTAGGAAGGATTTAAGTGATCTGAAGGGTGTACATAGAGGGTAGAGAGATCATCTCTGAGATGTGGATAATGGTTGATTTTTGTTTTTCTCTTTGAACATTTTCTGTATTTTCTAAGATTACAATTAAAGAACAATGGAAGTTATTTTTTAGAAACAAAGCCAAGAAGAGATAAAAGCCCCGGTGGAAGTAATAACCTATTGATATGAAATATTTTTTAAATAATCCGAACATGTATCATAAACATCAATATTTTAGGACCAGTCTAGTTGTATTTTGGAAGTGCATTAGTTTTTCTGTTACTTTGGTAAATAGGCGTTCTTTTGAATTGCGTCCCTTCGCCCGTATATATGTATGCAGAGCTGACTGGTGGAGATTGCAGGATTTATCAGTCAGTACCTCTTACATGACATATGCTTCCATTACACGACACCTGCTGACTTCACACAGTGGACTGAGGCTGTGCGTAACTGCTGAAACTTCCAACTTCTTTGTTTGTATCTCATAATTCTCAGGCACTTCTAAAAGAAATAAGTGTGTAAACTATATAATTACAATTGTGGGGTTTCGCTTCAGTTCCTAAGTTATGTATTACAACCCATGGTTTAACATAATTATATTTTTAGAATGTGACTAATGTATATGTGTACTTTAAACTTTTATAATGGACCTTTACTGTATTCAGTTATAGGTTAAGGTAAAAAAAAAAAAAAAAAACCTCTAATTTGAAAGATAATTCCAAGTAAATAGATGAATAAGAAAATAACTGTAATTTATTGCAAATAAAAAACCTAATGGGGCTTTTTCAGTGAATAAATGGTTATTTTCAAACAGTACACCAGATAGATGTATACATGGTTCTAAACTATTTTACATAGCTTACTCTCTTAAATTTCTTTCTAAACCTTAATTATCTCATGTCTCATCTCTCTAAGAAAGGCAAGTTAGATTAAACTTTCTTTGAATCAGACTTTGAACTGATAGAATTGAAATAACTATGATTAACATTACAGTTTTTTCAACCTTCTGGTAATTTAGCCAGTTTCCCTGTGTCAGTTAAATTTGCACAGAATTCTTAAAACATTCAGAGCTTCTGCAAAAAACCTAACCCTAACCCTAATCCCAGCTTTATATTTTTTGCACTAGACTATTTAAGCAAGAAGAAAGTCTCTTACAGCATATAGGAGAAAGAGGGAGGGAGAGATGAAGCTTCTTTTTCCTAGAAGTCCCAGGAAACAGCTGTCTGATGGTCTCAAATTTGATTGTATCCCCATCTTTCAGCCAATCATTTTGGCCAGGGGCGAGGGTTATTCAATGTTAATGATGCTGTCCCAGACCTACTGTTGTAGCTGAAGGTTGGGGGTGAAGGAGATGGAGCTGAAATTCCACCAAAATCATCTGACCGAGAATGTGAGAGGATTGGATTACCCAAAGAAAAACTGGATTACTGTGGACAAAAGAAGGATACAATAAAAGGCTGGGAAGAGGACAACTAGTATTTATTATAAAAGACTTTAGAAATCTTTTGAGTGAGAGTCTCATAATTGTATCAAGAACAAATGACTTTTTTATTTTCCTGAAGCCTGAGACCTCCAGGCAAGGAGGGGCTTCTCAAGGCAAAGTGAGTAGTAGCTGCGAGCCCTTGGGGGTGAGATGCTGCGGCCTGGTTTGTCTGTGACAATTCAGATTTGAGAGCCAATTGTAGGGCCACTGCGGCTCCTTGGTGATTCCTGATCTCCAAGACCTCCATGCCTCACAGAGACTGGGGCCCAGAGGAAGAGACTGTCAGCAGGACCCAGTCTGGAACTGATCGCTCCTTCGTTCCTTCGTGGCACTTCATCAGCTCCCATGGAGAGCAGCTGCCACATATTTGAAGGACATGCATATAAAACATGTTTTGGTGTGGTAGGTTGTGGTCATCTTGATTTCAGAATGATTGGTTGAACCATCCAACATTTTTCTTTTCAAATTTGCTATTCTTTTGCATTGTTGAAGAAAAGTTATGAAAGAAAGCTGAAATCATTTTTGATTAAGTAAAATTTTTGTTTCCAAGATTCTGCAGTAGTGTGGCATTCATTAAATAATAAATGCGTTGTATGTCCCAGTGTGTGGTAACAGCAAAGAATGACTTCATAGACCGCTTGATCTGCTCTGTTGTGGTTTATGATGCCGTCTGGATTCCTTGGTGGAATTGTTTCCATCTAAATCATTATAAACTTCTATTAGCTTGTCACAAATCTAAAGCCAGATATGTTTGTGGTTTTTAGCAGTGATGTAATTCTGGAAGATACTTTGCAAGTTACAAGTTGTCATATACCATTAGCATTTAACTCACTTTCACATAATTTCAGACAAACTAGAAGCCTGAAAAAATTCATTTTTCCACTTCTTTTTTTATTCTTAAGCATTCTACCTTTGTTGTTTCTCTTACCACTTAGTTATGCATCAATCAAGTATGTCCGTGGAACTCCGGGAGGCTCTGTGGGCTTACACAGTGCTATAGGTCACGGTCCCTGCCATTTCTTAATTAGGAAGCTCAAATAGAAAGGGTGTTTCACTAACTACGTGGTGCAGAGAGAATAAGAGTTTCACTTCTTTATCTTTTATACTCCTGCCAGTCGTGTGAGAGAGACGGGATCATGTTACAGGACACTCATGTGCTGCAGGATATACACGTTGAACTGCACGAAAAGAAAGGACTCAACGGAAACTTAGTTTCTAGACGGGTATCACTGGCTGGCTATCAGGTAGGAGCAATAGCAAAACAGCAGAACTTGCCAGAAGGGACTTGGGGCCGAAGGTTCAACAGAAACATCTGAACTGAGGCTCTATGTTTTTATTCTGGCTTTTTCCCCAGAAAGTCTCGGGGGGAAGGGAGGGAGCCATTGGTAACAGTGGTAGGTGGGGTTGGCGTGCCAAACCTACAGTGCAGAACAGGGCACAAAGGACAAAGAGCGGGAAGGAGGCAGGGATCTCCGTTTCCATAGAGCCAGGAAAAGGGACACTAAGCTCTAGGGTTGGAGGCTGTAGATATGTAGGGTAGATAAGGTGAAGTCAGAAGAAAAGGAAATGGGTCAGGATGGGTAGCTGCCTATATATAGAAGCATTAGGAGGCAGGGAGCACAGCTCCAGAGGAAGCTGCTTCAGCTAATTCCGTGTTGAGGACGGTGAGCTCCTTTGTGTGAAGCAGAGATCCAAGAAGAGCTTATAGTGGGGCGGGTCAGGAGCATATTTCAGTACACTTGGAAGACCTGGGTTCAGGTCCTGGCTCTACACATTTGGATTTTGTCACCTTGGGAAAGTTCAGACTCCTCATTTGTGAAATGAGGTGGTGGGGTTAGTTTGTCTCTTAAGACAGTCCTGCAATGCTCTGAGGTAAGGAGAGCACCTTCCCATCTTAGACCACAGACTGGACTTCTGGAAACTGTAATGATAGTCATTTATCTATTCAGCAAACACTGACCGAGTACCCATTACTTCTGTGCCCTGGAATTATAGTTGTGAGCAACGTGAAATCCTTTCTTGTCATGAAGCTTGCATTCGGCGGAGAGAGGCAATCAGACACATAAATGAACAGTTAATTTGAGGTACTAATAATTGCTATGAACAGTGTGGTGGAGAGTGACCATGCATTGGGGGGCGGGCCCGGTGGGGAAAACGGGATCCTCTCTAACGAGATAATGTTCAGGCGAGGCCTGATTTGCAAGAGGGAGCCAACAGCGAGGCAGTCTGGGGGCAAAGTAGACTGTTCAGAATGAACAGAAAAGGCCCTCAGGAAGGAATGAGTGTGACGCGTTCACACAGTGGAAGGAAGACCTGTGTGGCTCAAGTGAGTGAACAAGGTGCCATTAGAGCTGGACGCCAGGTTACATGGGGCCTCGGGGGCAATTGTGAGGAATTTGGATTTTATTGCAAGTGCATTGATAAGCAAGCCTTTGGAGAGTTTTAAGCAAGAGAATGAAAGGAAAGGTCTGCTGTATGTTATAAAAAGATTACTCAGGAGATTCTCTAGAGAATCTGTAGGGGACCAAGAGGAGAAGCAGAGCCAAGTTAAGAAGCTATCGGAGTCATGGTGAAGAAGGCTATGGCCTACACCAGGGAGCAGCAAGGACGTTGGGGTAGGTGGGTAGACGTGGGATGTATGTAGAGGTTTTAGAAGAAGGAAACGTGGTGCAGTTCCCCCCACCCTCGTCCCTGCCAACCCCAACATAGCTCTTTATGATCTTCATATCTATGTAGGAAATCTGTTTATAATAGATTCTACTGCTCACTTGTCAATTCCTGGCTTGACAATGCCGGAACAGCAAGTTTAAGTGGTGAATATGATAGTTCAGTTTTAGTTGTTACAGAAAAAGCCTAGTGAACAGAGGAACACTAAAACAAGTATATGCTTCTCGGCCCCAGGAGAATGGATGGAGAGTCAGTTTAGCAGTCCACAGTGTCCCTCAAAGGAAGAACTGTCCCTGTGTCTCTATAGGCATTCCAGAGAAGACTGACCCTGCTTGGGTCATTTGGTCACTCTGAACCACATGTTGGGCCTGGGGGTAAGGGTAAGATGATGGATGAAGCATTCTTTATGTCCCGCATGCCATTAATAGAACATGAAAGAGAGTCAAGGACACTTCCCTCAAGGCAAAGGTACAGAGTAACAAAAACAGTATGCCTATAAAGATGTTTTCACTTGGATTTCTCCAGATGCCACAGCCCCTGGGGAATGCCTGGCCCAAGGTCATAGCCAAGCCTGATTGTTGCTCTCTGAGACTCTGTTCCATTTCTTTGTCTTAAATGGAACTTTTGTTAAGATCAAAATACAAGCCTTCTATTGAAAAACTTTTTCATCGACTTTTTTAAATATTCAATTATTTTCTAAAACTATATAAATAAAAACTCTCTTAAGATTTTGCCACAGCCTGGCTCTCTGTTTTCTTTAGGTGACACAGGACACCAGATACCCCAGCACCCGCTTCTAAGTGTCAGTCGTAGCTAATCTGAGGGTACTGTGCCTATCCGGGTGGCCCCAGGTTCATGTCCGCTTGACTGCGCTTTTTATTGTATTTAAATGTGTTTGGTAGTACAGGTCCACAGTCTCTGATCTGAAATTCTAAAAAGCTCTGAAAACGGAAAAAACATTCCAAGTTTGTCACAGGTTTATTTAACAGCACAACTTGATTTGAATTGGCCTGAGCCTTTTAGTCTTTATTCTACTTCGTGCGAATAATCGTGTGTTGCTGTAGACATATTGATATGTTTGGTTATTTCCCCAAAACTCAAAGAAGGATATTAAGTAGTATATATGCACCATATTATTCATTTGAAACACTTCTGACCCAAATGGTTTTTGATAAGAGATTTTGGCTCCATGGTGCTATTTTGCCTATTACATATTTTTCAATTAATATTCTCCACAGACTAGGCAAGCACAAACCTCAAACAAAATTCTTTATGATTTCCCCCCACTTCATTACTGCTTGTATGGCCTTGTAGTTTGGTAACTATTCAATATTATAGTCTAGTTAACATTTATTACCATACTCCTTAATCTTGGCGGGAAAAACGTCGATTTAATAAGTGATTAATAAATAAAAATAAATACCACATTGAGCCCAAATCTTTCTTTCTCCACTAGTACCACATGGAAGGAGGAGGAAGTATTCTTTATCATCATATGTGACACAGAGTGGTCACATGTGCAGCCCATTTTCATTTTATGCTGAGTGTATAAGGACTGCACTTCTGCCCTCCTAGAGCATAACGGAAGCCTCCAGACACAATTTCATGCCTCTTTCTAAATGCTGAAAAATTTAGAACCAATAGCTGTGTGTATTAACTAGTTTAGGAAAAGCTTTTCTATTCTCAAGGAGCATATTGTTTCTCAAAGCCAAAGGAGAGATGGGGAGGGGACTATGTTAAATATTTAATCCTTTACTCTCTGATTTAACCTGTGTGGTAGCCAGATGCCAAGAAACCCTCAATCATTCTCTTCTGCCATTCAAGCCCTTGTGCAGCCTCATCTGTATCAAATAGGGTTAAATAGGTATCCACAGTCTTTGTCAATCAGGTAGGGGGAAAATGACTCATTGTTTTCCTTTGTGTAGAATGTTAACCATCTTTTCATATGTTTATTAGTTAGTTATTTGTGTTTCTTCTGTTTGGAATTGTCAGTCCATCTCCTCTTTCCATCTTGGTACCAGGTTATTTGACTTATGTGTTGATTTGTAAGAACTCTGTAGATCAGCGCGTTAAGTTCTTTGCCTAAAATATATTTTATAGAAAATTTTCCCCAACTTATTGTCAAAACTGACTAACGTTTTTGAATCATATATAGGAATTTTTCTGTCATAACCCAATGATGTGTGTTATATAAAGCATGAAAAAGACTTTATAACTTAATTTAAAAGTAGTTGGATTGAAAATTTTAAATCAAGAAAGCATTTCCTATTATACATGTGTTAACTGTTACAATGTTTAACTTTGGTATCGGTGGCCCAGTTGATTTGAATTTTTACTATTTCCTTCTAGTTCCCCAAATACTATATCCACCGTATTCCCAGAAGCCGTGAGGTGCAGCAGTCCTGGCTGTCCACGGTGCTCTCCACCTTGTACTCCATGTGGCTCTCCTTTCCCCTGACTTACCGAGTGAAGCCAGATTTGGTACGTATGCCCATCGCTCCTGCAGATCATTCATAAGTAACAGGAAATATTGTTTTTTTAAACAGCTACCATTTATCAGCCTGCCAGATACGATACTAGACCTTTTAATGATGTATGCTAAAATTTATCACTTAAATGCCCTTGCTGAAAGAAGGGAGAAATTTCTTTCCTTTCTAGCTGTTGCTTGTAATCGAAATGTGCCCTTTTCTCTTCTTTGTCCCGTGACACCCACAGAGCAGTATCTTTAACCAGTTTGCGCTCCTATGCACCTGTGGTTCCTGAGCCAACATCAGGTTCTCGTCAACACAAGAAGGCCATTTTTGTATTCCTTTTCAATACTCTCCTTGTTTTCGTTAAGACTGTTACCAAATATGATATGCAGTGGGCAGAAGGTCATACACACTCAAGTTTTTACAGGAAACAAATACGGAAAATAGAAATAAGAAAACTTAATTAGTGCACTGTGTGCAGCCTTACCTTCCTTACCTATAAAGGTCTTAAGTTCTTTGTGTCTTTAGATGGAAGTTCTGTTATTAAATTCTAAATGCGCTGCAGTAGACAATGCAGAGCCATGGATATGTTATCACAGTAGTGTACACAGTTCTTAAATGATTCTCTCATTCCTATTTAAGGTAGACTCCATTAATCGACATGGCCTGAAAGGGACCCTTTACTTGCTTCCCACATACCTGAGTTCTGGCACAGTGAATATTATTCCCATGCATAGATGAACAGAAATGCATTTAGCTACAGTGATTTAGAGAAATCTCCATCAGTTCGGTCATTGCCTTTCACCAGCTGGACTACAGTTCAAGTCCCTTAGATGAGAATTTTAAAATCTGCATTTTCTACATGAGCAGTTCAGATTGATTTTAAAAGATAAATTTCTGTGCAGTGAAATGCACAAATCTTAAGTGTATAGTTTGATCACATCCCTATCAAGACATAGAACGTTTCCGTCACCGCACAAAGTGTCCCTTTGCCCCTTCCCAATCAGCCTCTGGCTCCAAGCAACCACTTTCTGATTTCTGTCACTACAGATTAATTTTGCTTATATTTATTTTTATATTTTTGACAAAATAAGTTTATCTCACAGCCTCCAAACACATTTTTAGTGTTTAGAATTCAGACGATTTCTTAAAGGATCATTATTGCTCTGAAAGTTTTAATTTATTTGTAAAACTCAAGGAGACAAAAGGGGAAAAAGAAAAAGGGTCTTCACATTCTAAGTGGAAAAGTTTAGGTTAACATTTACCAAATCACTAGAGACGTGGCCACTGTCACTGGCGACAGCCAGATTAAGTACAGTGACTTTAGGCCTTTAAGGTGTTGAGGCTCAGCAGGGAGAAGTGACATGTTGGCTGATGTCTGCCCCGGACACGTAGGAGCTCTGGTGACTGCCTGGCCCCTTATCGTGGAAAGAGTAGCTGATGGGGCATTAGGACACGTGGTCCCAGGCCGACTTTGGCTTTTATCTTACTTTATTCAGTTCCCTTTTGGGCCTCGTTCTTTACCTTAAAACAAAAGTGTTGATTTAGATGTTCTCTCAGATTCCTTCTAATTTAGTCTAAAATGTTATGAGTGCTATAAATTTGCTTGTAAAAAGTTGAAGGAAACAACTATTATGTTTCTAAAGGAATATGAGGGGGGAAGGGAGAAAATGTGAAATACTTATTTCCATTTTAAACGCAAGTCCGTATTAAAAATTATTTCAGACCTGAGTGTTATCTGATCAGCTTTTCTGACATGCTCAGCTTCACAGAACGGACTCCCACTTAGTGAAAAAGTGTAGAGAATAAAGTTCATGGGTAAGAGGCCTTTTTTCTACACTAGAAGCAAAACTGTAACATGCAGATCTCTCCTGTATTCATCCTTGGCTTTCTTACGACTTTTATCACAAAACACTATTTCTTTTTTACTTCTTTAAAAAATGGGAAGAAAAACTCACTTTTAGAAAGGATGGCAGTGGGCAGAAGGTCATAACCTTAAGTTACACGAGTGTCTGAACGGCCAGGTGCCTATCTGCTTTTCTTTAAGTGCGTGCACCAGAGCTACTAAGTCTGTTGCTCCATTCAGCTGTCTCTGTTTCTCACTTTGTCATCTATAAAATATAAATACTCTATTCTTATTGTTCTAGAGTGAATGCTGAATAATAAAACATTTTAATGGAACTTCCATCTGGTATATAATAGCCAGTATTTATTGAATACACTTATATGTGCCAGACGTGGTATTAAGTGCTTGCATTCGTGCTGCATAGGGTAGGTAGTATTGTTATTTGCATTTAATGGTTAGGAAATGGAGGCTCTGAGGCGTGATGTTACTTGCCCAGAGTTAGCACAACTGATAAATAACAGAGCTAGGACTGGAATCCAGGACTTTCTGATTCCAAGGGCTTAACCACTGAATCACCATTTCTGGCCGATACCATGGCAGATGTGTTCCTTCATTCTTACCAATTAAGAATCAATTAATAGATCAGGAATCAGACAAGGATGCCTGTTTTCACCACTGTTATTCAGCATAGTACTGGAAGTCCTAGCCGGAGCAGTCAGGCAAGAGAAAGAAATAAAAGCCATCCAAATTTGGAGTGAAGAAGTAAAATTGTCACTTTTTTGCAGATGACATGATTCTTTATATGGGAAACCCTAAAGACTCCACCAGAAAACTATTAGAAAAATAAACAAATATAGTAAAGTTGCAGGATACAAAATCAATATACAAAAATCTACTGTGTTTTTATATATACTAATAATGAAATTTCAGGAAAAAAATGAAAATTCCATTTGCATTTACAACAAAAAAAATTAAATACGTAAGAATAAACTTACAAACAAAGGTTGTGAAGGACCTGTACACTGAAAACTACAAGACATTAAAAGAAATTGAAGAAGACACAAAGAAATGGAAAGACATTCTGTGTTCATGGATTGGAAGAATCAACATAGTTAAAATGGCCATATTACCCAAAGCAACATACATGTTTAATGTAATCTCCATAAAAATCTCAATGGCATTTTTTAAAGAAATAGAACAAAAGATCATCAGATTTGTATGGAACCACAAAATACCCTGAAGAGCCAAAGCCGTCCTGAGAAAAAAGAACAAAGCCAGAGATACCACACTCCCTGACTTTAAATTATACTACAACGGCAGTAATCAAAACGGCATGGTATTGGCAGAATAACAGACACACAGACCAATGGAGCAGAATTGAGAGTCCAGAAATAAACCTATATGTATACACACACACACACACACACACACACACACACACACAAGTAGTTACTATCAAAGGAGCCAA